>NC_090931.1:905234602-905537632 GCF_040938575.1 Ambystoma mexicanum | reverse complement strand
GTTTGGCTTTTGTGCCTCCTTGAGGATATCCATACACCACTGTGGTAGATTAAGGTGTCCGAACTCTATGACTTCGGGAGCCATGCAGCCAAGTTCATTGAGTGTGGTTGTGGGTTCACCGTCGCTCCACCGAGTTGGGTTAACAGGTTGGTTAGGTACGGGAGCTTGATGGGATCGCACATCACCAGTTTGCGCAGATGTGGATTCCATGGTTGTCTCGCCCACATAGGAGCAACTAGGATGAGCGTCATCTGTTCTCTGTGTATCTTGTTCACTGTCCTGCTCATTAATGGTGTGGGGGGGGGGGCGCAAGTACATTTCCCTGACCTGCTCATCCATAGGGCGTTCCCCTTGGAGTCTGGCTGGGGGAACCTGGACGCGAAGTATTGGCATTGCTTGTTTTCTCCTGTAGCGAACAAATCTAGTGTGGGGTAGCTCTACTGAGAGAAGATGTGGTCTACAACGCTTGAGTCTAGTTGCCACTTGTGTTCCTCTGGTAGGGGATCTCTGCTCAGAGAGTCTGCTAGAGTGTTGAGTAACCTGGAATGTGTTGGGAGGATAGGGACATCCCCGTCTGAGTGCCCAATTCCATATTTTCTGTGCCAACTTGGACAGACTTGGAGGGTGTGTGTGCCCCGTTTGTTAACATAGAACATTGCAGTTGTGCTGTCCGTTAGAACTTGAACTGCTTGGTTCGAAAGTTACGTTTCAAAGTCTTGCAGTGCTTTGAGTACTGCTAGTAGTTCCAGCAAGTTGATATGGTTTTGTACTGTGACGTGAGTCCACAGACCATGTGCTGTGTGGTGAAGGAATGAGCCCCCCCCCACCCTGAGAGTGATGAGTCTGTTGTGACAATCGCTTGCGATCGGGATCGTGGAAGGGTTTCCCTTTTAACAGATTTTCTCTTGACCACCAGTGTAGGCTTTGTACTAATTTTGGCGAAACAACCACTAGATTGTCCCACTGACCACTTGCCTGAGACCATTGTTTTGCCAACCACTCCTGCATTGGTCGCATGCGCAGACGTGCGTGCGAGACTACATATATGCACAATGCCATCATGCCTAGAAAACGCATTTCTTTTCTTACGCTTATCTGGAGACCGGCTTGATACTGGGGTATTTTCCCAAGCATGTTCTGCACACCTTCTCTGGATGGAAAGGCTAAACCTGTTCTTGTATCTAATACAGCTCCTAGGAACTGTTTGGATGTGTTTGGTACAAGACTCAACTTTTTCTCGTTTATCGAAAAGCCCAATTGGAAGAGAAGATCTATGGTTCTTTGCGTGTTTTCTTTGCAAAGATGGGGAGTTTCTCCTGTGATCAGCCAGTCGTCCAGGTAGGGGTACAATGGGATTGCTTCCCTGCGCAAGTGGTGAACTTTTGTGGCTTTACATAAGTGTTTGCAGGACGCACGTCCAATACTGGGCACTTGGTTAGATCTTTTTTTTGGTATGTTGAATAAATACCCTTGTTTACCTCGTTGCATGGCACAATCTCGATGGCGTCCTTGAGGAGCAGCGCATTGACCTCTTCTTTCAAGATTAGTTGTTCTTCTCTTGATTTTTTCCTTTGGCGCGGAGGGAGATTTGATGGCGTTTCTAGGAGCTCCACGCAATAACCTCCTGCTACTGTCGATCAAACCCACTTGTCCGTGGTTATTCCCTCCCATGCGTGGGTGAAGTTTGAAATTCGCCTACTGGGGAGGTGTGGGAGGGGACCAGTAGTGGGTCGTCATTGTTTGAGAGATGTCCCTCCACCTCTGGAAGTGGAGGACCTCCCCCGGCTGCGGGACCTGCGCTGGCCTCTTGGATAGCCCTCGGACGCTTGACCCAAGTTGTTGTTCCATGAAGAATTCTGGTTTTTCCAAGGCCGGAGCCTCTTTGGACATTTTTTCTGCAAAAGCATCGACAATTGTTTCCACCCCTTTGCCCAGTTTGCTTATTGGTAAGCTGGCCAAGGGATTTGATTGCATCATACTCCTCTTTGGCTGACTTCAGAGCATCCTCCACTGCTTTGCCGAATAGTACATTTGGTTCCACCAGCATGTTGAGTAACGTTGCCTGTGTCTCCAGCTTAAAACCGGACTGGCGAAGCCAAGCATGGCGCTTGAGAATTGGCCCTTATGCAATTATGCGTCCGGCATTGTCTGCAGCGTCGAGGTTGTATTTTAGCAGGCTGGCAGTGGCTTTGCCTTCAGCTGCTACAAGGGCAAGTTTAGATTTTAGAGGTTCTGGAGCAAAGTCAACAAGGGCCGTAATCTCATCCCATTTATTGCAGTCATAGCTCGCCAACAGGGTGGAATTGTTGGTGATGCTAGCTTGGAATACTGCCGAAGCTGCCACTTTTCTACCCATGGTACAGAGCTTCTTGCTCTCCTCGTCTGGGGGAGCTTCCGAAGAGGCCAAAAGGTGTACCAGCCCTCTTCCGGGTAGTTGTGACAACTAGTGAATCCGGCCCAAGTTGTCCTCTGATATATAAGGGATCAGATGGTGCCGGGCGGAATGGTTTATCTATTCGCGGATTGACTGCCCTTGTTTGATTGGGCATTTCAAGTGAGGCTTGAATCCTCCTTTGAACCAACTTTACAATGGGTAAGAACTGGATGGCAGCATTTTTGTCCCCCAGGATGTCTTCGACAAAATCCTTGTCCTGCTGAGTTTTGCGAGTCTGAATCAGCTGCTTTGATTAAGAGGTCATTAAACAAGGGCTGATTATCCACTGGGGAATCGGGTAATGGGGAGTCTTGTGGAACTGGAGAGTCCATAGCGTAAACCTCCGACTCATCGTCATTATTATCCTCATCATCATCATCATCATCATCATCATCATCATAGTATTGATCTTCCTCCTGATACCCTTCTGTGTCTATATGAATATGCATATCATAAAGCTCAGCAGAAGCGCGAGACCTCTTTGCTGGTGGCTCGGATGAAGAGAGGGGCTGAGGAGTGGAAGACAGGGGCTGAGAGCTTGAGGCCTGATCGGTGGGAGGTGTATTTTGGAAATTTTCTAAGGCATGAGGGTATTCTTCAAAGAAATTTGCAAAGAAAGTCATTCTAGACATCACCCTATCTATGTCCTCTGCTGGCCATTTGGCTGAGCTGGGGATGATCCCAGGGTAAGGTACAGCAGGTGTGTGGGGTGTAGGTTGGTCCTTATTATGTAGGGCCACACTTAAATGGACCACCCCCCTTCTTGTGGGACAGTTTCAGTTTCCGTCGAAAGGGTAGACTCTTCCCTATGAGACCTGTCTTTGTGGGTCTTGTCTCTATGATTAGAGCTCTTAGAGGAAGATTTTTTGGAATTAGCTTTAATAAGGCTTTCCGGGACATGTTTTTTATAACCCTGAATCTTTAGGCTTTCCTGCCAGTTTTGACGAAATACGTAGAGTTTCGGCACTGGGAAGGACCTCCACCGCGTCTGCTGACATTCATCTGAAGAAGTTTTATGGGGCCTGTCATGAGGTGACCGCGACTTGGAGTGCTCAGAGGACAGGGAATCCTGTCCCACCAGGCGATAAAGGGAAGGGGTGGGAAATTACATTGTATAATGACCGCCCCCGCCTCTCCCTACTGTAAGGGCCGAAAGGGGTCCGTCGAAAGCTTACTTCTTCCGACGGGTTGTCTTTTCCTTTGTCTTGATTCTTCACCGCGTCGAGAAGCGCGGCGTCGGCTGAAAAAGGACAGAAAGAGTAACAATATTTTAAAATTTGCATAAGCAAATGCAAATGGCGTCAGCCGAAATTGAACTCCGCGAGAAGCAACCGCTCACGATGGTGGAAAAAAAAACAATCTGAGGGACCTCGATGCGTGAAGGACCATGGGAACAGTGGACATCACACTAGGGATAGTAAAACTGGCACGCCCTGTCGACATCCCTTTTTTGAGTTTCGAAAAACAACTGTAATACTCCGCAGCTTCCACGAGATGTAAGCCTATGCATAGCATGTGATCTAAGCAGATTCCACAAACCTCAGACAGAGAGATTATATATATATATATATATATATGATACATTACTCACCGTAATCGTATTTCTGATGCTTGTATCTGCTTAGATTCACATGCTGTGCATAGGCCGACATCATCTAATGGAAGCTGCAGAGTATTAGTTTGTTTTTCGAAACTCGAAAATGGGCGTCGACACAGGGCGTGCCAGTAATACTATCCCTAGTGTGACGTCCACTGTACCAATGATCCCCTCACGCGTCTAGGACCCGCAGATTGTATTTTTTCTGACATGAGGTAGCTTGAGGAGTAGCGCGAGTACAGATTATCCAAGCAGATAGATAGAAAGATAAGACTGCAAGCATCCATGCGCCTTCTCTCAGAGGGGAGGAAGGGTGGGTCGAATGTGAATCTAAGCAGATACAAGCATCAGAAATACAATTACAGTGAGTAATGTATCCCTTCTGAGGCTTGTGGAATCTGCTTAGATCACATGCTGTGCATAGATTAGCGAGCAGTGTTAGGAGGTGGGATGTGAGAAGGGTCATGAGCAAATAAATGTCTTAGAACCGCTTGTCCCACTTGAGTATCTGTCTTGGAATGGGTGTCAATGCAGTAGTGCTGAGAAAAAGTGTGAATAGAGCTCCAGGTAGCTGCTTTGCAAAATGGTGTCAAGGGGTACATTTGCAATGAAAGCCAGAGTGGCCCCAATGCCTCTTGTAGAGTGGGCTCTTGGCGGGAAAGGCAGAATTTTTTCAGAAAGGGAGTAACACAGCTGGATACAGTTTATAATCCACTTAGAGATGGCACCTTTAGAGATGCGATCTCCCTCTCTGCCTGTAGCTACGGAGACAAACAGTTGGTCTGTTTTCCTTAGTGGTCTGGTTTTGTTTACTTAGTATAGGACCGACCTACGCACATCTAGGGTGTGTAGTTTCACCTCAGCCGAGCTTTGTAGGTCTTTGAAGAAAGCCGGAAGCTCAATGGACTGGTTAACGTGGAATTTAGAAATAAACTTGGGTGAGAACCTAGGGTGTGTGCGTAAAAACCAGTTCATCTTTATGGACAGTAAAGAAAGGATCCAGCACTGACAGAGCCTGAATTTCACTGACCCTTCTTATAGATGTAATGGCTACCAAGAAGGCAGTTTTATATGTCAGGTGTTTGAGACTGCTCTTATGCATGGGCTCGAAGGGAGGGCCCATGAGTTTAGCAAGCACCACATTAAGGTCCCATCCTGGTGGTGGGTTCGAAATTGGAGGGTGAAGTCTCTTTACTCCTTCCATGAAGGCTTTAACCACTGGTACTTTCCACCACGATACTTTGTTATGCGAGGTGGTGTATGCTGAAAGAGCTGCCAGGTGTACCTTCAGTGAATTAAATACCAACCCTGCGTCCAGCAGTTGGAGCATGTAGGCGACTATAGTGGAAGGAGTGCAATCAACTGGGTTGATTTGCTTATTCTGGCACGAGATAAATCTTTTCCATTTGTCAAAGTAGCAGTGCCTCGTGTTTGGCTTCCTAGATTCTTTTAGGATGTCCATACATCTCTGAGGTAAATTGAGATGTCCAAACTATGACCTCAGGAGCCATGCTGCCAGGTTCATTGAGTTGGGTTGAGGATGCACTGTCTGACCTTGGTGCTAGGACAGTAGGTTGTACCAGCACGGGAATTTGATGGGTTTGCACACTGCTAGTCTGCATAAGTGTGGGAACCACGGTTGCCTCTCCCACATGGGAGCAACTAGGACAAGCGTCATGGATCCCCTGTGCATCTTGTGGACCACCTTCCCGATGAGAGGAGCTGGTTTAAGAGCGTACGCAAACATCCCTGACCAGTTCATCCACAAGGTGTTCCCCTGGGAGTCTGGTTGGGGGAACCTGGAAGCAAATCCTGGGCACTGTTTTCGCTCGTGGCGAATAGGTGTATAGTGGGGAAACCCCACTGAGAGAAGAGATCATCTACGATTTCTCTGTGTAGACACCATTCGTGTTCTTCCGGGAGGGGGATCTCTTGCGCAAAGCGTCCGCCAGAGAACTGAGATCCCATGGAACATGTTGAGATGATAGGTAGATGTTCCGTCTGAGTGCCCATATCCACATTTTCTGGGCAAGCTTGGACAGATTTGGCGAACAAGTCCCTCCCTGCTTGTTCAGGTAAAACATAGCTGTTGTGCCGTCTGTCAGGATCTGCATTGACAGGTTCAATAGGTAGGGCTCGAACGCTTGAAGCGCTCTGAATACTGCCAGATGCTCTAGCAGATTGATATGATTCTTGACCACTGAGTGAGACCAGAGACCCTGAGCTGTGTGGTGGAGATGGTGTGCTCCCCACCCTGACAGGGATGCATCTGTTGTGACTACAGCATGTACGTCGGGATCGTAAAAGGATTTCCCCTTTGACAGGTTTTCTCTTGTCCACCAGTGAAGACTTTGTACAAGTGTTGGGGAAACGATCACTGGACGCATGCACAGGCGCGCGTGGGGGACCAGGTAAATACATGACGCCATCATGCATAGCAAACGCATCGCTTTGCGCACCGTTATCTGGCGACCGGCCTGATATAGCGGAATTTGCAGCAGTAGATTCCGAATTCTTTCCTCTGATGGTAAGGCCAACCCCTCTTGTGTGTTTAGGACAGCTCCTAGGAACTGTTTGGAGGTGCTTGGCACCAGACTTGACTTTTTCTCGTTTATGGAGAAACCCAATTCGAAGAGGAGGTTGATAGTTCTTTGAATGTTTGATCTGCAAATTACAGGAGTCTCCCCCGTGATGAGCCAGTCATCCAGGTAAGGGTACACTGGGATTGCCTCCCTGCGTAGGTGTGCCGCCGCCACCGCCAGTACTTTGGTGAATACCCTTAGAGCCGAGGCTATACGAAGGGCAGTACCTTGAACTGGTAGTGCTGACTGTCCACCTTGAAGCGCAAGAATCTTCTGTGCGCTGGGAACATGGAAATATGAAAATAGGCATCTTTCATGTCCAATGTTGCCATGTAATCCCCCTTTTTTAGGAGGGGGATTACCTCTTGGAGAGTAGTCATGCAAAATGTTTGGGGCTTGACATACTTGTTTGCAGGCCGTAAATCCAATACTGGGCACATTGTCAAATCTTTTTTTGGCACAATGAAGTAAGTTGAATAAATACCCTTGTTTACCTGGTGTCCCGGGACAAGTTCTATTGCGTCCTTTGCTAGAAGATTGGCGATCTCTTCGAGGAGGATCTTCCGGTGGTCTAAGGAATGTACTTTTTGACGTGGAGGGTGGTTTCGGGGACGCTCTAACAGTTCTATGCAGTATCCTGCGGACACTGTGGACAGCACCCATCGGTCTGATGTGATCCCTTCCCAAGCTTGGGTGAAGTTGGAAATGCGTCCCCCTACTGGGGATGTGTGAGAAGGGACCCTGAACGGATCGTCACTGTTTTGCGGGAGGCGTGCCGCCGCCTCTATTGGGGCTGCCTCTACCCTTACCACGTCCCCTTTTGTTACCCCTGCCATAACTCTGGGTAGACTGCTGGTTGTTATTCCATGGTGTACCCTGCCCCTGGGAATAGTTGGAGTCTCTGAATTTTGGCCGCGTGGGCGACGAAAATTTCCATTCCCTCTTTGATTAGAGGGTTTGTTGGTTAACTGGCCCAGGGATTTGAGAGTCTCATACTCATCTTTGGCATTTTCTAATGCGTCCTCTACTGCCTTGCCAAACAGTAGATAAGGCTCCATCGGTTTGTCTATTAAGGATGCTTGTGTCTCGGGTTTAACCCCAGATTGTCTTAACCAAGCATGTCTTTTGATAACAGTGCTCTCAGCCTGCCGGCGTTATCCGCGGCATCAAAGGTTACCTTAAGGATACAACCGGACACGGCTCTTCCGTCCGACGCAACCTGTGCCAACTGGCTTTTTAAAGGTTCTGGGGCGGAGTCGATGAGTGCCGCAACTTCTTCCCACTGATGGCAGTTGTAACTCGCCAGCAGGGTGGTGGAGTTGGCAATCCTTGCCTGGTAGGCAGAAGTGGAGGCTACCTTCCTTCCCAACCCGTAGATCTTTTTGCTCTCCTTGTCGGGGAGAGCTTCAGACGATGATAGGGGTATTCCCGCCCTCTTTCGGGTATTAGTCACTACCATGGAGTCTGGTTTCAGTTGCCCCCTTATGTACAGCGGGTCTGACTGGGCTGCCCTGAACAGTTTTTCGATCCTGGGGTTTACTGCCCTGGTGAGGTTGGGATTGAGAAGGGAAGGGTCTATTCTCCTTTGTATAGACTTGAGAATAGGGATGGCCTGGGCAACGGGTCTCTTTTCTTCCACTAGTTCCTCGGCAAAGTCCCTCTCCTCCTGTGCTCCCCGAGTATCTATGCGGAAGTGTTCTGCCGCTCTAGACAAAACCTCATTTAAGAGAGGTTGGTTGTTGACAGGAAAGTCAGTAACTGGAGGTTCTTTGCCTACTGGGGAGTCTACTCTGTAGACTTCTGGGTCATATTCGTCCTCCTCTTGGTCCTCGTCATCCCCATAGTAATCCATCCCAGTTTGGTCGTCCAACGTGGCCAATTCTGGATCCTCATTTAGTGATGGATCCTCATTATACTGAGAGTATGGCTGTACGTAGAAAGGGTCAGAAGACCGACTTTGTGTTGGCGCCTCAACTCGAGGTTTCTTACCAGGAGGTTGCGGGTCCCTAGACCCTGAGGGAGTAGCCCCATCAGGGGTATAGGTGAGGAAGTGCTGTGGATTCTTGGCATAGAAGTCTGCTAGGGATGACATTCTAGACATAAGTGTCTATATCCTCACTTGACCATTCTTTAGAACTGGGGATTATCCTTTCCTGGGAGGGTTTCCCTGCTATATCCTGAATGGACCTATGGCCTTGTGCAGGGGTCTTGGATAATTTTACAGAAGACTGACCCGTCTTTATGTTTCTGTGGTGCAGATGAAGGCTGAGAATGTTTCTTCTGCTGTTTCCCCCCTCCCCGTGAGTGGAAGAGTGCTTCCCTGGTGTTTTCACCTTTTCAGAGCTTTTCGACGTCTGGCGTTGAGATTCGGGGGTAGTGTCCCTTTGCTTAGAGTGTGGAGGTCGGGACACGGGAGCAGCCGTCACTCGGTCTGCTGACGCCGACTCCTGGAGTGTGGCCTGGGGATGGTGGTCGTCTTCGTTTTCCGACGATAGAACCTCTGTTACTTTAGTGAGAGAGGCACTCTTGGCAACAGTGGAGGGTTGCCTGGTGTCATGCGGCGATCTTGACCGAGAGCGCCCAGAGGACACCAATTCAGTGGACCGTTCTCTGTGTGCCTCTTTCCGAGAACTCGGCGTACGCGTCGAGTCTTGGTTGGACTTGAGTGTTTAGTGGAAGTGTTGTGGGTAGCGCTCGTGTCGCCGGGGGTGTTCCCCATAGCTGCCCTGCCGGACAACCTTCCGAGGTCGGGACTTGCGCTTGACTGTCTCTCGATGCCACGTTGCCCTTGTCGTCCGATAGCACGGCATTGCTGCCATCACTGAAGACGCCCTCTGCTTCCATGGCCTCTCGTTGCCTGCCGTGGTGGGCCCAACGTTTGATCGAACTATCCTTTAGAGTCTTCGGTTTAAACAGACTACACGCTCTGCAGTTCGCCTCGGGGTGGTCCCTCGGCAAGCAGAGGTTACAGGTGGCGTGTGTCAACCCAAGGGTACTTGCGGTTGCACTTGGGGCAAAATTGGAAAGGGGTACCCTCCATATACACGGGCTAGTGTGTGTAGGAATATATAAGGAAAAAAAAAAAAAAGAGAAAGAGAAAGAGAGAGATGAGAGTGTATCACCCCCCAATCTCCCTACTTGCAGGGCAGAGGCCTTCCGAGGCCCAAAGTCTGTCGTGCAGCTCTCAACGGTTGTTTTCTTCTCCGGGCCGGCGTCGAGTGTCGAACTTCGGTGACTCGACGTTGGGATGGTGAAAATGGGGAAATATTATGATATTTAGCAAAATTATGGCTAAGAACAGGGAACTTCGCGGGATGCTTCCGACCAGTAAAGCCGGAAAAAAAAAATCTGAGGGTCCTAGACGCGTGAGGGATCATGCGTACAGTGGACGTCACACTAGGGATAGTATTACTGGCACGCCCTGTGTCGACGCCCATTTTCGAGTTTCGAAAAACAAACTAATACTCCGCAGCTTCCACTAGATGTCGGCCTATGCACAGCATGCGATCTAAGCAGATTCCACAAGCCTCAGAAATATATATAACACGGCCCGTGGTAACGGCCGTGTAATTATGGTTAAGTTGCTAAACCCATAGAAGACCACATTTTCGGCGGCTTATAACTTTGCTCCCGTTAGAGGAATCCTCACCAAACTGTGATTAAAAAAGTATATGGCCCGCTCTGAATTATTTCGGCAAGTTTGGTGAGATTTCGTGCAGGGGGTGGTTACAAATTAATTTTTTTCCATACTCTGAATGGGCACAAACATTGCGCATGGGTACAGCTCGAACGGCTGGACGGATTTGCACCAAATTTGCGGCAGGAGCAGGGGCTTGGTTCAGAAAGTGTGCTTTTGTGGCAATCAAATCAGTACTTTTGTTGCAAAGAACTGAAATGTATGTCTCTAAAATGCCCTGTTCGCTCCGCAGACAGAAGTGTCATTGGCTTGCAGTACGGTGTGCTGTCGGAGAATTTTGGAAGCGGCTGGTGGTTGGCTGGAGGGAAGCGTGCTGTGCGTCTAAATTTTTGGGGAAACGCCGCCATGGTGTATCGGAGGAGATTCTGGAAAATATACTGTACGCCATGTGTTGGCAGCAAGAAGGGAGGGAAAGGGTGGGGGAGCGAGAAGTGGTTCATGTGACATATGTACATAGGTGGAAGAAGACGGAGGAGTGCCTGCAGTATTTGTGCGAATTGCACCAATTTGCGGGTACCTAGACAGGCGACTACTTTGTGTGGTGATTGGAGGCAGCTGTCATAACGGCCCGATAACTTCTGCCGTGGCCGGTTTTCGGCGACTCGTGGTGAGTGGTGGCAGGTGAATTTGAGAAGGGGAATGAATTGCACATGACACAGGTTAAGTGGGAGCGCGGGTGGCTTTGCTATGTGGATGGATTGCGGTAGTTGGGCACATGGTGGCATGCATGAAGTTGCAGTGGGTCTGTTGAAGGATTAGACTATTGGGTGCATTGCAAAAGGCCATAGGCCATGCACTCGTGAGCCTAGGGCTTCAGTACACCAACCGCAGCAATGCATGTCTGACCCTGCATCAGGTAGAGGGTGGTGCTTGCATAGTGCAGTGTGTGCAGATTGGTTGGAGTAGGGGCAATGTTGTGAACATGTTGTGGTTAGGTTGGCAGTGACAATACTTTTCTCAAGGCCTAGACTATTGGGTGCATGGCCCAAGGCCGTAGGCCATGCACTCAAGAGCCTAGGGCTTGAGCACACCCTCGGCAGTAATGCATTTTTGACTCTGCATCAGTTAGAGGGTGGTGATCTGTACAGAATGGTTGTGGAGCACATTTCAGACGCCATAGAGCAGCAGAAGTGAGCTCCCATGCGTGTATGTTTGGTTTCGCGGGTGAGGTCAAGGTTAGAACATGCTAAAGTTTTTCATGTGTGGTTGGAGATGGTGCAGTGAAAAGTCACGCAGTGTCGGCACTGGGTGCAGTGTTTGCATACTGTCAAGTATGGAAGAGGGTATGGTTGAAGTGCAGCTTATATGTGCTCAGATAGTGTGCTGTGTGCAGATTGGTTGGAGTAAGGGCAATGTTGTGCACATTTTCTTGTCAAGTTGGCAGTGACAATACTTTCTGAGTGGAAGTGGGTATGACCATAGTATGTGAATGAGAGCGCGTAGGGGTGCCAGAGGCAGTGTAAGGTTTGTAGATTATGCTTACTGTTGCATTTTACGCTGTATAGCTCCATTGCGGTGCAGAGGCTGGGTAGGAGTGCTGGTGCCAGTGGTGCGTATGTGCATAGTGGTAGTTGGTGACATGCATGGTTGCATTACAGTGCAGTGAATGTGTGCAAGGAGCACAGCCACTGCAGCAATGCAGGTTTGACAGTGCATCAGGCACAGGGTGGTGATTTTTGGAGAATGTGTGAGGAGCACATTGTAGACGTGCTACAGCAGCACAAGTGAGCTAAAAAGTGTGTATTGTGTGTTCCATGGTTGTGGTGATAGTTGCAACATGCTACACTATTTGGTGTACGGCAGGAGATGGTGCAGTGAGAAGTTGTGCAGTGTGGCCACAGGGTGCAGTGTTTCTATACTGTGAGTATGGAAGAGTGTATGGTTGAAGTGCAGCTTATACGTCCTTGGTTACTCTGCTTTGTGCAGATTTATTGAAGTAGGCCCAATGTTGTGAAGATGTTGTGCTTAGATTGCCAGTGACACAAAACTTTGTGAATGGCAGTGGGTAGGGGTGGTGTAGGCTGTGGTATGTTTGTGGATTCTGCCAATTGTGACACGTTTTCGGGAAATTGATTTTTTATGTTGGGGGGGGGGGGTTGGGTAGAAGTGCTGCTACGTATGTTACATTTGCGTATATTGTTAGCTGCCTACATGGTCGCATGCCTCGGGATCTTTACGGATGCTGAAATCGTGCATTCTTTAGCAGAAGTTTCTGGTGGAGGGGCTTTGGAATCAAACGGAACGTGCACAGAGAATATTTAACAGCAAATATGGAGTGGGGTACAGAAATGATAGTGTGCAATGCAGAGGTTTTGTATGTGACTGCTGCATGCACGTTTGAAAATTTCACAGCACCCAATGAGGGAGTGCTCCAAAAATGCCAGTGCAACGGGAAGAAGTATTGTGTCTGCTTTACTGGGCGGTGGGCCCTCACTGCAGCTGGGAAAGCACACGTGCCACATCCTGCCATTATGAGCATGGTGGCCATGGAAATGGAATTGTGGGAAATAGGCAATTAGGTGTTTAGGGTGTGGTTGACAGGAAGGGGTGGTACCATTTTTTCCCAATACTCTGTCGTGAGGTTGTTAAAGAGACGCACAGTGCTTATCGTCGGTGATACCTTTGTGCGCCATCTGCACAGGTGTTCTGTGCACAAAGGCGTTGCTGGTAATTTTGGGTTGGAAGGAGTGGATGCTTTTTGGGGCTGTCAGTATGACTGCAATTTCGTCGGGATGGTTCGCCGTCGCAGATATGCGGCCTCTGTCACGAACGTTGACTTTGTCGTGGTGCACTATGGAAGTCTACATTTGGGTTTCATGTCATGTGGACGTTTGCATTCAGCAACCTCTTCAGGTGACAGATTAGTGATGCAGATTTTTCTTGCTGCTAAGGTCGTTTTCTCATGCATAACACCAAGAGGAGTATGGGCCCATGCTGGTGTAATTTGTCCCCATCCAGAGGTCGGAAGGTGTGTTATAAACAGAAGCATGTGTGAATTTATGCAGACTGCTGGCATGTTCTCCACCCACTATGAGATCATGAGGTCTCAAAATATGAAATGGTTCTGTAGAAATGACATTTACTCGAGTGCCATTGGCAATGCCTTTTTCTTTTACGCTGTGCAAGAAGCATTGACCAGAATGTGGTAAAAATGTGAGGAGAGGCAAACAATCGCATATAAAAAGAGTAAAAACAAAAAATGTTGCTCGCATGCATGTTAAACATTTTTTAATTTTTTTTAAAAAAAAAAACCCACCTTTCTACATCTACGATGGAAGACCCAATCCCCTACACTGCTTGATATTGCTTCCCCCGCCAGCCCCTCCGCACTACAACGAAAAGGTAGCGGATTCCGCAGTACTTTCAGGATTACACGTGCCACATCCTGGGTGGCCGTGTGGATTTATCTGGATGGGTACATCAGTAAAAGTACGCACAAACTTTGTAATGCACGTGCTTTGGAATGGCACGACACTTGTTCTGTGAATGTGTAACGGTACATTTGAAGTGTTGTACAGGAGTGACAGTGTTGGATGATGGCGGCTTGGATGCGATTGGTAGATGCGTGTGTGCCTATTTACGCGTAACCCAATGAGGTAGTGCTGAGAGAAGATAGTGCAAAAGGAAGAAGGACTGCTTCAGCTTTAAAGGTGTGCGACCCTCGCAGTACTTTGGGAAGCGCACGTGCCACAATCTGCCCTTCTCACCATGTTGCCCAATTGACATGGCACTGTGCGGATTATCCAATCAGGTACTGTGGGTGTGGTTCACAGGAAGGGGCAGTCAAAGTGTTGTACATTATACTCTGCGTACTGAGGCTGGCTGACATGGTGAAACACATTGTGTTGACTTTGGGTGATGCTTTTGTCGTAGATCTGCACAAGTATGCCCTGAAAGATACTTTGATGGCAATTTCGGTTTTGAAGGAGTGGAGGCACTGTGTTGCACTGTCGATGTCTGCAGTTCGGTGTTGTGCTTGCACCTTGCTGAGAAATGGCCACTTTTGCTACTGTCGATGGTATCGTCATCCACTACGGCGGCATGCATATGGGTTAAGTGGCTTGTTTAGGTTTGTTCCGGTGACTGAAGAGGTTGCTAAATGTAGTGAGGAGGCTTTTTCCCACTGCCAAGGTGCTTTTCTTATCCATAACACCACAAAGAGTATGGAACAATGCTCATGGATGTTGTTCCGAGCCAGACGCAGGAAGGTGCCTCATCAACAGAAGCATGTATACTTTTTTTGTCCGCTCGTGGGATGTTCTTCTGCAACAATGACCTCAGTTGTGGAAATGCAGAGTTTTTCCAAGAAAATGGCATTTTGTTGTCACCCATTTGCAATGCAGTTTTGTTTGCCCGTCTACAGGATGCAGTGAAGTTTACTGTAATAATGTGAGCACAAGAAAACACAAAAGCAAATAAAAACTGAAAAAAGGCGTTTCTCTGGAAGCATTAAAAAAAAAAGGCTCTTTTAAGAAGCGCCCCTTAACACGAACACCCCCTACCCTGGTTGCAAGTTATTCCCTCCTAGCCCGCAGGCTTCACCAAAGCCACATCCAGGGATTTTGGGGATGGCGGCCATGGAAATGGGACAGTGGTGATTGTCCAATCAGGTGATTAGGGTGTGCGGCAATAGGAAGGAGGACTCCTGCTTCACTGGCCCGGCCCTCGCAGTACTTGGGGAAGCACACGTGCCACATTCTGCACTTCTCACCATGGTGGCCTATTGAAATGGGACTGTAGGGATTGTCCTATCAGGTGCTCAGGTTGTGCTTCACAGGAAAGGGCGGCAATATATTTTCCCATTACTCCGTGTACTGACGGTAGCAGGCAGAGATGGAGAGACGCACTGTCTTGATAGTCGGTGATGCCATTGTCGAAGAACTGTTCCAGTATGCCGTCAAAAAAGGCTTTCATGGCAATTTCGATTTGCAGGGAGTGGAGGCTTTGTGGTGCTGTGGCGATGTGTGCAGCTTCGGCGCTGTGCTTGCAGTATGTCGACGAGTGGCCACTTTAGCTACTGTACATAGTGTGGTCGTGCACTATGGTGCGTTCCATTTGGGTTTCATGCCTTGTTCCCATCAACTGAAGAAGGCAATGAAAGTAGCGTATTCTTCTCATGTATACCACCACGATTACTATGCACCTATTCCAATGATTGCTGTCGCCAGCTAGAGGTCGGAAGGGGTCTCCTCAACAACAGCATGTATACTTTTTTGTCCGTTCGTGGGATGTACTTCTGCAACAATTACCTCATAAGTTGTGGAAATACAGAGTTGTTCCAAGCAAATGGCATTTTGTTGTCATCCATTGGTAATGCAGTTTTGTTTGCTCGTCTACAGGATGCAGTGAAGAGTTTACTGTAATAATGCGAGCACAAAGAAACACAAAATCAAATAAACAAAGGTGTTTCTCTAGAAGCATATACACAAAAATAAAATGTCTTTTCAGAGCTGCCCCTTACAACGAACTACCCCTACCCTGGTTGCAATGTATTCCCCACGCCAGAACGCAGCACGAAAGCCACATCCAGGGATTTTCAGGATAGCGGTAATGGAAATGGCACTGTGGAGGCAGAGGGATTGCGCAATAACGTTTCTGGGCGTGGTGTGTGCGCAGAAGACTGTTGTACAGAACTGATGCTGTTACATGGGGAGCTCTTCAATGTTATTGGTGGATGCGTGCAGAACTTTTTAACTGTACGCAATGACGGCGTGCTGGAAAGAAGACAGTACAAAGGGATGAAGGAATGTTTCTGCTTTATTGGGGCACGGCCTTCGCCGTCCTTGGGGAAACGCACGTGCACATACAGCCGTTTTCAGAATGCTACCCATGAGACTGGGACAGTGGGGAATATCACACCTGAGATATGTAATGGCATCTTTGAGGTCATGGGTGTTAGTCCTTGCTGTGCACACTGGTGGTACAAGTTATGGTTGCTTAGCTTACCATAACTGACATTTCATTCCCCCCCCCCATTTTACCTGTAACCATAACGTCCCTATAACAACATTTTTTGTTAGTATATATATATATATATATATATATATATATATATATATATATATATATATATATATATATTGGCTTGCCCTCAGTAACTGATATTAATGGGAGGTTGAGTGTTGTTTTCAAAAGCCAGTTTGGAGTGTATGCAATATTAGGTTAACTTCCAACCAATGATTCAGTTTTTTTAAAGCAATATAGATGTGAATATTTTGAGCTGCTGTCCAGCATGGCTAACAGCCGATAATTAGCTGGGTCATTCTTCGTACCCTTTTTACATACAGCTCTCAGAATGGAAATTCTCCAACTGGGGGGAATACAGCCAGTCCTCCAAATATCCACAAACATGTTATACAGCATCCTGGCCAAGAGCTCCGGGTTAGCACGTATCACCACATTAGCCAATACACCAGGTCCCGGGGCTCTAGAATTATTGAGGGCTTTTATAATCATTGGCACACTTAGTTAATCAAAATCATGCTCACTTGCGATATAGTCGCTCAGGGATATTGCATGAGATGATTCCATAACAGGTTTGAAATATAGATTCCCAATGCATTCAACCCACTGTTGTATATAAACAGAACTTCTCCACTTTTCCACAAAAAATTCCCTTATAAAGGGACCAAAACCTTTTACTATCATTACATCTGAGGAGAAAGAAATACATGATACCAATTTGGACTTGTCATTGTTCCTTAATGCATTTTAACCCAATTTATATATTTCGTAGACAGATTGGCAATCAAAGCATTTTTTTTCCCTCTTCTTCCAGTTCCCCGTTGTTCTTAGCAGCTCTAGATTTTCGATACTCTTTTCTTTTCCTGGATTTACACATCATAAATCCCCATTTGGGGCACATGCCTCGGACCAACCCACCCGCTGATAATGTGCAAAGTAACCAGCCACTTTCTTCATAAGCATTTGAAAGTTCCACCGATTATTACCAAGCTACCTCCCAACAGCAGTCTCATGGGTGGCAGAGAAACAGTTAAGTTTACTAATATTACCATCCAACCAAGTGAGGCAATTCAAGGATTTATTAACCTTGGGATTAATCACAAGATAATCAAAGATATAAGACTTAGGTAACGTAAATACCCACTTAAGGGTTACGTGGTACTCAGCGGGTTGAAACCGATAGTCAGTGCCCCACAGTGAAACCCAAGCTGTCAATCCAACAGTACGTAATCAATACAAGAGTAAAAATTGTGGTTAGACCAAGTAGGCAGAAATCTCAAACCACTTACATCTTTCGCATTTAGACAAATCAGGTTGTTTGTTTGACTAAGGCTCCCCCTTTTCATGCACTGGGACAAGTGATCCCCCCCCCCTGTGTCCCCTCCTCCTTAATCAGCCCCTTGCTGATATTCCCGATATTAACATATTCCTGAGGTTGAGGAGATTTAAAGTCCCCTGCAATCAACCGCATGCCTTTTGGTTGCATTCCCCTCCACTCCCCAAAGCTATTATCATATAGTCAATAGCCTTAAAAATAGCACCATCTAAAGAAGTGCCCAGTACTGGAGTATACAGATTTAAGATCAGAATCAGATGTTTTAAGATCCCAGGGAGGTGTACAATTGCTGGTAGAATATGTTGGCTATTCAAATCATAAGGGAAGGGTTTAAAATCAATATGGCACCCCACACCAATCGCCATACCGCCCTTTGTTCTGCCTCTTGCCGAGTAGGGGGATGATGGGGAAGCCATCCAATTGAAGAGGGGTGGTCAACCAGGTCTCTTGTAATAGAAAAATGTCACTGGTTTTAATTAGTACAGAACTGGTGTTCTACTTTAAAAAGGTACTATGTCCTCTAGTGTTCCAAACATTTAGCACACAAACAGTAGCACAAACATTTTGTGCTACTGTCGACATAAACTGGTGTTGCCAAAATCGTATTAGAGAACAAACCATAGGGAAAAAGCAGTGCCTCCACTGTAGCCTGAAAGATCTATTTAATAGAAAGATTTATTTAATTGAAATACGGAGCAAGCATTTTATTAGTAGTCCTTGCTGAGCAGGGTAGTGATTTTCTTACGTTTCCACGGCAGGTCTCCCCCAGTAAATACCTGTTCATGCTCTATGCATTGCAGGTACAAAAAAAACCTTTAAAAATACTAATACAATCACAAATTATTAAGTGAGCAGACACAATTTAGCAATTAACCGCTAGTGTGGCTGAGATCAAAGAGGATTCAGAAATAGTTGTGAACTATGCCCTTCAATAGAGGTGAACATTAAACATTCAGCAGACTGGCTTATCGTTCAATACATTCTGCGCACTCCCAGCTCACCATGCTCTCCTCCTCAAAGTTGTTGGTCACTAGCAGCCTCCCCAACACAGTTCCAGGGTCTCTGTACGGACTACAATACAGGTCCCTATACGAAATCACCCCAGACCCCCCCCCCCGCCCCCCCATAACCTTTCTAGGGCTGCAACAGTTCTGTATGGCCCAGCATCGGGAAGTCAGCAGGTAGCTGATGCCTCCTAACTGACAAACTGCTGCTGCTGACATAACACACATGCTGCTGTGTTGGGAGCAGTTTAAATGCTGAAACTGAAACAGGTGAATGGGAGTGCTCCCATTCTAACCTCCTATAATGGTTTGTCTGCAGCTCGCTAAAAATGATGCCAAACTGCTGCTGTTGCTTTTTTGAATATCAAACATTGTTGTATTCATAATTCAGGTCACTTAATTACTGCAGGTAGTTTGTAAGACTGAACCTGAAGATTCCATCCATTGGCTTGGCTTAAGACAAAAAACTCAAAACATATGACATATGCAAGTAGTGCCAGGTTAAGAGGGATTTCCAGAACCAGCCATCTGGAGGGTTCTGAGAGGTAAACCTAGTTCTGGAACAAGGTTATAGACACTTGGTCTGGCCCAACTCTCACTAGACTGGTAATGTAGGCAGACTTCAAGAGATCAGGGTCTGATATTTTAATTCAGTTAATGTTGAGATGGATTTCTAAAATCTGCACTGGGGGAAAAGATTTTAGGAGGTCACCCTAGAACTCCGAGAGGTTTGCCATACCCAATCAAGGCAAGTGTGGCGAGTGGTCAAGGCTTGGTCTCAGGAGAAAATGAGTGTGGTCAGAGGTCCACAATGAGTCCACACAGTGAAGCAAACAATAATTCTACTTAGACAGGTAAATACAAAAATACTCAATTTATTACAGGCCCAAAGCACACTAGAAAAATGAAACAAGTAGTTGTACCACATAACACTCAGTTATCAAACATATATACATTCAACCAATGTTTGTAGAAATGCATACAATTCGCTGCCCAAGGGCTAAGCTGCAGATGCCGAAAGCCAAGACACTAAACGGCCTGCATTCCAAGTCGCAAAGACCTCCAGAACCCAACCCCAAAAACCATCCCTGCGCCCAAGCACCATGGTGACAGACGTCCCTGCACCAAGCCAACTGCGAAAGACTCAATCTTCCTGTTCCTCTTCATGCCCTCACTCCTCCTGCACAAAGGACCATTACTGTGCGTTAACATTTACTTGTTTTGGTTTTGTTTTCTGCTATTTGCAAGCTCAAAGCATGTGTAACATATGACCCTCCGCAAAGCTTGTACTCTTGAAAAACAAAAACAATTGGAGAGAAATGCATACAATTCACTTAAACAACTAAAAGAAGGTAAGTAATGATGTAGTAAGGAAAGCCAGTTCACAAAAATAGTAACCTAACTCTCCAAGTCCAATCCATATGTTGAATGGGGCCTTGTGTCCAAAAGTCTTGCTTTTGAGCGGGGACAATGGTAGGAAGAGTTCTCGTGACATTTTTTCCAAGAGACTTCTCAACAATATTACAGCTAAGCAAGATTATTTCTCTATCCTTTAGAACAGCTTTTAGAACAAAGTTCCGATTTTTCCAAGTGAATAGGCAGGACGATTGGCAGAGGTTTTCCCGCCGTTTGATCCAGAAGAAGATGCCCAGGAGCTGCCGGTGCAAGGAAGTTTCTGGACAGGTCCAGGAGACAAGTGCAACCCTTAATGACTAAGAAATGCAGGAGGCACTGATGCAGGCCTCTTCAGGACACTCTGCAAGACGCAGTAAAGCTGGTTCCAGCTACAGTCACCACACTGGGGCGACAGCAGGCGTCTGATTATGATATATTTTATTTATATCGCGCCCATACACAGGTGTTTCGGAGCGCAAGAAGTCAAAGTCTCTCCAGTCAAAGACCTTCCAAGACAGGATCCCTTTATGCTTGGAAGCGGATACTTGGCAGGAAGGCCACTTGTGGCAGGAGCTGGCAGCCACTGAAGTCCCGGATGAAAACGCAGAACAGCGACACTTCTGGCGAGGTAGTCCAATTCGGAGCCGATCGGTCCACTGGGTGGTCCAGGGACGATTCCAAAGGCTCCCGACGGCTGGATCTCAAAGCACTGCAGAGGGCCTTTGCAGATCTGGTAGTCCATCAGGGTTTTACTGGGCCAAATTCTGGAATGTTCACCAGGCCTCTTCGAGAGTCGTCCACGCATCTTCAGTGTGCTCTTCTACACAGGATACTTGGCTCCAACACGGATCTAAAGAAATGGCTGCAGGAGTCCTCTTATCCGAAAATGCAGGCTGGAAGCAAGTCCAAACCCACCAATAGTAAGGAGCTGCACCATTCAAACAGCCAGCAGTGGTCCAATCAGGGACCATTGCAGGTTTCACTCATGGCCCACATCCAGACTCTCTGGCACCACAAATGTGGAACGGGACCAGACAGTCCCATCCACTTCCTGGTTCCACACACAAATGGCATGCACTAGCCTGCGAAAACAGCAGTTTTCCCAGGCGAATGCACAACCATATTAGGGATTTCCTGAGCAGGCAGGCAGGCAGGAAGGAGGCCAAGAAACAATACGACCAACGAACATACAACGAATCTTGTGGCACAGCCATTTTAGGGCACTAGCCACATTTAGTAGCCAGACGTGATAAACGCGAACGTGCAGATTAAAAATACTGCAACAATGGTAAAAATGTAATTGCTGCCGCCAGCTCGTCCTTATGCACAAATAAAAAGTAACCAGAAATCCCAGTGTAAAAGTCTAGGGTGATACACATGTACCCCAACTGCATTGCATTGTCAGATGATGTGTGCACTGTTAAAAAGGTACCAAAACAGGTAAAAAGTTAAGATAGAAAGGGAAACCTAGCTTCTCAGTACTGACAGTCTGAAGGACTGGTCAATTCCCACATGACAAATGAACAAAAGGCCAGGGAATGAAGTTTAAGACGTCACTTATCTGTAAAAGGTCAGGACAGGTTCAAAAACAAAAGTAACAAGTTTGGTGGTCCATAGAATATGGAGGGAATGTTGCCTAAAAGAGAAATCATGCCCAACCGTTAACAATAAAGAGGCAACCAAGAAATGAAGTACAACCCACAGAAGTATAAAAATATAGTATTTACAAGGCCTTAAAAATACATACATGCAAAACAAAGGTTTGCTACACACTACAAAAACACTCCCATCTACACAAAGACGCTTAGCAATACTAATCCTAAAACCAACTACACATCACTTTACACTCCAACACAGTTCTAAGCAATACACAATATATTACAACTTAGCCTGATAATTAGAAGGCAGGCACCTTGCTTTTGCAGTCCTTCCCGGACAGGCAAGTAAATAATTTAAAGTCTCAAAAGAGTCCGTGCTCAGATAAGTACCTAGTAGGAGTGGCAAAGGGGGCTATGAAAGGACCACAGCGACTGACACTGAGAACGAGAGTGGACCACCCCCAGGACCCAGCACACAAAATGCGGCAATAATCCTCAGTCAGGGATCAACAGGCCAGATTTGTGGCATTGGTAAACAGACCAAATACACACCACCGATTTGGGAGTACACTAGAGTCACTAGTCCTGCTCTATTCTCATCTATAAAACTAATGCAAACAACTCACATTGGACCAAAATATAATCTGTTTTTATTCACCCAAAAATGTTACACAATATAAAAAAAATCTACATAAATCTACACATCACAAAATCCAACAACAATTAAAAACACATGGTAACTGAAACAGTGAAGGGGTTAGTAAGTTAAGGGACTGTTATCCCGGTGGTGGGAGGTATTTTTCCGGGTATCCATTGTTTTGGCACAGTGGTAAACAGACTTCAGGAAGGTGCTTCTTCACAATTGAGAGCAGCAGCAGCAGCAATGTTCCTGGGCCATATAGCGAGGATCTGCAGAGTGCCAAGATCGATCTCGGGACAGTGACAATAGCAGCAGAGAGGCATTTCCAGTTGTTTGGCAGCTCACATGATGGTCCGGGGACACTTCTGACATCCACCGAGTGCATGCTTCTGGGGTACGACACAAGACTGGTTGATCCCACCAACCAGGAAATAGGCACCCACAAGGGTCTTCTCTGGTCGCAGGAAGGGGATTCACTGTAGACGGGTTTGGCAATGCTGGTTTTATGTAGCAGCAGTCTGCCAGGCTGTCAGTGCAGGCTCCTCCTCTTCTGAATGTTTGTTCTATTGGGCAACCTGCAGAATGGTTGTAGGTCTTTGCTTATCCAAAATTCTATTTGGGGCTACCGCAGTCCACCAATGGCACAGAACCACTGGCAGACTGCTGCTACATACAACCAGCATTGCCAAGTAGCTAAGAGTTGTCCATTATTGGACAGACAAAACCCCACACATGTCTGGCAGCAGCAGACAACCGCGGGAGGTATTGTTGATTGGGACCAGATAGTCCATAACACCCACCCATTACCACCAAGGAAGATCCATAAAGCTATTTGCCAGGGAGTCCAAGTTGGACCCTCTAAAGTGCATGCCCTTGTTTGGAGGTTCCGGACCAGAGAGGGCAGGAAGACATTAGAAAAACAAGATGGTGAAAGACATGGGGCAGTCATTTTGATCACATGGTATTCGACATTGAATTATGCAGTAAAAGAAAAATGGTGCATGGTAATAATAACAGGAAAAAAAAGAACAAAGTTCACTGCCACCAGCATGTCCTAGGCACAGCAACATACATAATGTTGTGAAAGAAAAGTTAAAAGGGATACAAAGTATCCTGCATGACTCCACTGTAAGGTAGCGTTTGCTACATTAAAGCAAAAACCAAAAACATGACTGGAAATACCCTGCATTGGTAACCTTAAGGGCTCACTATTGACCCACAAATACATGGGCTTAGCAGGTCAATGAAGCTAAAAAAAAGCCTCTATTTGCCTCAAAACTCAGCCAGGGTTTCAAGACATTGACCAATCTGATAAGACGGAGATCCATTCAAATCTATGGTTGCAGAATCCACAGAAGTAGAACAAGCATTGGCAATGCCACCAGTTTGGGCTTTTCTGTAGGCATGGGAAGGCACTTGCCAGGAACAGCCATAGTTGTATTAACTACCCATTGTTGATAGCAGGTGCAAAATGCTGCAAGTAACTTTGCATTAAATAGCAGTGCCTGGCAAAAGCGTAAAACTTATTCTCAAGCTAAAAATGTTGGCTTTGCCAATGCTGGTTTTTAACAGAGCTTCAGTGAAGGACATACGGAGTGCTTATAAATTGAGTGGCTTAAGGCAGGCCTGGTAAGACACGTGTATTACACCAGTAACATGTTTACAGCTCCAATTAAGTCATTAACTCTCAGAAGAGAGCTTTGAACAAACACTGACAGGCACTTTGAACGCAAAGTTTGATGGTAAGCAAGCTCAAGGAGTTCACATGAGGTGGTGTTTTGGGAGGGGCAGCAGCATGGTGGGATTGGATATAAGGATTAGCAAAATCACAGGCAGTCAATGGGTGGGCAAATAACCAACTATCCCTACAAGCTTTGCGTTCCTCCTCATAAGCCATTTCTCCCCCCATCTGTACGCCAATGCAATAGTTTTGGCTTCTAGGTGTCGCAAGCGGACAAGGTCAACCTGAAGGACCCCAGTCTGGCCCTGTGCCCCTTCCATCGAGGCACAGACAAATTATAAGGAGGATTGCACACTGCTTAACACAGCGTGCTACCACCTGCAAAATGTGCAATGCCAGGTAAGCCAAGTAGAGCTAATATTGGCCATGGCGAGATTCTGTGAGGTTATGTCACATGAGGATACAAACTAACTCAAGAAAATGCTCCCAGACTCTCCATGCAGCCTTTCATAAATGGCTGCCACATTTTCGGAGCAATCGGCATCCGAAATGCCTATTCTTGCTTGACCGCCCACAGCACCATCTCATTGGTTGGCTGTAAAAGAAAACGAAAATGACCCTGGGAGCCAGCAGGCGACGCCGGTCTCCTGCAAAGGCCCTCGGACAAGGCCAACATCGAGGACCCCCGTCAGGCCTCAGGAGGCCGCCCGTACCCCACAAATAGGACACGGCACGTCCCCTCTAGCAGTATGAAACGCTCAGTTGCATTATGTATGTCAGGCTCCCTGCCTCACCATAAATCTAGCTCTCCCTCCACATTCTTATCCCATGCCGCCCAGCTCAATGTAAACTTCCCAAACGTACTCCACAAAGTGTAGGACTCTGCACCTCTATCTCCCAGTCAGCTACCTCCAAATGCTGGGCTGCTAGACCGTGCCCCGGGTCCACAAGATGTCTGCAAGTCTCGGCATGCACCCCCGCCGCTGCTTTCGCCCTCATAAACCAATGCCTACCAATACGAGTAATGAATGCCTCCGAGAACGCACAGTCACCCCCTGTACCTTTCGAGGTCTGCAGCAAATGCAGCTCAAATGGCAATGTACCTTAAACTGGTACCCACCTGACTTTAAAGCTTGCATCCTGCAACCATACCCCATTGAAATCAGGCGCAGCTCTTACTGCCAAAGCTCCGGGTATGCTGACCAAAGAAAGCACTCTTGCCCGCCTTGCCGCTCCACCTCCTCCTACATCCTTACCCACTTGCACCAAGCTAGACACTCCTCCCTCCAGTATCAAGCTGGCAACTCCATCCGTGACACTAAAGCACACAGACACTACTGTTCATCGCCTTAACAGGGCCCCATCTAATCCTAGCACTGACCTCAGTCCTATCGCGCTAACCCCAGTGACTGACCCCACCCTCACATGTGGTAGATTTACCATTGGCCTCTCAGCACAGTAATCTGACCAATTCTAGCTAAAACACAGCTATACCTCTCAAAAGGAGCACTGATCAACCCCAGATCGCTGATGGCTCATGCTCTCGACATCATGACCTAATTGCAACCAACAACCTCGATTTATTAGCCATAACAGAAACTTGGCTGCATGCTGCCTCAGGTCCTTCCTTATCCCTTGCTGTCCCTAACAATTACTCAATGTTTTGGAAAGATAGATTGGACACCGGGGGGTGGGGTCGGGGGGCAGCTGGGGCGTCCTTCATCGCCAAAGACTCCTTGGCCATTACAGAAATTAACAATCAGGCCTTCCAATCAATGGAATTGCTGTCTATCAAACTGACCCCGTCTCATACTGCTACTTTAACCTTGCACCTATTCTATAGACCACCAGGCCCTCTGCTATCGTTCCAGGAGGATATTTCGCATCTCCTCTCAGCAGAGGGTAAGCCTCCTTCCAGAACTGTCCCTCTGGGTGATGTAAACCTAGGCTTCAACAACATCACTGACACAAACGCTCTTGCCTTGGCAAACATTGAGGCTCTAGGCTTCACCCAAGCCCTATGCATGATTGACTGGCAGACCTCAACTGCAACATTTCAAATCATGTTTAATGTGCCCTGTCCATGGTCAGACCACAATATTATATTCTTCAATATACCAACTGACAAAACAATCACCTGTCCTGCCTATGTCTTTGTCTGCCACCCTCACAAACACCCGGAACATCACCTCATCCTGCACCTTACCCCTGCTGAAGGCACTCGCTGCCTACCAAGTCACTGCCAATGACCCTACCACAATGGTGAATACATGCAACCAATCTCTTTTGCTTGACATTGATGCGATTGCACCTATGGGTAAATGCAAACCTAAACCAGTTGCCCACCTCAATACCTGGTTAATGCCTAACCTCAAAGTACTCCGTTCAACCAAACGTGCAGCAGAGACCGCCTGGAGGAATGATCTGTCAGTATTAAATAAAGCATACTTCACCTCATCTAAAACTTACAAACAGGCCATACACCATGCTAAAAGCTCCATGTACAATGCTAGAATTGCTAAAGCCTATTCTTGCACCAAGAGCTCTTTGCCATATTGTGGGAACTAGACTCCTCAGTCCCCCCCTCCATCCAACTTCTCCAAAGATGACATCTGGTGTACTAACATAAAATCTACTACCTGACAAAATAGCATCCCTTCAAAAAAAAAATCTCAGTAAAGAAAAGCAAACTGATCACCTTTGATGCTCTACCAGACCTGAAATCCTCACTGACATCCCACAACATCCACTTTTTTTTACATTTCAATCCTGTCACACAAATGGATGTAGTTAAAATCAAAAGGCTTTAAGCCATCCAGATTTTATTTATTTTTTGTGCGTTTGTTAGGTGCTTATACAGTAAGTAAATGCGGTTTCAAAGCGCCCACAGGGCAACTGGGAGGGAACATGGGATTGAAAACAATACAGTGGAGGAAAAAGGGACAAACCTACTATGCCTTGTGAGTTTTCAGAACGTGTAAGTGCAGCAGGGAAGAGGGGAGTGGGGGTGGGGGTGGGTGCTAGGGTGTCTGTGCTCGTGGGTAAGCAGAAGATAAAGTGCATGGTAAGGTTAGTGCTATACGGCCTGGAGTCGCCTTTGGTGGAAAAGTGAAAGCCTCCAAGATAATGGAGGGAGGGTGCCGAGGCAAGTGCTGAAAAGTGGACAGAAGCTGGGGCAATTGGATGTGTAAGGTCAGGGCCCTGGGGATAAATAGGGGCCCTCCTCACCTATCACAGCAACTAGAGGAAGTAAGAAGGGAAGGAGGAGTTAGAAATTCTTGAGGCGCTTCTGGAATTTGCGTAAATCCTGCTCAAGGCGCAGAGATGGGGGAGGCTGTTCCATAGGAGTGAGCGAACTGTGGAGCGAGATCATCTGCCTGCCCTCTATTTAGCGAAACGCTTTACATACAGAGTTGGTGCCAGAGGAATGCAGAGGTGTAGAGCGAGAGTATTTGGTAAGAGAGTTGCAGATAGCGTGGTCCCCAGCCCCAGACAGCCTTGTGGATGAAGCAGAGGCATTTGAATTTAATCCGTGCAGCAACCGAACCAAAAAACCCAGCTAAAAAGTGAAGGGGTCCCTCAAAGTTAGGCAAAAGAGGTCCAAAACGGAATTCTGCCTTAATAGTTACTACAAGTGTCAAGACAAGAAAAAACATTTGTGCCTCTCGATGTCCATCTGTCCACCTACTGTCACGGTACGTTCTTCAGTGCACAACTCCACCCCTTGAACTATTGTTCTTTTGGATCAGTGTGTCCTACTGCTCTGTTATTCATTGCTCGAGCTGTTCTTCAGCTGCCTTCTTGGCAGAAGCCATTGGCCTTCACAGGAGACCTCCCAGGGATTTTAGGAAGTGCCAGCAGCCACCCTTTGGTAACCAGAGACAAATAAAGGGCCGGAAACAGAAGAAGTCCCCCTGAAAGTAGCCTAAACCTGTAACAGGAGGTTACTATAGTACACCACCAGCCAGTTAATTTGAGCCGAAGGCCAAAGTGTCTGTAACTAATAAACTTGTTTGGGCTGCCTTTATTCTGCACAATATATTGTTTTGCTGTATTTTTCTTGCTCCTCTTCGCTGCAGATCTGTGTGCGTTGGCTGCTCAGCTACGGCTACCTTAGGTGAGTTGTAGGACATCTGAAGGAACCCAAAGCCTAGTTACTGTAGATCAGATTGGTGGTTTATGAGCTTGAATACAAACCTCAAGAAATACACTCCCCCCTCCCTGCTGACAGCTACAAAAAGGTGGCGTTGCTTCCCATAGCATCCCAAGTGTGGGGACAACCATCAAACCATAACGTCTATGTTTTGTGTAAAGCAGTCACCTCAGGGGGCAGCACAGAGACGTGGGGCTTCTCAGGCCCATGGGAAAACATCAACTGTGTGATGTGACCCCCCCCCCTATAGATGGTAATTTGGGGATCCTACAGAACTCTCCAGTCACCGCTCAGATACATCAATATGTACCCTTCAATCACGATTTCCTGTAAAGGTTCATAGGTCCTACCAGGGAATCAGCATCATGAGAAGCAAGTGAAACTACCTAGTACTTCCATCATTGGGGAGGAACAATGTGAGGAAGAAGAAACTCTGGGAAAAGCAGCCCCAGGGAAGGTCTGAAACTGGCACAGCATATGCGAGTGATTACATTCTATGATACATAGTGTAGGGCCTCCATCACTGATCCACTCAGAGTAGGACAATTCAGTGAGCACACCTCAGTGAGCAATCCCCTAAGTGGATCATGACTGGATGAGAAATGCGAAGTGTACAAAGTGGCAGTGTGTCGATGGAGGACACATCGTTTCTGCATTCTGACGGCTGGAGGAATGCTGCAGCTTTAAGATACCACAGAGTGAAGCCCCACCGCCCAGGGGGCTTAAATATACTTATTAAGCACGAAGTGTGCAAAGTGTCAGTGTCGGGCTGGTTGCTGGAGAAGGGAAAGTTTACGTATTTAATTAAGGAGCCCGAAGGACACACGGGCCACACAACACAGACAGTATGCTGAAAATTAATCAGTTACCAACTTGGAGGATTTGGCCCTAATAGTAAAATAGTAACTACCTGGAAGACCATAGTTTTGCCCAAGCCAATTGTGTGCTTACAATCAACTGCTTGCACTGTGCGATTGATCTAATGTATAACCTGGGGAGTAAGTCTACCCCTGATGAACTAATGTGTGGGCCCGTGGCTAGCAGCCCGTTGGCGGCAGCAGCAAGCCATGAAATGTGCCGTGAAGCTATGAAAGGCACAGAGGCTAACGATCAGCTTATAACCAGAGAATTTGGAGAACCGCCCTCCGATGCTGGGAATCCCGCGGATAGGTCGAATAGAGCCTCTAATGGTGCTTCCCTTATGGAGGCGGGTGAGGCAGAGAGGAGCCGGACGTCGCTCTGAGGACACATCCTATGCAATTTACATTACCTACACTGTCTATTCAGAACCCACAGGGGCTGCAAGAAGATCAGGAGATTTTCCCCCCACGTCTTTGTTGCACAGGAAAAAGAAACAATAGAATTAGTGGTGGGAAGAGGAGCAGACTCGTGGGGCAGGTAAAGCTACTGAGGATTTGATATCGATGTCAGCTAGTGAAGCGATGCTGATGGTACCGATGGTTTTCGCATGTCCCGAAGATGGAAACAGCAGAACAGATGCAGAAAATTCACAGCTGGAGTGTGAGATAAATTACACCTGATGCAGCCTATAGGGAAAACAACTTGAAGAGTTTCCATGTTGATGTGAAGGAACTTAAAATGACTGGACCCAAGTCAGGAATCTTGCCTGGGAACAGCGCCATCACTCGCCCTCCTAATATTTCCCCGACACCTGCTTCCCTTAATGGCTCAGCGGGTTGTCAAACAAAAAAAAGGAAAGGGCAAAACATTTTTTTTTTTTAAAAGGGCAAAAAGCCAGTTCAAGAAAATTCCTCGAGAACCTCCATGTAACAGAAGAGGCTGCCCAGGTGGCAAGAGTCAAAGGGGACTCTGTGCAAATCTCGGCTGAAAAGAATAATATAATGGGAGAGGCTGAAAAACCACTTGTGAGCAGAGTCAGCTGTAAAGTAGACACCCAAATAGATGAGCCAGTGTTCAGACCTCCCTGGCAGAATGCAAGATCAGCCCCAGTCCCCACCTCTTCTGTAGGCTTGCATACTATGGACAATGATGGAAAAATAGTTAGCTAGGGTGAGAAATCTCCCGTAAAGTTTGCGGGTTTAATTGACTATATACAAACAAGTTTGGAAAAGTGGGTACAGTGACTTGGTCCTATCAGCTCCCACAAGTCCACATGTTAGACCTAGGTCACAGGTGACAGATACCTGCAGTAATAAACCGCAGGTAACGTTTAATTCCTTGACTGTGGGGTCTGGAGGAGATCCGAGACTGGGCATGGGCAGAGAGGATAATGTTACTGTGTGACTGTCGACACAGGGAAAATAGAGCATTTAAAGCTTGAAGTTATTTAGAGATACTAAGTAAATCCTATGAACTAAAGAAAGGATTAAGTACTATACAGCAGAATATTATATTTGTGATGCTTTGCTAGTAATGTAAGTTGCACCATTTGATTTGTATAGTGGTTTCTTAATGTGTTCTAATGAAATCAATATGTTTTTTCTATTTTCTAATGTTAATCCATTATAATCAGTTATCCAATATTGCATTTAAAGTTGGTAATTTCCCCCCCTTTATCCTTTTTTCCTCCTCTTCTGTTTTTTTGATTTTTTTTAACAAAAAAGATTGCATATTTATTTGTGGCACTATGCATTTTAGAGCAGTATGAAATTTGGTATAACAAAATAAGACATGCATTACTTACCGTAATAGCATTTCTGATGATTGTATCTGCTTAGATTCACATGCTGTGCATATGTCCGACATCCAGTGGTAACCACAGAGTATTGCATCTTGTCTTTCGGGGACCGAAGGGGGACGTCGGCATAGGCGTGTCTGTAACACTATCCCTATCGTGATGTGTGGTGTACCCAAAATCCCTCACGCGCCAAGGTCCCTCCGATTGTATTTTTTCTGCCATGAGGGAGCCCAAGGCTATAGTGAGCGAGTACATGAAGAGAGAAAGTGGTAAGATGTCTATGTTCCTTCCACCCCGAGCGGGGAGGTATGGAGGGCGCATGTGAATCTAAGCAGATACAATCATCAGAAATGCTATTACGGTAAGTAATGCATCTGCTTAGATTCACATGCTGTGCATATGTCCGACATCCAGTGGTAACCACAGAGTATTGCATCTTGTCTTTCGGGGACCGAAGGGGGACGTCGGCATAGGCGTGTCTGTAACACTATCCCTATCGTGATGTGTGGTGTACCCAAAATCCCTCACGCGCCAAGGTCCCTCCGATTGTATTTTTTCTGCCATGAGGGAGCCCAAGGCTATAGTGAGCGAGTACATGAAGAGAGAAAGTGGTAAGATGTCTATGTTCCTTCCACCCCGAGCGGGGAGGTATGGAGGGCGCATGTTAATCTAAGCAGATACAATCATCAGAAATGCTATTACAGTAAGTAATGCATGTCTTCTGATGCTTGTTAATCTGCTTAGAATCACATGCTGTGCATAGACTAGCGAGCAGTACCCGGAGTTGGAGGTGGGTTGTGAGAAGGAACAGTAGAGAAAAGATGTCTTAGTACTGCTTGTCCCACCTGAGGATCAGACCTAGAATGAGTGTCTAGGCAATAGTGTTTTGTAAAGGTGTGTACAGAACTACAGGTTGCCGCTTTGCAAATGGACTCAAGAGGAACATTTGCAATGAATGCTATGGATGCCCCAGTGCCTCGAGTAGAGTGTGCTCTAGGCTTGAAGGGCAGTTCTCTCTTAGCAAGAGAGAAGCATAGTGTGATGCATTTGACAATCCACCTTGAGATAGCTGATTTAGAGACAGGATCCCTTTCTCTACCAGCTGCCACTGAAACGAAGAATTGCTTAGTCTTCCTTAGTGGTTTGGTTTTTTCCAGGTAAAACATGAAAACATGACTGCCCTGCACACGTCTAGTGTGTGAAGGCTTCTTTCCACATGTTAGTAGGGTTCTGGAAGAAAGTGGGTAGTTCGATTGATTGGTTCACATGGAACTTAGAGAAGAATTTAGGCGCAAACCTAGGATGTGTGCGCAGAACTACCTTATCTTTGTGGACTGTAACAAAGGGGTCTAGAACAGAAAGAGCCTGTAGTTCGCTAACCCTTCTGATAGAAGTGATAGCCACTAGGACGGCTGTTTTATAAGTCAGGTCTTTCAAACTTGCTTTATGCATAGGCTCAAAGGGAGCTCTCATGAGCCTGGTCAAAACCACATTCAGATCCCATCCAGGGGCTGGGTGAGAAATGTGAGGATAAATCCTCTTAACCCCTTCCATAAAGGCTTTACTCACTGGTATTTTCCACCACGACACCTTTTGTTGTGATGTGGTGTAGGCGGACAGAGCAGCCAGATGAACCTTTAGGGAATTGAAGACTAACCCAGTGTCCAACAGGTGGGTTAGGTACAGCAGAATGTGTGAGGGTGAGCAATCGATGGGATCGACGCCCTTGGAATTGCACCAGATGACAAAACGTTTCCATTTGCTGGCATAGCAATAACGTGTATTAGGTTTTCTCGCTTCCCTGAGTATGTCCATGCACCTCTGAGGGAGTTGCAGGTGCTCAAACTCTATGATCTCAGGAGCCAAGCTGCTAAGTTCAGAGTTTGTGGGCATGGGTGTAGGGTCTCCCCCCTGTCCTGAGACAACATGTTGTACGGGCAGGGTAGCTTGACTGGCGGGGAGAGGGACATTTCCATCAGGTGAGCGAACCAGGGATGGCGGGCCCACATGGGGGCCACCAGTATCATGGTAACTGGTTCCTGGTGCATCTTGTGCACTTTGTTGAGAAGGGGAGTCGGGGGGAAAAGCGTAGACAAATCTCCCCGACCATTTTATCCAGAGACCGCTCCCCCCCCTTGGATAGGTTCTGGGGGGTACCTGGAGGTGTAGTCTTGGCATTGGGCGTTCTCCTGAGTAGCAAACAGGTCGATCTCTGGGAACCCCCATTCTGCGAAGACGTTGGACACAATGTCTTTGTGCAGTCGCCATTCATATTCTTCGGGCAGAGGGAAATCTCTGCTGAGTACGTCTGCTAGAAGATCGAGTTCCCCTGGAACATGCTGGGACAACAGAAACATCTTGTGTTTGAGAGCCCACATCCAAATGTTCTGGGACAGCTTGGATAGCCCTGGAGAGTGAGTGCCCCCCTGTTTGTTCAGGTAATACATAGCTGTAGTGCTGTCAGTTAGAATCAGCACTGTCTTCCCTTGCAGTTGCACCTGAAAGGCTTTCAAAGCCTTGAACACCGCTAATAGCTCCAGTAGGTTTATATGGTTGGACGCTACTTGAGGAGACCAAACTCTGTGCGCTGTCTGTTGAAGCAGATGAGCTCCCCACCCTGTGAGAGATGCGTCTGTCGTGAGAGTGGCTTCCACTGCATGGGTGGTGAAGGTCTTCCCCTTCAAGAGGTTTTCTCTTGACCACTACTGCAGAGAGAAAACGAGGGCTGGCAAGACAACTACCAGATCTTCCCATTGACCGCTGGCCTGACACCACTGGCTGTTGAGCCACTCTTGCATGGGAAGCATGCGCAGCCGTGCATGGGGAACCAAGTATATGCATGACGCCACATTCCTAGCAAGGGCATTGCTTTGCGTACCGTCACCTCCCGACTGGCTACATATTGAGGGATCTGCGAAAGCATGTTCTGAACCCTCTCGCTGGAGGGGAAGACTAAACCGTCTTCCGTCCTTATTAGAGCTCCCAGAAATAGTTTTACTTGGCTGAGGACTAAACTGGATTTCTTTTCGTTGATCGAGAAACCCAGGCTGAAGAGGAGATCTACTGTTTTTTGGGTGTTCGAAAAACAAGCGTCGAACAAGTCCCGCGTGATGAACCAGTCGTCGAGGTAAGGGTAAACTGGGACCGATAGTCTGCGCAGGTGTGCTGCTGCCACTGCCAGGACTTTGGTAAACACCCTTGGCGCTGAGGCGATGCCGAAGGGGAGTAACTTGAATTGGTAATGTTTGTCCTGGATCATGAACCTCAAATATTTCCTGTGCACTGGCAACATTGAAATATGAAAGTATGCATCTTTCATGTCCAATGTTGCCATGAAGTCCCCCCGTTTCAGCAATGGGATCACCTCCTGCAGTGTTAACATGCGAAACATCTGGGGTTTTATAAACTTGTTCGCTGGGCGCAGGTCTAGAACAGGGCACATGGTGAGATCCTTTTTGGGTACAAGGAAGTACACTGAATAAATACCCTTGTTTACCTGAAGAATAGGGACAACTTCTATGGCGTCCTTTCCCAGCAGTGCTTCCACCTCTTGGATCAGGATCTCCAGATGGTCCGGTGAAAGGCGCCGTGAGCGCGGCGTTCTGAACTGTGGAGGTCGGGCGAATTCCACGCAGTAACCTTGGGCGACCGTCTTTAAGACCCACTGGTCAGAAGTTATCCCCTCCCATGCCCTGAGGAAAGTTGTCAACTGCCCCCCGACCGGGGTGACATGGGAGGGGACCTGGACTTGGTGGTCATTTCTGACTAGAGGCTGTGGCTCCTCTGGGATTTGGGCCTCTGCCTCTACCCTTGCCACGTTTCTGACCCCTTGAGAGGTATTAAGTGGGGCTTCCAGATGTTTGATTTGTGTTGAAATTACCCGTGCCGTAGTTGTTTTGACCAGCACGGGCTTGCCCTCGAAAGGACCGCCAAGAGTTTTTACCCCTCTGGCAGGAGGGTTTCTGTGTAACTTGATGCAGAGATCTTATAGTCTCATGCTCCTTCTTGGCTGTTTCCAAAGCCTCATCCACTGCTTTCCCGAAGAGGTTGGTCTCCTCAATGGGTTTATTAATGAGGGAGGCCGGAGTCTCGGGTCTAAATCCTGATGTACGCAGCCAAGCGTGTCTTTTCAGTAGGGTCCCTTGTGCAAGAGACCTGCCTGCCATTTCCGCAGTGTCCAGTGTGTTTTTCACCACATTCTGGTTAACTAGTCTTCCCTCCGTTACAATGGAGAGGAGCTTTGACTGGCGGGTTCGGGAACCTCTTGGAGGCCTTCCTGGAGCAAATTCCATTGGGCATCAGCATAGCTTGCTACTAGAGTAGCATTATTAGCAACCAGTATAGTGTATGCGGCTGCTGATGTGACACGTTTACCCAGGGCATACAGCCGCTTAGATTCCTTGTCCGGGGTGATTCTCCCATGGCAAGGGGTACCCCTGCCCTCTTTCGAGTGGTAGTCACTACCAGTGAATCTGGGATGGCGTGCCCTTTGATGTATAGAGGGTCGGAAGGGGAGGGGAAAAATAATTTTTCGACTCTCTGGTTCACTGCCTGTGGTTGAGCAGAGGACACCAATGAGGGAGCTACCCTTCTCTTAACAGAGTTAAGGAGGGGGATGGATTGACTCACCGGAGGTTTTTCCTTAATGATACCCTCCACGAAATCCTGCTCCGGTACCTCCTCTTGAGTGGCAATTTTAAAGTATTCAGCTGCTTTTTTCAACATGGAGCTGAATGCCATTTGGTCATCTACAGGAGAGGCCTGGCGAGCCAGGGTGGACGGAGGAGAGTCTAGGCGCAAAACATCAGAGTCCTGATCTTGCTGTGTCCATGGGTCCTGACCTTCCTGCTGGGTTTCTCCCAGTTATCCGTAGTATCCTGTTGGTCCTCTTCATAGTTTTGCAGAAAAGAAGCTGCTTCTTCTTCATTATAGATGTCTCTATATGTGTCCATCTGGACCACGTCTTCCTGTTGGAATACATGAGACAACTTCCTGAATTTGAAGGTTAGGGTCAAGCCGCGCCCTTTTCGGGGGAGGATAATCAGAAGAACTGATAATTTGCTACAGCCGATCCATACACCCTTCGAATTTTTCTGTAGTCCATTTAGAGGACCCAAACGGGCCTACGTGAGGAGAAATGACGTTCTCCGCACTGCGGCGTCGAAAGGAGTCTCTCAGGGTGTCGGAAAGAGGCTCTCGACTATCTTCGTAAGCGTCATCAGAATCGGGAACCCAATCCGTCAAAAACATTTCTGCGGCTTGTCCCATAACCTCAGGCACAACCGGGGTAAGGCCCACCGGCCCAGTAATTCTTCCGATGCTGCTTTCGATAGTAGCCGAATCGTGGAGAGACGAAGGCTCTGATGATTTATCGGCAGGTGTAATATCTTCCACGGCACTAGAGGGCCTAGCAGTCCGTTTTCCGGGTAGAGGCCTAGCCGTAGTTTTCGGGCCTACTGAGGCCTTAGAGATCGTCGAAGCATCGGGCTCCCGCACTTCGACGCGTGTAGGTTTCGGAGTAGCGGCCTTAGTTTGTTTAGATTGCCCAGTCGCAAAAAGCTGCTGCGGATGCGGGGAAGGCTTTGGATCTGAGCGATCCGAGGGAACCGGCGAAACTTTCGGCGGCCCTGTTGGCGCCTTCACCTTTTTCGACGAAGGCGTCGAAATTGGCATAGGGGTTGTGTGCTTAGTGCGATGCGCTTGTACGTCCCCTGTCCCCGGGTGTTGTCCCTGTAGCAAGGCCAGAGTCAAGCCTTAAAGGGTCAGGGACGGGCGTGGCAGACTTAGAAGCGTCCGCCTCAAGGTCTAGAACATCCGAAACGGACATTTGGTCATCCGAAGTACCCCCGTCACTTTCAGCTGGCGTGTCGGTGGGGGAAGGGGGCTCCACGCTTGACATACCGTACGCAGCCCACCGCTTTACACAGCACTACTTAAGGGAGTTAGGCCGAAGGAGTTTGCACGCTGCACACCGCTTCTCATCGTGCTCTAGGGGGAGACAGGCGTTACACGTCCTGTGTTCGTCCTTCAAAGGATATCTGACCCTACACTTAGGGCAGAATCTAAAAGGAGTCCTTTCCATAGCCAAAGGGAAGGATGACCAGACCAACAGGGAAAAGAGGGAAAAGGCAGAAAGACATACTAAACAATATGGCCACCCCGACCCCACTCTCCCTACTGTATAGGTCGGCCAGAGGGCACGACCACGTGGAAAATCCATCCGCCGGATCTCTGGCGCCGAAATCCACAGCCGTAGACTATTCCCCTGTAGTCTTCGTCGAAGATTTTCTTGTTGGGCGAAGTAACTTAACAGGGAATAAACCGACAATTCGGTAAAGATAAACAATGTCTCTAGTAAGAGCGCCGCTATAGGGCAACCAGTTATCTGGGCAGAAAAAAACAATCTAAGGGACCTCAGCGCGCGAGGGATTTTGGGTACACCACACGTCACGATAGGGATAGTGTTACAGACACGCCAATGCAGACGTCCCCTTTCGGTCCCCGAAAGACAAGATGCAATACTCTGCGGTTACCACTGGATGTCGGACCATATGCACAGCATGTGATTCTCAGCAGATTAACAAGTATCAGAATATATATATATATTTTTTCTAAAATGATGGGTACATCTCTGTACTTTGGTTTTTGATTTGGTGGTGCAAACCCTCATGGTGGTGTTTTGAGAAACTGTCTCATTGAAAAGGGGAGGTTCTTGAGAGGTGACGGGACCTTTTTGTAAATTTCAGATTGCTGTGAGTGGCACAGTTCTGTCCTCTATTTCCAAAAAAAACCCAGTCAAGTTTAGAGGTCGTGGGGAGAGAGGAACCTTGTAATGAAGTGACAAAAAATCTCAGTGTTCAGGGTCCTCCTTGCCTTCAGTCCTGCTGCATAAGAACAGATCAAAAGAGCCCGAGCCTCAGCGATACCCCACATCTGACTTACCAACAAGACTTATACTAGAGCAGATAGTCCGGTCTGATAATGATGTGTTAAATCTCTCTAACGTTTTGCAATTATTTCATGAGATCACTTCCCTACGATTACTTACGTCGAAGGACATTGAAAGGATATTCTTTTTCAATGACAACAGGACAAATATTGTCCAGCTAGACTTTGGGTCAAATGTTATAACTGATATGCTGATGGCAGAAGTGGACTCTTTACGTTTAATGGGTTACGACTTAATCCTGTGGCATTGGTCAGGTAATGAGAATACAAACGGCCAGAGGTATAATTGAAATGGAGGCTGAGTAAATGGGGTATCCACGTACTGGACCTTAAGGGTGGTCTAGTACCCAAACCTTCCCTTGATTGTTGTATTTTCACATTAGGATTTGGGCAATTTTACTTATAATAGTTTCTTAAAAAACAAAGGTTTTAGAATACTTTTGTTGTGTTGTCATAAAACGCTGTCCACAAAGTAAAGCAACATTGACTTTATTAGGTTTCCCTTGAGGGCAGGTTTTTCTTTAAAAGACCCCCACTGGTCCCTGGTTGATGTCTTTACTGGGCTGGGAGGTGGGTATATTTGGGACCTAAAGTCCTCCCCTCAGTTTCTTTATTGTTCTTTTGTTTTTTCTCTTTATCTTGATGTTGGTAATATAGAGAGTTTTTCTCTATATCTCTGTGTATTAGGTACACAGTCGTGATCCTTGATCAGTCCTTGTCTTCATTAAGGTTGATCAAACTGTATTCTGACATATTGCGTTCAGTTGTGCAGATACAGTATTGTGATGAGCCGACCGGTTTCAGTGGTGAAAGACCACTTTCATCAGGGCCGAGACAGCTAACCATGAGTGGTGCTGTTGGTATTTGGAGTGGCTAGATTTAGCTTCCTTGAATCCAGGTAGACCAGTCCCCCACTTTGGGTGTCTTCCCTCCTTGGGAAAGGTCCTAGATGTATGGCTGTAGGCTTCAGTCCTACTGCAGATGCCAATGGAGTTCAGACTTCTGCACAGGGTACCTGTTGTCCCCTTGGCTGTGCTAGCAAACGGTTCAGGATTTGCAACTGATTCAGGTGGAGAATTGCAGCCAACACACTGGGTTTTGTTGAGCAGTTCGAGTGCGGTGTGCCTCCAAAGTACAAGGAAATAGTTTTCTTTGCGATGGCGGCGCCAAGAAATGAAACTGACCCGCAGCGAGACAGCAGCAGAGTGATGCTTGCGATATAAATCATGTGATGGCCCATGCAAGTCCTTGTTGATCACCTGCACCGTGGACCCAGCTAAAAAGCGTTCAGTGGAGTCGTTGAATACTGAAATAGTTAGACTTGAGGGTGAATGTAACGAATGGCACTGGTTGTCACAGTCACTGGTTCGTAACTTTGAAAGTTGGGTGAGAGTGGGACGGGGCTTTAGTGGACCCTCTGGAAAGCCATTCATTAACTTTTTTGAGTTGGAACACAAGTGGGCACAGCAGCTTTATGGGTGCTAATGATAGGGGTGAAATGTTAATGCAATATGACATAATTCAGCTACAGGAGGTTTGGCTAACTAGCTATATATACTGTACTGTAACAGTTGGCCATGCCTGGTCTTGGGGAGAGGGGGTGGGGCTTAATTAGGGCTATTACTAATACCATATTGAAGAAGTGGGACTCAAGATCTAATTATTCATACAGGGCTCCTCACGATAGAAATATTTTTTAGAAAGATTTTTTCGCTACCCCTATACCTACTGAATGTATATTGGAATCGCCTTTGATCCAACAGAGTCTTTTATGGATAAGGTATTGAATGATGTGAAATCTTCCTGGGTGTTGAAGGTGGTCAGCATATTCGCTTGGCAGGAGATTTTAATGCAGAATGTATGCCCAATGTTTTGGACGATCTGACCCATGGTGAAAAAGAGAAAAAAGAAAACAACATTTATTGATAGTATACTAGGAGCATAAAGGTGCCAAATGGTTGTGTAGAAGGGGATGTCCCGCCTAGGCCAACATGAATATCTGGGCTAAATAACTCTTCTATAGATTATCTGGTATTGTCAACAGCTTCAGTAAATTTGTGTGACGATCTTAGCATTATGGACACATCATTGAGCAACCATAACATGCTTTCGCCAAAGTTTACCCTGAAGGTGTTGGGAGTAACAAATAGAGACAGTGTCAATTTAAATGTGGTGGGAGGAGGTAATTGGATTGCCAGAAGGATAGGTAGCACACAGAGCTTTCATCAAATGGTGCAACAGAGAAGTTAATCACGTTAATACGGCCAGATTCTTGATTTTTCCAGGTAGAAATTTCAGTTCAGTTGAGCAACGAGTTAAGTTGGCCAGAACTGTCTCCCATCTTTATGACACAGTAGTAAAGGTTAGGAAAAAAAGCATTACGAAGAGATATACAGGCACTTACCAACTCTCACGAGTGCGTTAGCACTCGCTATGAGAAGGTTAGGAAATTGAGAAAATTATAAAAGAAAATTGGTCTAAGTGTTATAGACAGGTGCAACTCCAAAAGGAGGGGCAGGGGGGAAAGCTGCAGGCATTTCTGGCTAAAAAGGCCTGTAATATATGGGTTGGGCTATGATAAATGAGATATTAAAGCCCCAGAACTCCCTACTAAATCTGATTGCGGAAGGAGTCTGGAAATCCCACTTTAAAAAAAAAAATGGTATAAAGAGTCGAAGTATTTGTTTCCTCTCCAAGTACTGGAGAGGCAATTATTAGAAAGGCCTCCAACTCTCGTCAATGGCCTGAGTGATGCAATCATGAAAAATTAACCTTTTTTATAGGCCAACGTCTTGTTTTTCTCTTTATTTCAGTGGAGTTGAATTCCTTTCCTGAAACTTGGGAGCAGTCAACAGTGATTCCAATTTTCAAGGAGGGAGATAGGACTGGACTGATCGATTAAGGTATCGCCCTATTTACCTCTCGGACATCTTTGCAGCTGTAGAGAAGGAGCCAAGTACCCCCACCTCAACCATCTCGCCCACAGCACATTTATGTTGGATCCCAGAGTGGGAAACATAAGCGATTCCTGTGAAAGTAGCGATACCTAGGAAGATCTGGGAGGCAAGGTTCCCATTGAGGAAACCATACCTGCACACGAGACAATATGATGGTCGTCTGAATGAAATCCCTGAAGAAATAGAGAAAATGAATGATGAAGAAGGTGACGTCACCATCACCAGTGACGTCAAAACAGAGTAAAGCTGACAAATCGAGAAGAGATACAGAGACTAGAGAATGCAGACAATTCTATAAGGCATCAAGAAAGAAGCAAGATAGATGACATCTTGGGATCAAGATGAAGAAACTCATGCTGCAGACATAAGGGAGAGATCAAGCCATTTTACACGTGTATACATGCAAAGAAACGCAAGCAGATGAAGTATTCTTAAAAGGCTAGCTTTATAGTGAATAGATTGCAGCATGCGCCCGAGTCAGTAAAGGATGGATGCTCCCACTACATATGATAGCAGAGCACAAGAAGGTAGACCGTTTTTCATTTCTCGCATTTAGAAAAAACAGGTGAATTACAGTAGAAAACTCAGAAAGGCGAAATGAAATGAGCCAAGAAGCCAAGGCCATATCAGACTGGGGCGAGCTGACATTGCATACAAATCATGTGAAAGAATGAAGCTTCTGTTCAGAAGACATGGATGAAAACAAGGAGATATCAGAGGTCTAGTAAAGAATAGTATTTTAATACACTGAAGGTCTTAAGTCACTTGGGGAGAAGAAGTTGGACGAGCAGGATGGTCACACCTATGCATGAGAGCAGAGCGTGCCTTCACTCCCCTGAATTGCCCGGAGCAAAGAACATGTTCAAGACTGAGTTCAAAATGCCTAATTGACAGTAGACCACTGAGGTGATGATGGATGGATGGATATGATAATTGGTGGGAAACTATGGTTAAGACTAGCTCATCTGCACCTGGATGTTCAGCCTGCATACTACTTACGTAGGTTGAGAAGGCACTGACGGAGGTTAGAATGTAACCAATGATAGAGGACTGCATGATCAAGGGTCCTATAGTTGTATAGCCAATTATACATTGTATACTTAATGACGTTTGTAGTGACATTTTTGGGGAAGGGCTTAATTGCCCCACCTGATGTTACGAGACCCATCACATAATTCCACTGCCCTAGACGAGTATGGATTGTATACCTAGATGATCCTTGTAGAACTTATCACACGCACTATTAGGTTTTCGTAGTTTGCCACATTGGATGAAATTAGAAATAAGTAGGTTAAATCACCTATGACGAGTTTTCACTATAAGAATTTAATTTTTTATGAATTGCTTCGAGAAGTCTCGAGAAAGATCATGAGGGATGTCGGTTGATGTCCGTTGTACTCCCCGATTTAGTTAATTGTGATTAAAACAGTATCTTTTGCAAACTACCAGAGTTGTGTCTATTATTGATGTCTGAGTAAACTCTACATCCTCCATCTATCTCTATATTGCTAACCTATCTTAAAGGGCCGAGAAGCAACCTCAATTCACAGAGTTGGTGCTAAAGGAATTGGAGCGTTGGGCCCTTTTGGAGGGGTGCTTACAGAAGTTCCAGGCAGGTTTTAGAAGGGGATTGTCCACGACATTGAAAGGTTTTATACTCCATTGTTTACAGGAAAATGCTGCTTGGGGGTCTGCTTCGGCCCAGGTGCGGTCCATTTCTCCCAGGCTTTTGATTTTGTTAATCGCTCGTTGTTGTGGTTCAAAGCTCAAAAACTCCAAGATACCCAACTCTTTATCATCAATTTGGTTCACTTGCATGAGGGTAGCTTGCTGCAGGTTTGATTGAACAGGTGTGCTTTAACAGACACGTTTCCAAAGTTTCGAGGACTCGGGCAGGGCTCTGTCCTCACACCATGCCTGTTCAATCTGTACCCGTCAGTCCTGGGAGAGCATTTGCAACAGGCCGTCTTTGCTCCTCCGTGACTTCACACACTGCCAGTGACATGGCCATCTTCCGCAGATGACCTAATACTCTTAGCTCAAACTCAGATTGGCCTGCAGCGCCTTTTGGATGCTATTAAGCTATATGCATCAAATAATTAAGTGGTCAATAATGGAAAGAAGTTGAGTATAATATGCCTCTGCAAAAATCCAAGAAAACAGATGAGCTATACTTGGGTAATGGGCAGCCAGCTGATCGATCTATCGCCTAGTATCATTTACTTAGGTTTTAATGTGAACACCTCATGAATACGACTCATACCCTTTTAAGAGCTCTGGATAAGGCAGATCAGCTTTCATCACCAATGAAAAGAATAAATGCCAAGTACTGTGGGTTCTCCCTCATTCCACTAATAGATTTTTATAAAATTAAAGTAATTATAGCCCTATTATATGGCTGGAGATTCAGAATTTGGAAGACAATCTGGCAGGCCAAGTGCTTTCTTCCAATCTCAGCACTCTGTTATGAACTGGGTATTGCCTCTTTGGAATGTTGGCTTAAATGGAAGATCCTTACTATTTACAGAGCTATCTTAAATCCTTCAGAGAAATCACTATTTATTGACCTTTTTAATATTCTGACGTCCAGGTTTATGGTCCGTTGACCAATTTTAATGAACGTGCAGATTCTATTTTATTGGACTTTAGTCAACCTGTGGGGATTTTAATTAGTAATCCAGAACAAGTTTAAAAACTCTGTTTGAAAAGGACTGGATAAAGACTATTGCGAAAGTTGGGTCCTATAAACTGTACAATAGCTTATAGATTCTGGACAAACCTTTGGGTACCATGCTATCTTATCTAAAGAAGTTCCCAAATGCCTACTGGCGTAATCAGTTTCTACAACTGAACCGGTCTACGGGAGAGATACACCATATAAAAAGGTACAGTTCACAAAATGATGATCCAGGAACCCGTGACATATGTAAGATGAATGGCATGGTCCAAATGCGTGTGCATGAATTAATTTTTGCACGCCCCTTCAGATCTATAGGTCCATTTTATTTGTTAAATATGTACAAAATGTCAGATTTTTATGAGTTGATATTGAGTGGCGAGGAGACGCCTTTAATCTTTGCTGTGGTCAATTTCCTCTCCACTGGGTACCTGATATGCATTACTGTGTTCACTGTTTTTTCTGATTTTGTGGTACACTAGGGTTTTTCTCCCCTCGCAAGATTCTCAAACTTAGGTGGCCTCTCCACTGCGTACCTGATATGCATTACTGTGTTCACTGTTTTTTCTGATTTTGTGGTATACTAGGGTTTTTCTCCCCTCGCAGGATTCTCAAACTTAGGTGGCCTCTCCACTGGGTACCTGATATGCATTACTGTGTTCACTGTATTCTGAATTTGTGGTAAACTAGGGCTTGCTGCTCTCTTCCTGTCCGCTCGTGCTTGTCCTGCCCCCCCCACCCCACTCCCTCCTATCCCATGGTGCTCTCTATCTCACCTATCTTTTCTAACTGTTTCTCCATTGACTATGCTGCTCTTCTCACTAAATCTGGTAGGAAAAAGTTTAAAAAGGACAACCTGGTCTCCAACCCAGGCCTCCCTATCACTGACACCTACACCAGTGCCTCCTCTAAGGAAACGCTCCCTGACATCCTCTTTTTCGTGCCTTCACCTGACCTATGGACCCTTCATATGGTCTCTGTGCTCTCTCCTTTCTCCTCTTCTCCCATTAATGGTGGCACCCGTTGGGATGTCCTCTTGGCCTCCTTCCACTCCTCTAAGGCCATCATTAATGTCTACGCTAATGGGACCGTCTTGGTCCAAGGCCCTCAGGCCAACCTTCAACTCTTTGATAGACGCTTCCCGCGCCTCAACTTCCTTTCCTCTCCTGCTGTCCCCCTTCCTCTGTCCTCGGCTACCTTGCCTCTACCCTCCCTCTCTGCCCCCTCCCGTGCTCCTTCTCCTCCGCAGGGCATACCTCTGATCTGTACCCCTCCCCGGAAGTCCTTCAAAGATGGCAACCTTCTCCACATTGCCACTCTTAACTCTCGCTCTCCGGTCAAACATTCCTCTGATATCTGCCGCCTTCTTGAGGAACTGGACCTTGACGTACTCTGTCTCACTGAGACATGGTTCACAGCCAGCTCTGTCACCAGCTTTGACACACTCCTACCTGACGGCTACAAGATCCTCTCCGTACCCAGGGCCAACCGTGCTGGGGGGGGTGTGGCCCTTATCTTCCCTGAGTGGATTCCTGCCACTGCTATTCCCACGCAGACCTACTCCTCTTTTGAATGTCTTGTCTGCCGACTCTCTCTCTCTCTCCTAGCCACTCCCTTACCATGGCTACTATCTATCGGCCACCTGGTCAAATTTCCTCCTTCCTCTCCGAGTGGGCTGACCTCTCCTCCTCACTCCTGTCCTCAACCACTCAACGCCTCTTTCTTGGAGACTTCAACATCCACCTGGATGCTCTTTTGCGACTTCTGCGACTCCCTTTCACTCTCTATTCTCCCTTCTGGGCCGACCCATTCTGCTGGGCACTCTCTTGATGCCCTGATCTCTTCTGACCTTCCCCTCTCTGTCCCTCTCACCATTCCTCTCTCCTGGAGTGATCACTTTCTCCTCTCCTCCCACCTTACCCTCCCTACCCCACAGGCAGAGTCACCCTCATCACTGCCATATTCCTTCTCGGTCATCCGACCCATGAAGCGTGTGTCAGTTGAGGCTTTCGCTGCCACCTTCTTGGCCCCTCTTACCCCCTCGGCTGACTCCCACCCTGACACAGCCCTCTCCACTCTACTCTGCTATATCTGATACTCTTGATATCCTTGCCCCCGTCATGAGAATCCGCCTGAAGCCCAAAGCCAAATGTAACTCGTGGTATGACTCGGATCTCGTCACCCTTAAACGCATGTGCAGGGTGGCCGAGAGGAAATGGCGTGCTTCATGTTCATCCTCTGACAAACTGGCCTGTCGCCTGCTCCAAAAGCAATACCGGCTCTCCGTTCTCACCAAGAAGAGAGCCCTTATCCAAGCCCGCATCACTGCGGCATCTAACAATTCGGCTGAACTCTTTAAAATCTGCAAGGAGCTGGCCAACCCTGCTGCAGTCTCTACCTCTCCTGTCCCCTCCCAGGCCCTCTGTACGGCATTGGCCTCTCACTTCATTTAAAAAACTCAGGACATCCTGTCCTCACTCTCCTCCCATCACCTCCCCGCCTCTATTCCCTGCCCGTCCTCTGGCCCTTCTGCAGCCACCCCTCCTCTCTCCTTCTCTGCCTTTCCCCTTTTTTCTGCTGATGAGGTTTCGAGACAAGTCCGATCTATGAAAGTCTTGTCAACACAGGTCCACCCCTGCTCCTCCAAAACTATTAAGGACCACATTGACTCCTTGGCTCCTGCCCTTGCTGACTTCTGCAATCACTCCTTCGCCTCTGGAGTCTTCCCATCCCCTCTCAAGCACTCCCTTGTGCACCCCCTTCTTAAGAAACCCTCTTCCGACCCGTCCTGCCCAGCTAACTATCGCCCTATCTCTATCACTCCTTTCCTGGGCAAGCTCCTGGAGAAACTTGCCACCTCCCAGCTTAATCTCCATGCCGAATCTGTTGGAAGCCTTCATGACCATCAGTCTGGCTTCAGAGCTGCCAGAAGCACGGAAACTGCTCTCCTGAACATCTGTGAGGACCTGCTCTCGAACCTTGACTCTAACATTCCATGTGTTCTCATTTTGCTTGATCTCTCTTCTGCCTTTGATACGGTCAACCATACCATCCTGCTCAACCGTCTCTGTGATAACCTGGGTATCACTGGTCAGGCTCTGGCTTGGCTGACCTCTTTCCTCTCAAATCGGCCCTCCCAGATCCAACTGGGGTCTTTCCTGTCTGACATCTTTTTCTCTACCTGTGGTGTCCCCCGGGTTCTAACCTCTCTCCCTGGCTGTTCAACCAATATCTGGCACTTCTCGCCCACCGCATTGCTGCTCTCTGCCCCAACTTTCAGTGCTATGCGGATGACACGCAGCTCATTTTCAGGCTACCCTCGGCCTCCTCTTCTCCTTCCCTCATCTCTGACCGTCTTTCTGCTATCCAGAAATGGTGTGCCGCCAACGATCTCTGCCTTAATGCCTGTAAGACCGAGATTCTACTCATCGGCACACCCACTCCCTCCAGCTCTCTGGCCCGCCTCTCTTGGCCCTCTTCCTGCTCCTACCTGCAAGGCAAAAATCCTCGGGGTCATCTTCGACTCCACACTCTCCTTCTCTCCTCACATTTCTGACGTTTCTAAGAAGTCACACTACCAGCTGCACCTCCTCAGAGGTATCCTTCCTTTCCTCTCCTTCCCCCAGAAGCTCACTGTCTCCAGAGCCCTGGTTCTCTCGAAGCTGGACTACTGTAACAGCATCTATCTAAATCTTCCTGCCTCTACTCTCCTCCCTCTGCAACTCATCCAGAACAGGACTGCGAGACTTGTCCTTGGTCTCAAGCCCAGGGACCGTATCTCTCCAGGACTGAAATCGCTACACTGGCTCCCTGTGGCTGCGAGGATTAAGTTCAAAACCCCCTGCATTGTCCACAAGGCCTTCTGGGGCCTGGGGCTAAAATACCTTCAACTCTCCCTTCCTAAATATCTTCATTCTCGAACACTTCGCTCATCCGCCTCCAACTCCCTAAGGGTCAGCCGCTTCTCCAAGCAACGAGTTGGGGGGAGATCTCTCTCCGCAGCAGGGGCCTCCCATTGGAACAGCCTTCCTGCCTCCCTGAAACTTGAGGATAACCATCTCTGGTTCCGGAAGCAACTCAAAACCTTCCTCTTTGCTTCTGCTTTCTCTCCTTCTCCCCTGCTAAATCATTGAACCTGTATTGAATCAGCAACTGGGCCACTCACCATTCTCGGTCCTTGGCCCAGCCACTCTCCCCTGCACTGCCTTCCTGGCAACCCCTGCACTGCGGGACTGTCTCTGTATCCCTACAGCTCTCCTTCCCAGCACTTGTCTGCAATTATCTTGCACTTGCCACCAGCTGGCCCTTAATATTTATCTTGTTCGCTACTAACCCTGTACTGCACTTTCCCCTCTCCCTTTCCCCCTCGCACTTTTCCCATCCCCCTACCCATGCACTTGCGCGATCTGAATGACACCTGGCCTAGTAGGATCGTTCTCTGTCTCCCCTTGTTCCCCCCTCCCTGCCTCGTCGCGCCTTGAAACACTTGTGTATAGGCACGTTCCAAATGCCATATCATATCAAGCCATGTTCTGTTGAGAGTTAATTGGTTATAACCCTTTTTATATGCACACTTCTGTTTGAAATGTTCTCATCTATTGGGTGAAATTAATTTCTTATAGGTTAATACCCTATTTTGTGTGTTTTTAATTGTTCTTGTAATATCGATTTACATAGTGGATTATTGATTGCATGTGTTATTTTTTTAATAACGCATTTTTTATGTTTATGTGTAAGGTCATCTTTGTACAACCAATATCACAATAAAAAATAAAAAAATTGGAAATGAGGCACGTCAGCGAGAACAGGAACACCAACAAAGCATATGTGATCTGCGTGCATATGTGCTTAACAGGCTAGCAGACTTACTCACTGCCTCTGCAGCAAGGAAATTGCACAGCAGTCATTATGCTGATGCATGATCCCAAAACGGCAGGCAATATCCTTGAATGCTAGGAACTCGGAGACCAGCACCATTATGCTTTCAGGGAAAGCAAAACATTTGAATATAAAAGGGGATATGCACATTGGGAGGAGGTGAAACCATCACACACCCAACCCTAAACTAATGGAAATGAGCCCACCAACTAGTGCTCTTATTGAAGCAATTAGTGGCCAGCTATGAGAACAGGCAAAAAATAAAAAAATGGCATAAGCCTCTTGATTAGACCGGGGCACTCACATCCTATATATAGGGGCGGAGGCGAACCGGGTCACAGGACACTGGGGTGAGTCCAGGGACTACCCAATGTACTCAAGAGGGTTGGAGCAGCAGTAGCCCCTCGGCTTGAATCTTTCCCAGAGAGGAGTTGGATGCATTCTGTGAGGAACCTAGGGGCATTCCCCCCCCTCCCCCTCCCCCATCTACTCCCCTTGGATCCTCTTCTCAGATGGCCAGGAAAAGGCCATCGCTTTTGAATCCTGACCCTGGGGGTGGATGTGCGAGGCAGGATCACCAGGGTGGAGGGACGTTGGAGAGTGGGGAAGAGGATGTCTTCAGACGAGACACAGCATTTCCCATTCCCTTTTACCGATGAACCATCCGTCCCAGAAGTCTTTGTAGGATACTGTGAAACCCCATCAATTTCTTCCTTTAAAAATGAGCCTTGGATATGCCATCAGTATAAAGGGACAAAAAAAAAATCAATAAGGAGGACTCCTCATATGAGCAGGTTAGACCTACATCCATCTTCTCTTGTTAATACAGGAAAACGGCGGAGTGTACCACACCACTCTGGTACTGGGACGAAGAGGTGGAACACCACTACCAAGGTCCAGCATGTCCCACTAATAAAGGTAATTGAGGTCAGACAAAAGGACTTGCAACTGCAGCCAGTTGAAAGGCTACAGGTGCATGTAAGGAGGCACAAGCAAGAGGCAAAGAGACGTACCTCGAGGGAGAGACCCCCCCCCACCCCCTCGAGGGAGAGGGACGTGGCAACCCAATACAGAGCAGGCTGTAGAGGGGCCTTTAAAAGGATGCTGAGCACTGCAGGAGAGCGAGAAAGATGCTGAAGCCTGAATGGGCTGTGAAGTTCGGGAGCCCTGCAGAACCATGTGCTTTGTGTCCCCCGCTCGAGCTGGGGGACAATAAAGACTCCAGGGAGCCGCCAAAAGCAGCAAGGTTTGGAAGAGGCAAGCGCTGCTCGTCAGAGCTCCCGGCGAGCGAAGGGGGAGCGAGAGACCGCAGAGGAGAAAACCGAAAGCACCCAGCGGAGCTGCCATGTACAGTGAGTGACAGAGAGGGAATAGTCATGCCAGGGCGCTCTAGGTGCTGGGTTTGAGCACAGGAAGATGCAGATCAGATGAAATCTGGATCGGGGTTAGAAGCAATTGACGGAAATGTTTGAGGGAGAGAAGACCAAAGATCATGTTTCCGAAAATAACCTTCAGTCTTTTCTCCCCTGAACATTTCCGACTTGGCCCCTTTTCTCCCCTGAACATTTCCGACTTGGCCCCTGCCCACACAACCCTCTACTTACCTTGCGGCGGCACACTTCGATGTGTGCCGCCGACTTGCTGTGTCCCTGCAACGCCTGCGGGAGTAAGTCGGATGCGGGGTCAACCCTGCTCACAATATAGTGAACAAGGAGGGGGGGGGAGGGGGGGGGGGGGGACACCTGCAGCCCCCGCAGCCCTTAGCACCGAATGGGGGATTTGGTCTAACTTTCTGCTGTTCGGAATTTTCGAACGGCCGAAATGCAGCCATATCTCCCATTCAGGCTTTTTTTGGCTGGCTTTTTGGATGTTTCCAAGAAACCTTATGATAAAAGGGTCGGGAGACTGAAGGAAAGATTATTGAATGTCGAACAAGCTGCAAAGTATTTTATACATTATTGAATACCGAACAAGGAAAAAGTTATGCAAAGTACACCAAAACAATGCAAGAGCAAAATGAAAGTGAGGTGCATTTTCGAATACAGTGAACGCACGTAAAAAGCAACGAAGGTCAATGTGCAAGTATAAGCCAAATGAAAGCCAGTACTAATGGCTTGTGAAGCAAGTGAAAATCAAATAAGCACTATTGTGTAGTGTGAAAGCAAGGTGGGGACAAGGACGACATCCCAAAAAGTGAACTGTGTGAAAGTCACATTGTGGCAGATTCAAGAGACTGACAAGGAGAAACAGTCCATGCGGACTAAGGACACAGGTTCAAAGAGGGAGCTGGTGTGTTGGTAAGGAAGTCCAATGAGAACAAGTGAATATAACAAAGTGCCAATGGTCATCGGTTCCGTGACCTGTAGTGGGTGGACCGTGTGGTCTGACAACTGCACCTAGACCGAGTAACCCCTACTTGGAGTGAACCAAGGAAAGTTAAGATACTGAGGCTGTTGTGTCTATTCAGTATTAAAGTGATTAACGAAAAGAGCAAGCTAAGTGAACTGTTGAAAAGCCTGAAAAGGTTGTAAAGTTAGTTTGGAATACTTATTGAAAATAAAGAGAACTGACAGTGATTTAACTAAAAGAGCTGCTTTCTTGGGGAAGGGAACCCCAAGACCCTTTTTACTGTATTGAACTTGGGGAAGCGGAAGCTGAAACGCAAGCTAAAGAGCTGGAAGAATCTCAGAACTTTATTGTGAACACTGTTTCTTTGGTTGCTGACATCCCTACACATTGTGTATCCATTTGAGATGAACGTAATGACAGACTATCCTTAGTTTCTTTAGGTAGGGACATCCCACCTTAGCAAGGTAGAGTTAGGATTTACTCCATCCTGACAAATACGAAATGAACCCTTTATTTTAGAAAAAGTGAATCGGTTGTCTGTGTCTTACTTCATGATGCCTTCACAGTACCCATTTTGTCAACCTCGGCGGAGAAGAGACAAAGAATAATACTAGTCACAGCTACCCTGCAGGACTTGTGGCCTCATGGATGAAGGAGCTAGTCCGGATGTAGGCAGCCAGCATATGAATGTCAGGGTGCAGAATTTGCAATTGCCACTGGCTATTGATAATTGACTCTTGGCGAGTCAGAAATGGTGTGCTGTCTATATGCATGCACAGAATTGAGGTGGCAAGTGACTTTATGGCTGGATAGAAGCTAGCAACTTGGAATTTTGCACCGGGTGAATGTGAAACAGGAGGAGAATCCCTGATCAAGCAGAGAAGCACCAGCAGGTGGTTTCCCTCATGAGGTGCCAAGAGCAGAATTAATCCATTTATACGATTCACTTGACCACAAAGCAACGAACAGCTTCTGAAAAAAATAAAGATTGTGCCGGAGGGCGCACACCACTTTACACTGAAAGAACCAAATGCACCCCACCCAATTATCCAATTCCATGGAGCAAATAGTTTTTCACTAAGAAATACCATATTACCCAGGGCTACCAGACCAATCAGAACAGACCAACTTAGAGAATTGGGGAAATCCAATCAGGAGTCAGCTTCCAGGAAGGTACAAAAACTGCAGACAATCACTCTGGGTCTTGAACCCCGAGGAGGTAGATGGACCTTTTGCTGTTCTCTGCCTTTTCTTAAAAGGTCCCTCCATAGGACCTCATGTAGCTCCAACTACAAGGCTCCAAAATCCAAAACTTTAGCAACGTTTTCTAGAACTGGAGTTAGAATAGAAACAGATATCCTCCTGGAATATTCAGGGGAGCGCTACTAACATATCTCCAGCATTTCTCATTTACTCTGATTTTAGATTAAAATGTTTTAAAGTTTGGTTGCAATATAGCCACTGGGTGCAGTGTACCTAAGAACACTTAGGTACAGTGCAACCATTTAGCAGAAACAGCTTGATTATCCTGGTGCTCTAACCTTAAGAGAGGAGGAAGACCCCACATGAGAGAAGGCGGATCTCTTGTTGGAGATTGCGAAACAAAGACTTTGGCATCCACGTCTGAGTCCAGGAGGACCAAACTGAATCACAGTGGCCTGGAGATAAGGGCACTTGGTGAGAAGTGGTAATCACTGCTTAATTTGTGGGGGGAGCTTGCGAGGACTCAGCCCTAGCACTTATTTCAGAGTCCTGGCACTTATTTCTAATCCTATCTTGATTATGTTATGGGGTTTTGGCAACTTTATTATTTTAACTGGCAGTCAGTCATAGCGATATAGAAACAACACTATGCACTTAACTGGGTCTCTTCATCCTGGGCTTGTTCAACGTTATTCACAAACTTGATAACCCAGGTTGGCAGGACATGGCTATTTTTCCAATTTCATGAATAGGGTTTAAGTTACTTACCTTGGATGGATTCACATGCTCATGAATAACGAATGCATAGCAGAACAACATTACACAGTCACGGGAGGTGGCAAGGCTCAACAGAAGCAATTAACACTGAGCTCTGGAACAGACTCACCTGAAACCAACAGGTTGCGTAGCACTGCTTGGCCGACTCTGGACTCCTCCTTGGAATCCCTGTCGATGTAGAAGAGCTTTGTGAACGTGTGCGTGGACCTCGACATAGCAGCCCTGCAGATGTCCAGCAGGGGCACACCAGACAGGAACGCCGTCGTTGCAGCGATCGCTCTGGTGGAGTGGCTCTCAGACAGCCAGTCAGCAGTCGGTTCGCCAACCGAGGCCAGTGTGTGATGCAGCCAGAGAGCCACCTTGAAATGGAAGCCTTGGTCAAGGCCTTCCCATGGTTCACAGGACCAAAGTTCGCAAACAGTTGCAAGTCTTCCGAAAACTCTTTGTGCGCGTCACCTAGAACTTCAGGGCATGAACACCGTCCAGCGAGTGAAAGGCCCTTTTCGCCAGCGATGAAGGTTTCGGGAAGAAAACGGGTAACACCAAAGGCTTGTTGAGGTGGACATCCGACTGAACCTTTGGCATGAAAGAGGGGTGCATACGCAGTACCACCCTTGATTCGTGGAACATCCGGTACGGTTGCATGCAGGATAGGGCCTGGATCTCACCCACACGTCTGGCAGAGGTGATGGACACAAGGAAAGCAGTCTTTCACGAGAGAAACTTAAACCCCCATGAGTCTCGTCAGAACCAGGTCGAGTTGCCACGCCAGGGCAGGAGCCTTCACCGGTGGGAAAGATCGGAAAAGCCCTTTGAGAGACACCTTGACGAGTCTGTGTGACCAGAGCGAGTATCTTCCTGGGGATCTGGTGAAGCGGGAGATAGCCACCAGATGCACCTTTATTTATTTTTTATTCTTTACATTTGTAAAGCACCCAAGCCCAAGGGCATCAGGGCGCTGTTGCAACCAGTTACATGTAATTAGCAGAAGCAGACAGAGGGATATGCGGCCATCAACATACAGACTTTCACAGAAGGTTTCTACTTGTCTGTGGCTTGAGACTTGTGATCAATGGGGTCACATTAGCCGAAAAGCCACGTTTTTAGGGGCTTCCGGATGGGCCAGTAGGCAGTTTCTGCTCCGAGTTCTGGAGGGAGGGAGTTTCAATGTTTGGCTGCGACTGAGGGGAAACTTGACCCTCCTCCTTTTATCCTTTTCACTTTTGTTATTGTTAGGTGGTTTGCATGGGTTGATCTTACTGGTCTGGTTGACATGGATCTTTCAATCTTCCTGGGATATGTATTGGGGGGCAGTGTTGGATAGGCATTTGTGAGTGATGGATAATGTTTTAAAGATGATCCTTTCACGAATGGGTAGCCAGTGTACTTTTCTTCTCATTACTGAAATATCGTCGCTTTTGCCGATGTTCAAGCCTGCACGGAGAGCATTGCTTTGGATTACTTATAATCTATCCAAGTTCACTTTTGAAGTTCCAGCGAGGAGGACATTACAACAGTCAAGTCTTGCTCCGATGATTGCTCTGGCGATGGTCAGGCAGCTTGAGGGGAAGAGGAAGTGTCTAGCTGCGTTAAGGAGTTTAGTTGTGTACGCCGCCAAGGAGATGATTGCGTTTACTTGTTTGGTGAAAGTGAGAGTGGCATCCAGGCGTGCGCCAGACCAGGCTTTGCCAAGGATAGCAAGTATGGAATGATCTGTGGAGCAGTGACCCTCAGAGGGGTAATCTTCTGCGGCGGGCACCACTAATGTCTGTAGCACTTTAAGGTCGACACCGCCCTGGCCATGGCGAGAACCTCCTTGCAGTCCGCTGGTAACTCAAAATCTCCAAACTCTTAAGGCTGCAGGAGCCAAGCCTTCAGGTTTAGCGATCCTGGGTCGTGATGAAGGATTGCGCCTCCCTCTGGTGAGAAGATTCACAATCTCCGGCACTTGACTGGAGGCACCGCCATCAGGCTGAGAAGATCTGGATACCAAATCTGCCTCGGCCAAACCGGTGCGATGAGCATCACCTTGCATTGGTACTGTCCGAGTGTGTGGGTGACTCGCAGCAGGAGTGGGAACGACATATAGAAATAGTCCTTCCCATGGGAAGAACGCATCCCTCAAGCTCCTTGGCTGGTGGAACCTGCTGGCGAACTTCTACCATTTGGAGTTTGCCGCCATCACAAACAGATCGATCTGGGGTTTGCCCCATTCGGGGAACAGGCGGTCCACCCGATCCTGACGAAGCTCCCACTTGTGACAGGAGCAGAGTTCCCTGCTGAGGGAGTCTGCAATGGTGTTCTTGACTCCCGCTAGGTGCAGAGGGACGAGGAACATCCCTTGTCTGACAGCCCAGTGCCATAAGTCCTGGGCCTCCTTGGAGTGCGCCGGGGATCGAGTGAACCCCTGCTTTCTGATGTAAAACATGGCGGTGGTGTTGTCTTGAAGGTCCTCACCACCTTGCCTTTCAGAGACGGTAGGAGCGACTCAGGGGTCCAGAACACCGCCCAGAGCTCCAGAATGTTGATATAGAGATCCTTCTCCTCCGGCAGCCACAGGCCTCTGAAGTGCAGATGTCCGGTGTGTGTTCCCACCCTTCCAGGGAGGCATCTGTGGTGACAGTCTCCTGGTTTTCCTGGTATGTTTTTTTTTTAAAATCCTGTACCTTGGGTGATGTGGGAGCGGTCTCCCCCAGCACTCCATCGCTCACCGGAACTCCTCATTGAGAGGGATCTTGTCCTTGAAACTTACGGACACCTCTATCCAACGGGCATCCAGGAATTCTTGCATGGGTCGCATCTGCAATCTGCAGCGACGGACGCGGTACATGCAAGACAACATCATGCCCAGTAACCACTTGATGGCCCGCACCGTGTCCGTCTTTGCCGACGATAGCCATTGCACCTTTCCTTGAATGGCTGCTAGTCTCTCTTCCAAGGGAGATGGCAGGTAAAACACCATGTTGAGTCTGGCGCCTAGGAACAGTGCGTTCTCTGATGGTGTTGAGCAGGACTTCAGATAGTTGACAGAGAATCCCAGATCCGTCAATAGCCGGACGGTCGCCTTTGTGTGCTCGTCAGCCAGCTCCCATGAGCGGGTGCGAATCAGCCAGTCCAGGTACGGGTATACATGTATGCACTGTAGATGTAGATGTAGATGGCTCGCCACTGGTGCCAGGCACTTTGTGAATACTCTTGGGGCTGACTTCAAGCAAAATGGTAGGGCCTTCAACTGGTACTGGCAGTGCTGGCCCTGCACCACGAAACGTAGACATTTCCGAAGTTTCTTGTGAATATGGATGTGGAAATATGCGTCCTGCAGGCCCAATGACGTCAAGAAGTCACCCTTTTCCAGTTGGCCGAGGACGTGCTGCAATGTGGCCATCCTGAATGAAGTATTTGTTCAGACATCGCAGGTCCAGGATGGGCCTTAAGCTCCCAGTCTTCTTTCTGACTAGAAAGTATCTGGAATAAACTCAAGGCCCTTTTCGTAGCATGGCTCAATCTCTTCCAGAAGTAGAGAGATGTGGAACTCCAAGGTGTGCCCCTGGGCGAGAGCATCCAGCATCCATCTGTCGGTGGTGAGCTTTCTCCATTCGCTGATGAACCTCGTCACCCGGCCTCTCACCGGGGTGTATGAGTGGGGGCCAGATGTCTTGGCAAGTTCAGGCTTTCTTGGGCGCAGGCGTTCTGCCCTGCGGGCGACGGTGACGCGGTCCCCCGCTACCGTAGGCCTGGGAGCGGCCTCTGTAGGCTTCTTGCGTTGAGGATCGGGAAGGCTGTCTTTATGACATGCTCGATTTTCCCCTGGTGGAGCGAAAAGAAGGCGAGCGGTGCTGTTGGAGTGCCGAGGTAGCGGGTCGTCTCCGTATCCACTTTGATGGGCTGGAGGGACTCGTCAACGGCCTTCCCAAACAGATGTTCCCTATCGAAGGGCATGTCCAGCACCTTTGCTTGGACCTCCTGACAGAAGTTAGTGGCCTTCATCCATCCCTGCCGACAAAGACAGGCACTGTTCCCCATTGGCCGGAACCCTGTGACAGCGACATCCACGGCCACTGTGATGCTGTGGTCTGATGCCACTTCTTCCTGGAAGAGGGCGAGGGCCTCGATCTTCTTATCGTCGGGGAGGAACTCCAGGATCGGTCCTAGTTTGTACCACAACTCCCTGTTGTATCTGTCTAGGATCGTCAGAGTTTTAGCTGCCTTGATTGTGTACGTTGCGGTGTAAATCATCACCTTCCCCATGGTGTCCATCCTTTTCCCCTCACTGTCCGGAGGGACCGAAGAGGACGACGGGTTAGCCAACCATTTTGTCGCGGTGGGCGACACAAAGTCCAGCGAAGGTCGCGACCTCGGGCATTTGGGAGCAGAGTCTGGCACCCTATACTTTTTTTCAGTCTATCCCGGTTGACTGGAGCTGTGCAAGGGTTCTTCATGGCTCCATGTGTTAATATCCCCGCAAAAATATTGCTATATTTGTGGCGATATTAAGGCATGGAACCTGCGGGGCACACCCCTGCAACCCCCATATTATTTTAAAAGGAACAGGGGACAACCCGTAACCCCTGCTCCCAAAAACCCCTGATATTATCTCCACTAAAAATATTGCCTATAGCCGTTCCCGACTACCATATATACGGCGATATTTTTGGTGGGGATAATATTACCTGATACTTTCTTCATGAGGGCTACGCCCTCTTCCCAAATATCATCCAGAAAAGCAACTGCCATGATTATCTTCCTCTTGGCCTCTCGCCTTATACAATACAAGAAGCCCTCCTTTCTTGGTTTCCTCGGGCATCAGTTGGAATAGCTTGGAGGCCCTGGCGATCATGGAGTGGAACAAACCCACCTCGTCCAGTGGGGAAACCCGATGCGGAGCATCCAAATGTGGCGACTCATCGTCCGCTGCAACAATGTCATCCGTCATCGTGGCCGTATCCATTCCCATACCAGTGTCTGCTGGGGGAGTTGGGTATCGACGCAGTGGAGGTTAATATGGGGGCGTCAGATGACACTGCCTCTTCTTCGGTGGAGGCTGACCGGGGATCTGAGGGGGGGGGATGGAAATCACAGGTACTGGTGCCAGAGGCATTCTCATCTGGATTTCTGACACCAAGGTGTGGAAAGTCGACAGAATATCCAAGGAAATGTCCCTCAGCTGAGAAGGCAACACAGGGAAACTAGGCCTCCCTCCTCCTCCTCCTCCTCCTCCTCCTTGTGGACCGTATGCATGGACTCCTGATCTTCGCCATCCGTGGACGAGACCTCCATGGCTTGGAAGCCAATCTGGGAGGGCTGTTTCTGACCAGCTCGCGCCCCCTCCTCTGCCCACTTTTCCTCCTTGAAGGTTCTGAACCGGGACCTGTGCCAGTATCTTCACCCCTTCTGGCGTACTTGCAGACTTTGCCAAAGTCTCTATGGTGGTGTCAAACCGTGGAGGCAGGGACACGCTCGGCGCCGTGGGAGCCACCCTCGTAGGATCAGCACCTTTGCTGCTGTGGTAGTAGTAGCTGTCAACGAAGTTGCCGACGAGGTCTTTGCCTGTGCCAGTTGAGCCTGCGCAGCCTTCTCCCCGGTCCGCGGCTTCTCGGATTTCTCCCGTAGCTTAGCCGGGGTAGATTACTTCTTCTTTGAAGAGGAGCTTGATAGTAGGCTGGCAACGGAGGCGGAAGGTGATGCTGATCGCGCACTATCCACTTAGAGACCCGCTTCCGCGGCAAACCAGGTGGACTCGGACTTGCAGATCTTGGCCTTATCTATGGCCCCCCAAGGATGAGGCTCCCTCAAAGGCCTTAGAAGACCGCTCCTCGGACCGGCCGGTCCTGGACGAGACTTGACCCTGCTCGGAGCACGGGTCAGAGGCCTTGGTGTTAAGCCATGCCGCCAGCCTACTATGCCTGGCCTTCGTCGTTTTCAGAGAAACCGCGGCATAACTCGCACTCGACCTCCTTATGGTCCGGGTGTAGGCCGTAGGTGCTTGTCCTCCACAAACACATTCCGTAGCCCACATTTGGTGCAGGGCCTGAAGAGGGACCTTCCCTCCTTCTCCTCCGTCATGGTCAGAGGGTGCGAAGTAGGCCCAAGATGGCCTTCGAGAATCTTCGATAATCCTAGCCCTTGAGGGGTGCAGAACTTCACTGACAACTGGTCCCTGCCGTCGGCATATGAAGGAAAGAGCGCACCGGCTCTTCGAAACAAAAAGTGAACTTTTCTCATCGAAAAACACCATGCATCCATCACCCTCCATGAACCGGTGGTATTTACAGCCTTTACACCAATTATGTTGGTACTGTATGGAGCAGGCATGGGTGGTGTCAGTGGGCTGGGAGCTGCCCGCCCTGATGTGTCCGTGTCAGTGACGTGCAAGAAAATATTTGTGCCCTGCCAATTACTTTTTTTATTACAAATTAAGCACTAGTTAAGATGGTATTCCAAAAACAATCCTTGGTGTGGGATGAGAAGAGGGGGGGGGGGGTGCAGGGGGTTTGGGATGCCACCCCATTTACGGTAAACGGGAAGACACAGAGGTTAGCCAAAATCCAGTCAAGGTAAAATAGCTGAGCTGTCAAGGCTTAGTCTCAGGAAAAGTGGTCTAGGGCTAAAGAAGTACACAATGAGCAAAACCAATATTTCATGTTACACAGTATTAAAAAAAATACAGCTATTTATTAGGCCTTTAGTTACACACTAAGCACATAAAAATCCCAGGTACGTATTGTCACACCATACATAACATATATACAGACATTTACCAATAGGAGAACAGAATTGCATAAGAATTAATTTCCAGTCCAATACAGGGGAGTAGTCGGATGCAAGGAAAAATGGGCAGAACACAAGAACAGCTTCCTTCAATCTCCCTGAGATGGTATAGTAACTTGTGCCCAAATGTCCCAAGTATAGTTTCTTCAGGTAAGTCTATTTAGAAATTAAGCGGTGGGCTGTGGTGGTGCTTTTAGAAAGTTTTCAAAGTTAGTTAAGTATCTAGTAATGTTCAGGAAAGTACTCAACGCAATCCTCTTCACTGAGGTAGGTCTATGAAAGGATGCTTAACCAAGATTCCACCGCCAGAGGTCAGGTCCAAGCGAGTTAGGGTTAGGACTTTCGGCTCAATGTTGCCCTATGGAGGAGAGTAGAGAGGTTTGGGGGAGGTGGCAGAAAGAGGTATGTTGACTTACACCCCCTCCATACCCAGATTTTTTCAGATACCACTGCAGGCCTTCCGGAATAGGTTTGGGACAAAATATCCGGCGCTTGGTACAGGTGGGGAAGGTCGCAGGTGCGGAGGTCGCTTTGGGCATCAGGAGTCATTTGCAGTGCACAGCAAACTGATGCTGACCCAAAACAACAAAAGATGAAGACTTCTGTGGTGCAGCACCCCTCAGGACACATCACGGGATTGAAGGAGTGTTCCAACAAAGGACCCCACAGTCAGGTGGCGACAGGCGATTGTACAGTGGCAAACACAAAAGCAGCCCCAGCACAGCTTCCCTTGAGGTGAGACAGCTGAAAATGTAGGAGCATGCGACATAGCATAAGATCAAGATCTGCAAAGTTCGAAGGCTGTACTCGGAATGACGGCTGCAGCGAGGTAGCCCAGGAGGGAGCATGTCAGTCCACTGGTTGGGCAAGGGACACTTTCGAAGGCACGGATCCTCAAGCAGGGGTCAGGACTAGTTGTTCCCACCGGTTCAAGGGTCAAAGCACCAACAAGGGTCATCTTGCGATCAGGAAGAGGAGCAGGGCTTCACCTGGGCCATCACTGGAGTCAATGCTGATCAACTGCAGGGGTCATCTTTAGGTCATCAGCGGGCTGCTCGTTTTTGTAGAAGTCTTGGCTCCAGTGGTAATCTGCAGAACAGTTGCAAGAGTCCCCCCTTTTGCCCACGATTAAGGATGGGAGCAAAAGCCCACCAATGCTAAGGATCTGCACCATTCAAACAGGCAGGCGTTGTCCAATCCTGGACAACCACTGGTCACCACATCTGCCTAGCAGCAGACTGACAGGAGCCAGAGTGTATGAATTGGGACTTGATAGTCCCAGCCACCTCCTCCGGCTCACACACAGACAAAAAACACCTTAGCCCTTGAAAGCCACAGCTTTCCACGGGAAAGGGATTTTCCTATAAACCATTTCCTGATCCGAGAAGGCAGACAAAGAGCAATATGGCTATAGAACAAGTGAAAAATGTCCTGCCACTGCCATTTTAAAAAGGTACTAGCCACTGTCACTAGCCATTTGAGTTAAATGTAAAAGTGCACTAGTAAAATAACAAAAATGTACACAGCTGCCCCCAGCTTGTGTTGGGCCCATGGTCAAAGTAACCAAAACGCCATTATATAAAAAGATAGAAGGATACAAAGTATCCTAATTGCACTTTAATATAAGGTGATGTGTGCAATTGTAAAAAATACAATAATTCATAATGAGACAGTCTCTCAGCACTGACAGTCTTAGGGACTAGTCTGTTTCACAATAAGAATGGTGCATAACAGGCAAGGTAAGTAAAGCGGGAAGGCTTCACTGGCATCCAAAAAGTCAGGACAGGGTAAAAAACAAGCAAAAAGAAATGGGGTCCCCTAGAAATCTGTGGAGAAAAAGGTGCAAAAAGAAAGCTTTCCTAATAAGAAGGAACCTGAAGCATGAGAAGAAGCCCATCGACTGGGAAGACCCTTTGGTGTTATGCATATCCTCAAGGGAGGGGGTCTGGCGGGCAGGGTTTTTTTTTTTTTTTAAGTATAGGGCATGACATTTTATTGTTAGGATGTGGCTCTGTTGGCAGGAACCTTGGATGTTGTGTTTCTTAGTTTGGGGTTAGTCTGGGGTGTAACTGGACCGCTTAAGGTTAGGCTTTGGATAATTTTTGTTGGCCAACTCATCTGAACTTTTGGTTTAGATAGCCCAGTGGAGTAAAAGGTCTTATAGAGATGGAAAAATACTGATTTAATGATATAAAGAAACGTATTAATTTGTAGAAATAAAAAAAAACCTTTAACGGTCCTAATCTCGTATTTCATAGACAACCTATCAATTATGTTATACTAGTGTACAGGCCTGTGTACACGGCCAAAAGTGCATGTTTTTATTGACACAGTAGGACCACCATATATCTTAAGCCTACAGCTCCCTCTAGCTGTGACAACAGGCCAAGCTATGCAACTTGGACCACTGTATATCTAAAAGGTAACAGCTCCTTCTAGCGGAGCATTCTGTGCGTGCAGCCTCTGCTGCGTATGACTGACTGCATCAGACAAAACTACATCTGGCCTTTATAGATTATTTTCAGTCTCATTTAAAAACCACAATGTTTCTGTCTTGTTCTGCCACCTAGTGACAGAAAAACAATATGTATTATGTACTTACCCAAACATTAATAAATGTGTCTAATGTTTTGCATTGATATTTTCTATTTACGGGAGAGGAGTACACGCCCGAACAATGCTTACCGCCCCTTGCCCCAAACGCCACACTACGCCTTTACTTGTATTCAGTCATTATCGTTGCCAATGACTACAATACCGTTTTTCCCCCAAACGAAATTTAAATGTTTTCAAATCGAGATTATTCACAACGATAACGTTACTAGATACCACCTAGTGGGTCCCTGAATTCCTTTGAGTCACAAAAGCATGCTCAAGTGTTGGCCCAGCCCTGACATGGTTTTCCACTGATGTTCCGTTTTTTTTCCATTTTTTTTTCATGACAACATTTTATTAGGTTTTACAGATAGATATGACATCAACAACATCACAATGATCATTGAATGCTACGGTTAGGTAACATAGGTTAATAGGAATGACGAGGGATCAGCTGATGATAGCCTGCACTCTATTGTCTGATTCTGTTACGCTCACCTGGTTCCCACAGGGGCGTCGGTCAGACCAGGATGGCTGCAGTGTCCACCAATGTGATGCGTAGTGCAGAGAATACTCACTGGACTGGCCCTCCGAATCTTGTCTGCTTGACCCATAGAAGTATTCTCCTGCAAGTGGAGAGATGGATTTAGCCACCCGTGGATTCAAGTGATGGCACCCCCCACAGTCCTCCCCACTTATCACTCCTAAGTGCCCTTTCAGCAATCTCACCTTATACTCTTGAAAGATGAGCTCTCCATCCTGCATGGATTGAAGGGGCGCGTTGATACCAGTTACTTCACTTGTTTGAAGGCGTGGGAGAGTTCCGGAGAGTATTGACTCTGAGGTTCCTGGCTAGGACCAGTAAGTATCAAGTTCATAGAGTTCAATATGTCCGATGTTCACTCTTGTTCCCCCCTTCCTTCCTTGTCTTGCAGCTGAGTTTGTGAGAAGATGCTCTTGTGGTAGCTGGTGGCGGTCAGGTTGCACGTGTTTAACGTGTTGTTTTCTCTCTCTTTGCAGGTGCAGCACATGAAGATGTGGAGAGTTATAGAATAATGCCTCCGGTGGTAAATCAGGTAAGTCTATGGTGATAAGAGTTATATTTGTTGGTTCTCTCTGCTCACCTTGTTGTTTTCTTTTGTCCCCCAGGTGCCGGAGTTCGGCGAAGAAATGATGGAGGCAGCGCCGAATCGGAAGATGCTGCGAGGACTGGCGAGTATGGCGCGGCAGCTGGAGATGCGACGCGTACTGAAATGATGTTCTTTCCAGGTCCGGAGGCGAGATGGATCCGGAATCAGGTGAGGAATTCGAAAATAGTTTGTTTTCTAACCTTGTCCTTTTCTTTCCTCTTGTTTTTAGGAGCTCAAGATTCGAGGCAGGCATGGCAGAAGACTGGATGCTGGCTGCAGGCACGGTGAGTGTTACGCTGCTGGATGCAGAATAACGCGAAGCGTGTGCTGCTGTTCGGGTGTGGTTTAAATAGCCTCCAAAGTAGTTCCAGGTAAGATGTTCCCCAGAACCACGCCCGAGTACAATATAGTCCCTGTAATAAAATAGTCCCATCCAGGCCTCACGTTGGCTTGGACTCACTTGCAGCATGGTCTGCATCAGATAAGTAAAGTCTATGAGCCTAAGGCGCCAGGACTGATTCCTATGATGAGCCTGGCGCCTAAGGCGCCAGGACTGAACCCAAACAGCCCCCAGCCGGGCCTGTTGGGGTTTTAATAAGTGTCTGGATGCCTGCTCCCGGAGCTGATGGGCTTGGTCCTAATGCCCGGGGGTAGGCATCATGACAGATACTATGTCCACTCTTGGTGATTATGTAGGCATCCGTAAATTGAGTGTCTATGATTTAAGTCTGTGGGTTGGTTAATAGAGAGGGCTGCTTTGTAACCATCTAGTGAATGGTGGCCTTCTAGACAGTGCCGGGAATCTAGTTGCATAGTCCCTAAATGGATCCCACATGTTCATGGTCTTATTAAAGGTATTAGTTCGGATTGCAGTAACCCTTTTCTGCAACCGCGATGTTCCAACACTTGGACCACCATAGTGCCACTGAGGGTCCGTCTTCATTTTTCCATAATCGGGCCATAGTAATTTATGCTGCAAGGAGTAAGTGCGTGCACAGACGAGGAATGTGCCCTGAGATTGATAGCGCTCTCCCCTGCCCCCCGTTTCAGCTAGGAGAATGATTCCAGGATCCCAGGGTATGGCGAGGCCAGTGATGTCCTTAATGTGTTTAATCACCTGCCTCCAATATATCTCCGCCTTTGGACAGGTCCATACCATATGAAATAGGGAGCCAGGAGTGGGAGAGCCGCGCCAGCAGCAGTTGGAGAGATTCGGGTTGGCTCTGTTGAGCTGGACTGGGGTCACATAGTATCTATAGCAGAGCTTGTAGCCTCCCTCCCCATTGTGAGCTTTTATGCAGTCTGGCCCAGATTTTAGCCCATTCCTCTACCTCCATTTCCCCCCAGGTCCTTCTCCCACTCAATCATGTATCTTTCTTTTTTCGTGGGGTCAGCCCTTTCCAAAAGACAGCACAGAATAGAGATTTTACTTCTTTTTGTTGGAGTTGTGAGGGAGACCTCTAGAGCTGTCAGCTCTCTGGTGCATTTCTCTCGAACCGCCCTGTGACACAGCCAGTGCCGTATTTGGGTATAATGAAATCTCTCCCGCTCATCTACCCCGAATTTTTCTTTGCATCTTTCAAATGAGATGTGGGAACCCTCCTCTAGGAAATCGCCCATTTTAAGCAGGCCACCCTCCCTCCAAGACTGAAAACTGCTGGGGTGACACCCTGGGTTGTTCTAGATAGGGGTTAGGGGGCCCAGAGTGCCCCGGATACCCCTTTTTCCAAGCTGCTGCCTTCCAGCTTCGGACATATTGTGGCCATGCCTGAAAGGGGGCCTTCATTCGTTTGCACTTTCATTTCTGGCAGATGCGGAAGATCCACGGGGTTGCCTGGGCACCAGGTCTCTTCAATCTGCATCCATTACGGCGCATCCGCTTCTTGCACCCAGGAGAATGCATGTGATAGCTGGGCTGCGAGGGTATATCAAGCTATGTCTGGCACTCCTTGCCCTCCCTGATTTTTGTCCCGAATCATTATTCGCTTGCTGATGCAAGGCTTTTGCCCCCCCCCCCAGACAAATTTCTGCAGTTTCTTTTGCATATCCACCAGTACTGGGCCCGGGATGCGGGTCGGTATTGCTGTGCAGAAATATAACCACCTAGGGATTAGATTCATTTTTATGGCAGTAATTCGCCCAAACCAGGAGATTTCCTGGGAAGACCAGTTCTTTAGGTCTTTCTTGAAATCTGTAATAAGTTGTGGGAAGTTGGCTGCGTATAGACGGGACGGGTCTTTAGTAATGTATACCCCTAGATATTCAATTGCGTCCTTCGCCCATTGGAGGGCTGAGGGCGGTTCTTTCTTGATTAGAGATATTGATCGCCAGGGCTGATGATTTGTCTAGGTTAATTTTGAACCCTGATAAAGCCCCAAATTCAATTATCTTCTTCCATATGGCCTCAAGGGATGATGCCGAATTTGACGTTGTTACTAATACGTCATCCGCATATAATGCGATTTTATATTCACAGTTTCCTACCTTGATCCCCCCAATCCTAGTGTTCTGTCTAATTTTGGCTGCAAAGGGCTCCATCGATAAAGCGAAAATCAGGGTAGAGACCCTTTCTAGTGCCCCTTGATATCTGTATTGCTTCCGATCTCCTGCCATTGACCAACAGCTGTGTCGTGGGAGTTTGATAAATTAGCCATTACCCATGTGAAGACATTTGGGCTGAATCGAAATGTTCTAAGATTGCAAGAAGGTACCCCCAGTCCACCAGATCGAATGCTTTATGAGCATCTAATGATATCACGGCCATCCTATCCCCGGATCTATGGGCTTGTTCAACGTCTATTGTTCTCCGAATATTATCGTGAGTCCCTCTCCCTGGTATAAACCCAGTCTGGTCGCTGTCGATCAGGCTTGGTAAGACCGCTCCCAACCTGCCCGCTAGCACTTTAGCAAAAATCTTACCGTCATTGTTCATGAGCGTAATCGGGCGATAAGAGGTGGGCGGTTCGGGTGCCTTCCCGGGTTTGTGCAACAGGACTGTTAATGACTGCCATTGACCCGGTGACAGAACCCGAGACCAGAAAAGAGTTGAATAGTGTTACGAGCTGGGGGACTAGGAGTCTGGAGTATTTCTTATAAAAAGTTGCTGATAAGCCATCTGGGCCTGGAGCCGTGGATTTCAGAGATCTGATGGCTTTGATTATTTCCTCCGCCGAGATGGGTGATTCAAGGTGCTCCAGCTGAGTCGCGTTCTGCCTGGGTACTGACTGCAAATACGTTGGTAGGTTGTCTAATACTGTTGGTGACCCTTTCAAGATGTCTGAGTGACATCTCGATAGTTCATCGATTTTATCCGCTTCAGTGTAGAAGGCTTTCCCATCCGCTCCGGCTATTTTGAGGATGTTGTTTCTACTTTGAATTTTTTTCAGTTTATGCACTAGCACTTTGTTCGCTTTGTTCCCTTTCATGTAATAAAACTGCCTTGTGAAGGCTAGGGATTTAGCAGTACGATCAGCGCAATGTATTTCCAACGCTGTTTTGGCCTTTCTTAGCTCTCTCTCAACTTTTCTGGAGTTTCGTCTCTTCAGAACAGTCTCCAATTGGTTGACTCTCTACTCCAGTTTTGCTGCCGCTATGGCCGAGACCCTTCGTTGTTCAGCTCCTGCACTAATCAGGCAGCCACAAACTGCCTTCATTGTATCCCATATAATGTTGATAGAAGAGGTCTCTGTGGTGTTTTCTTTAAAATAGTTGACTATTGTATTCTCAACTTCCATTTTAATGCATTCATCCAGTAACAGCGAGTCATTCAATCACCAGTGTTTTTGGGCTGGGCTCTTTTGCCCAGATATAGCTAAGTTTGCAGTCACTGGGGCGTGATCAGAGATCATGCAGGTGTGTATTGATGTTGCATTTAAGCATGGGTAGAGGACCTCTGATATCAATAGGAGGTCGATTCTCGAGAAGCCTTTGTGTACCCAGGAGTAATGGGTCTAGTCTCTTGAGGTCCCGTTAAAAAGCTCCAGGCATGTACGGTTTCCGTTTCCCTGAGAAGCTTGGCTAGTGATAGTGCTTGTACAAAGTCAGATTTAGTGGGTGGAAGAGTCTTATCCACTTGGGGATTTGGCATCGAGTTGAAGTCCCTGCCCATGATTAGGTGCCCTTCTTGAAATGCTAGTGTGGTTGGGATTAGGTTTGTGATGAAGTTGGCTTGGTCAGAGTTGGGACCATAGATTGAAGCGATGGTGATGGGGAGCTCTTCATATAGCCCCTTGAGTAGGAGGAAGCGCCCATCTGGATCTCTTTTTATTGTAATTTCGGTTAGAGAGATCCTGTCACTCAGGAGTATAGCCACTCCTCTTTTCTTCTGGCCGGAAGTGGCAAAGTACGCATTTTTGTACCTGTTAATTCTTACTCTGTGCTCGTCTTCTTGCATTAGATGAGTTTCTTGGAGGAATACAATGTCCCCGGATAATTGCCCGAGCCTATGTTGGACGAATTTCCGTTTCCTTGGCGAATTAAGTCGAACATTCCATGATAGGATTGTTATTTCACTTGTGTTAGCCATGGTCTCCTATACCAGATTTGGCTGAGATTGGGCCCATGACCGCTGATTGATCCTGATCTTCCCCTTTCGAGATTACCTTGTTTTGTTGGTGATGCTTCATTAGTGTTGTTGGTATGTCATGATATAAGATTGAACGCTGGGCCGAGCAGCTGGAGCGCCAAGACCCAGGGCATATGATTGTCTTTCGGCGATCCCTTCCCCATCCCACACCCCCCTTGAAATGAACATGTAGGAAAAACAACATCCTACTGCCACTGGGAAACTGGTGGCACCAACGCGCTCATAGTGGCCAACAAGATGTGAACTAGAACTAAAACAAACATTATACCCGCACTTCCAGGGTATTATCCGTTGTACCGTGATAAGAGTCAATCCAAACGTGAGGCTCCCGTCTTCTTTGGGGGGGTGGGGGGGGGGCCGAGGAGATTATTTCCGTTGTACCTATCGCAGATCACAGTAGTCCATTATAGAGTTTCTGTGACCTGCCGTCACTGATGGGTCTTTGAGTCAATCATCCCAGATTGGAGTTTTTCCTGGATGGGCCTCGAGGTCTGCGCTGTCGGGCAGGTTTCGACCAAGATCCGTTGGAGGGTTTGCTGTGCTGAGATTGGGATGGTTCTTCGGACTCCAACCCCCCCCCCCGTTCTTCCGATGCCCATGAATTTGTCGGCCTCTTTCGGTGACTGAATTTGTCTCTGAGCCCCCTCCCATGTGAACTTTACCGAAGTCGGAAATCCCAAGTGATATGCAATCTTTTTCCCCCACAACCATTCCGTGAATGCTCGCATGGATCTTTGCTTCTGAAGCATGGAGTTCGGCAGATCTTGATACAGCAATATTATAGATCCTTGAAATGTTATTTGGCCCATTTGCCTTGCTTCGTGCACGATTTCCTCCTTAACTCGGTAGGAATGGACCCTTACCAGGACATCTGGGGGAAAGTTAGATGCCGATCTCGGAGCTGATCTGTGTACCCGGTCCAGCTCCAGAGGCGCGTCGTCCGGCAGGGTTTTGATAAACACGAGCAGTACCGAGGCGTAACTTCTTAGCTCCGCTTCTGGTATAGATGGTGGAATCCCCCACAGGCGAATATTACTTCTCTGCGACCGATTCTTTGCATCTTCTTGTTTAGCTTCTTGGAGGTCACATCTCGCTTCTAGAACTTTGATTCCGTCTCCGTCGATCTCGTCTTCGAACCTTTGGTCACATACTTCTGATTCGAGGAAAAGTTGCAACTGTGCCTGCACTTATTTGCGCCAAGATAAATTACTGGTGTATTTCCTTTTGCTATGAATGACAAATCCAAATGTTCTGTTGTATTTGATAACGTTTTTTATTTTGAATTTTCAGCCCCTCTTGGATGACACGTGTTTCGGCGTACAACCTGCGCCTTTCTCTTGTCTCTTGTCTCAACTTTCTTTACTTTCTTACTTTCCATGTTATCCCCTCGTAGATTTGACTGGCACAAATATGAGCAGTCCCAGATCGATTCCTCCGGCGGCCTCCTGGATCTCCTGTTTTCCCAGTAACCTAGGATTCTGTAGGATAACGTCTCCGGGGCCTCCATTCATTCGGTGTTCACTGTGTTCTTTGCTTTCTCTGGTTACTCCGGTATCCCACTGTGAAAGGACAGGAGCGATATGTGGATGCAGAAATATGTTTAATTCAGATTTTCTTCAAACAATCAAGTAAAGGAACATACGTGCTTTGGCAGTTTCTCCACGGTCATGGTCTTCCTCGGGTTGAGGGAAGGTAGCTTTCCATCAGCCTTCTCCCATTCCTGCGTGGCCGGGAAGGCCCCCCAGTTCGTTCCTCTCTCCGATGTTCTATAACGATTAACAACAACAAATCCTTGGTCATTCACTGGATTTTTATACTGCACGTTCTCCTCGTCTCCCCACCAATCAGGAATCACTTCTAATTGGTCGGAGTTGCAGAGGCCCGTCCCCTACATGAGCTGTCGTCCAGGACCTTCCTCCTGCCCCTGCCCGGTTGCCATTAACTGGGTCCTCCCTCTGCTTTCCAGCCTCCCGTTGTCTGTGGGTTCCCTGTCCGGGCCGTTGGTGTGCCACGTATGGGTGAGCCCCGCCCACTGTGTAATCAGCAGTAGCGTGGGGACTATCCCTCGTGCGGAAGATGCGACTCCAGCACCGGTCAGAAGGCATCCCGCCATCCTTTTGCACCATAGCGGAGAGAGCCGCGAAGGCACGGAGACCAGGCGAGTCCGGGATGGGGAAGGTTGTCTGGCCCAGGTCCGGTTCCTTGTCCCTTCCCATTCTCTGTAGCCCCGATACAGGTTCTGTCATCGGAACGGGTAGAAGCGTTTGTTTTCCCTCACACCCCCCCTCCTTCGGAACAGGTGAATGAGCCCTTTCCCAGCCTGCCTCTGCCTTACACATCCCCTCCATGGACCCAGGCCAATCAGGCAAGGGAGAGCATCTGGACAGGTAATCGGCCACCAACTGAAAATTGGCTGGCGCAAGGTAAGGAAGTCGAAGGGCTGCAGCGATAGGAACCATCTCAGAACTCGCTGGTTAGTATCATTATGCTTCGCGAGCCATTGTAGGGGAGCATGATCTGTATACCAATTGAAGCAACGTCCCAGTAGATCGTACTTCAAAGAATCAACAGCCCACTTAATAGCTAAACACTCCTTCTCTATCTGTGAGTAGGACAATTCATGAGGCAACAGTTTCTGACTCGCAAAACAAACCGGGTTGAGAACATCATTGTATTCTTGTGAGAGTATGGCACCCAACCCTTGGTCCGACGCATCACTCTGGAGATATAAGTGCTTATGAAAGTTGGGGCATCTCAAAACAGGGTCTGAGGCGATTTTCTGTTTCAATGTCTCAGCCAGCAGACCGGCCTCGTTGTTGGTCAGGTCAGAAGATCCGTTGTGCCTCAATGCATCTGTCAGGGGTGCCGCAATTGTAGAAAACTCGAGTATAAACCTGCGGTAATATCCAACAAACCCAACAAATGCCCCATATCTGTTTTCTGGTGGAGGGTATCGGAATTCTACATATGGCCTCAATCTTCGAGATCTGGGCCGAAGAACACCTCCACCAACTAGGTGCCCCAAGTATTTGGTTTCCCATGCTCCGATTACTGTTTTTCTAGTGTTAATGTGCAATCCGGCGTAATACAAAGCCCCAACCACCTTATCCAAGTGTTGTAAATGGTCTTCCCACGTCTCGCTGTAGATCACGATATCATCGAGGTATGCATTGGCGTATCCATCATGGGGCTTTAGTATTATGTCCAATAATCTTTGAAATGTCGCAGGTGCGCCTTGTAATTGAAAAAAAGGGTAAGACCTTGAAGTGATGCAGCCCTTGGTGTGTGAAGAAGGCGGTTTTCTCACGATCTGGGCCTCGTAAAGGGATCTGCCAATAACCCTTTGTGTGGTCTAAGGTGCTCAGGAAGTGTGCAGGTCCGAGCCTTTCCAATAGCTCATCCATTCTTGGCATGGAATAGGCTTCATTTTGGGACACAGAATTTAGTTGTCGATAGTCCATAAAAAACCGGATGGAGCCGTCCAGTTTCAGAACGAGCACTATCGGGGAACACCATACACTATTCGATGGTTCAATAATGTCCAATCGTAACATGTCTTCTAATTCGTTGCTTATTATTTGGCGCCTGGCTTCAGGGATCCTATAAGGTCCGAGCCTGACAATCTGTCCAGGCATCATCTCAATACAATGTTCGATTAGATCAGTTCCACCAGGCAGAGAGAAGGCCCTTTTGTATGGCGATAGGCTTGTCATCAGTTCTGTTTTCATGGTGGATGTCAAAGTACTTCCCCACTGGACATCCTCCGTTTCGGTTAGGTTTTGTTCGGGGTCTCCGGTATCGAACATGTCCATGACGGCCATGGGGATTGGTTCTATCAATTTCTTCAAAAGATTCACATGGTAGACCTCGTCGTCCGAGGGAGATCAATCATGTTGGTATACTCTATAATTAACAGGACCTAGAACGTCCTGGATTTCATAGGGTCCCCTCCATCTGGCCAGTAGCTTATTGGTACTTGTGGCTAAAAGGATCAGTACTTGATCGCCTGGTTGAAAAGTTCTCATGCGGCTTCCCTTATAAGCTTTCTCCTGGGTCAACTGGGCTGGTCCTAGATGAGTCTCTGCCAACGACCGAAGAGTGGTTAGGTGTTCCTTGAGTTACTCAGTGTATTCAGTCAAGGAGAACTTTTGTCGTTTCCCATTCTTCCTTTACCATGCCAAGTATGGTCCGAGGTGGTCTCCCAAACAATAATTCAAAGGGCGAAAAGCCAGTTGAGGATTGAGGCGTATCTCTTAATACCATTAGGATCAGAGGTACCACCGATCCCAATTCTTCCCCTCTGGCCCGGTTACTCTTCTTAACATTTTCTTGATTGTTTCATTGTATCGCTCAACAAATCTATCTGTTTCTGGGTGGTACATTGAGGTCCTCAGCTGCTTTATTTGCAGTCGCTCACAAACTTAGTGTAAAACGGTTGAAATGAAGTTGGTTCCCTGGTTTGTGATGACCTTGGTAGGCAGACCTACTCTTGCAAAAAATTGTATAAGTTGGTCACAAATCTGTCAGGCTGAGGTTCCCTTTAGGGAAAGGCCTCTGGGTACCAGGTGGCATAGTCAACAATCACCAGCAGGTACTTATTCCCTCTACATGCGGGCTCAAGGGGGCCCACTATATCCATGCCGATTCTTTGAAATGGAACGGTTATAAAAAGGCATGCGTTGCAAGGGAGCATTCGCCAGTACTACTCCACTTGTCAGTTGACAAGTTGTGCATCCCTTGCAAAACTTGGCCACATCCCAGTAAACTCCTGGCCAGTAAAAGCTTTTTAGTATGTTCTGCTGGGTCTTTAGTGAGGCCATGTGTCCTCCATAGGGGCGATTATGTGCCAACTGTAATATTATCATCCAATGGGCTTTGGGTAATACCAATTGTTCTCTTGTTGTTCCAACTTCGGCCTTATACACTGGATACAGTAGCCCATGGCGAAAAACAAATCCTGGTCCTTTGCTTACATCAGTGTCTACTTCTTGGATAGCCCTTTCTCTGGCAACTCGGAGTGTGGGGTCAGTCAGTGTTTCACCCTGAATGGAATCCCATGGTCCTCGGGGTTCCAGTCGATGGGTTGGGTCACATAACTAGCACGACACCATGCTAGTCGATTCTCCCTCTTACTGCTTTGTGATTTCTTAGGGCCTTTATTGGTTGCCCTTATGGTATCGTGCCCATGTGGGGCTTCCTTCCACCACTAGTCTTCTAGGTTTTTCATTGCCTGTTCAAAAAACAACCGGGGTGGGGAGAGAGGGTAGGACGGCAGCTCGTACTGTTGTTGCCTCATTGGCTAGCTCAACTTGTATTTTCTTCATAGGGTAGGTCTTTGCATCTCCATGAATGCAACATATGGGTATCATTACATTAGGTAAATAAGGAGAGTTACTTACGGTTGGTAAAATGGCGGTCTGCTCACTGCTGCTGTCAAGTAGGGCTCGAGTTGGCATTCCATCGACTCTTATGTCCACTATGTAAGGGCCAGAGAAACGTTGTTCCGGGTTCGCCTTCATGTAGCCGATTTCCATGGGTTCTGTTCCTTTTCTCTTTGGCAGAACGGTGCAATATGGCCCCATTCACCACAATCGAAACATTGGAGCCGTCTATATCCGGGAGGTATAGCAGTTGATTTTCCTTCAGTACTAGGTCTTTATCCTCTGGTCTTGCCGTGCGTTCCTCCGTACCTCAATCTTGCGAATACAGTCCTTGCTCCCTTGGGGGACAGTGATTCTATGTTGGGTAGGAACGTGCGCATCAGGGTATTCAGCAAGGGTGGCCTATTGGAGGCCAGCCTTCTGGTAAGCAGACGCTATGTACACTGCTTCCGCCAGCGTTGGCCGGTGATGCTGTCTAACTCAACTCTGCATCAGGCCAGGAAAGGGTTCTATAAACTGTTCCAAGATAGCCTTGTCCAATACTTCCTGGTTAGCCGTTGAGGGGGGTTGTAACTATTTCTCTACTGGGTCCTTAATCCGGTATTATAGCTGCCGTTGACTCTCTCTGTTCTTTCATTTAGTGTCCCGTAGCTATATGCGATAGGCTTCTTCAGCTAGGCCTAATATGTCTAGCACTGCCGCCTTAATCTCCCCATAAGGGGCGTTTCCATTGGGGTTGACTGCCACATATTGGCCCAAACGATCAGGAGGCTATTGGGTGTTCTGTGCTAGCCTCTCAAAACTTGTAAAGAAAAAAGCTGGGTCCTCCCGTCCTTTTATTTCTGTAGAAAGGCGGATGGCACCAGAGGCTGGTTCCTTGAACTTGCGACAGCATCAGTAAACCGGAGTAAAGTCTTGTGCTGCTTATCCTGGTAAGTCATCTGCAATGGACCTTGCAGCTGTATGGCTTGTTGAAAAGCCTGACGATCAGCGACAGCTTGCTGGGACGGTAGCTGGATGAGCTGTTGCAGTTGCTGTTGTCCTTCTGACAATGTTTTAACTAGGTTCTCCATATCGCTGTCAGAATCCCACCTTCGTTGCCACTTGTGAAAGAATAGACAGGAGCGATATGTGGATGCAGAAATAATATGTTTAATTCTGTGATTCTTCAAACAATCAAGTAAAAGGTATATAGGTGCTTTGGCAGTTTCTCCACCGTCAATGTCTTCCTCGGGTTGAGGGAAGGTAGCTCTCAAATCAACCTTCTCCTATTCCTTCGTAGCCGGGTAGGCCCACCAGTCAGTTCCTCTCTCCTCCTGCTGTCCTATGTTCTGCAACGATTAACAACAAATCCTTGGTCATTCACCCGGATTTTTATGCTGCACTTCCTCCTCGTCTCGCCACCAATCAGTGTTGCCCATGTTCAGATCACTTCTAAATGGTCAGAGTTGCAGCAGCCTGCCCCCGACATGAGCTGCCGTCCGGGACATTCCTCCGGGCCGTGCCCCATTGCCATTGACTGGGTCCTCCATCTGCTTTCCAGCCTCCCGTTGTGCATGGGTTCCCTGTCTGGGCCAATGGTGTGCCGCGTAGGGGTGAGTCCCGCCCCCTGTGTAATCAGCTGTAGCGCGGTGTCTGTCCTTCATGCTGGAAACGTGACTCCAGCGCCAGTCAGAAGGAACCCCGCCATCCCGTTGCATCGTAGTGGAGAGCGCCGCGGAGGTGCAGAGACCAGTTGAGTCCTGAATGGGGAAGGTTGTCTGGCCCAGGTCCAGTTCCTGGTCCCTTCCTGTTCTCTGTAGCCCCAACACAGGTTCTGTCGTCAGAACGGGTGGAAGCATTTGTTTTCTCCCTCACCCCGCCTCCCTCGGAATGGGTGAATGAGCCCTTTCCCTTTCCCAGCCTGCCTCTGCCTTACACCCGCGTTCCGTGCTCTCCTGCTGGACGGATTGGCAACTCTTCCAAGTATTGGGACAGTATGCGGTTTTGACCATATTATGGTTTCAGCATTGTTTTGTGGACCACTAGTCCACCATGAGGTCTCTGATCACGCCACCACCATCAGCTTCTCACTCTCTCCTTCTTAAAGGATGCAGCGTGCCAATCGCTCTGCTTTCTGTTCCAGAGCAGTTTCCAAATTCGCTGGCTCTGCAGGTTGCAGAGTCTCCTCCCCGCTCAGGTGTTCCGTCTCTGTGGGGCTTTCCTAGCTGATATTTGGGTTCCTCTCCCTCCGCTTGTTGTGGCATCTCGCTCTGCTCCAGCATCCTTTTCCCAGTTAAACAGGGATTTCATTTAAAGTGTACTTCCTCTGTTTCTTGTGGACAATGTGAAAAACCTGAAGCTGTTTAACGACTCATCCCCGGAGATCTATTATTCATGTGGCCAGGGAAGGACCATCGCTATTGTATCCCGGACAAGCAAGGGAGGATCCCCTGGGTAGGGGGTCCTTGGGGATTGGGGAGGCAACACCGGAAGGTGAGACACGGTATCCCCCAGTTCCTGACATTTGTTTACCCCAAATTCCCTCTACCCTTATGGGATACTACAACTCCCAGAATTCCCCTCCTTTATGAGCCCACCTACTGAGACTAGGAAGAGGAAGACAGACTAGAAAGAATACCCCTAGTGCTATGCAGTGGCCCTGTTCCACTAATGAGGTCAGGCACTAAAACAATCACGCACACCTGAAGCTCATTAATGACTACCAAGAGTAGAAGAGGTGGAGCCCCGGAAGACAAAGAGAGAGAGACCGGGTACGTGAAGGAACAGCTGGACAAGGTCTGGTGAACGGCAGGCTGCAGAGAACGTATCGCTGCTACGCTGACGGATTGCTAACGAGGGCAAGAGAAAGCAAGGCGGGGAGTCATATCTCCAAGGAGCCAAAGAGGGGAAAGCCGAGCATCTGGACGAAACCTCTGATGTGCCCGAAGGTTACTTGTTTCCCCGGAGCGACAGGAGTGCCCGGGAAGGTCTGAGAAGGGAAGGCGAGGGACCCGGACCTTGGACGCGATAGCAGCGAGAGCCGTTACAGTCTACCACAGTGGGTTCTTGATGTGAGGGAGAGCCCAGATTGTTAAGACGCAAGTGTGAATATTGTAGCAAACAAGTTTACGAGTCTGGCAGCAGATACAAGAAAAGAAAGATACGATTGTTGAAGTGACATGCAAAGTAAAAGAGTGGTCCTGCGGATAAAGGCACATTATCGAAAGTCTCTGAACTGTAATCTCCCTCAGAAAGGGAGCGATAGAAGTGAGCGTTTAATGGATGAAAGTGAGACTTCAGTGAATGCCAAGAGAGTGGACCTGAAACCAAGGTGCAAAGAAGAACACATATGAATATAAGGAACTACAATAACCAGGATGCATTGTGTCAAAGTGACCGTGCATAGGCACTAGGGAGGGTTGTGCAGTTTCGAAACTCTTTGGCGTGAAAGTGAATTGATAAAAGTGAATTGACAACCAAAAAGGTTGGGTAAAGCGAGTCCCACGACAAATTGAGAGAACTGTTATGTGAAACAGGCAAGGGATGCCTGAGAAGAAATGCGATACATACTGAACTGATGCAGAGTCAGGCAAGGGGATGCCTGAAAGACTTTTGTGAACTCTTTCAACTGTGCCCACTACCCACTTTGAAGGAACTCTTAAAGAGCCCCAGTGGCTTAAAATTGGCTTAAACTTGGGGGGGCGCTGTTGCGCACGACCAAGATGGCCGCCTGAAGCGAGAGCTCCGGCCCGACAGAAATCCGAGTTATATTTGAATCCTGTTTCAGAGCCACCAGCAGACAGCGAAGTCGAGCAGAGGCCGACTGAAATCCTGAGAGCAGCGGACCAAAACTCATGGAAATATCGGCCTTGGCGGGTTGAGCGGGAGAAGGCCCGGGAGTGTGCCGCGTGGGACGCCCGGCTGATCGGCGCCGCTGACGCTCTGGCCAGAGGGGCACAGAGAGGCGGGGCTGCTGTGCCGTGGTCGCGGAACTTGCCCGTGTGCGCTGCTGATCGCCCCCTGGGTCCCGCTCGCGGGGCTGTGCGGGCAAGTGCTGCTGGCTTGTTGGCCCTGCCCTGGCGGTTATTGAGGCAATCCTCCTGAGTGAGAGCTGGTGCTCCCTGCCGTGTCGCGGCGGGTGCTGGGAAGCATGCCGTCATCGGACGGCGTGATATCCTTTCCCCCCTGGGCCTGGGCTGTGGGGCGACTCCATTTTCTGGCCTGCGGCCGGGGCGCGCCACACGTGCTACATTCCCTGCAAGTTGCCGTTGGTGCCGCTGAGACGGTGAGTGGTGCGGCATTCAGCGGCTGGGGTGCAACTCCCCTCTTCGTGGGAAGACACAGTCCTTTGTGCCTGGACATTGGTGGCTCCGTGAATCACTAGCTTTGTGGCTGCCCGGCCTGGGCAAGCCCACTCGACAAATAATATCCTACGCGGCCTGCCCTGCGGTATAGTCCCACAAGATCCATTGCCCCTGTTGGGCCGTGTTGGTGACCCGGCTGGGGTGGCAGCCATGGGTAACACGAGGAAACAGGAAAAAGCGGCAGAGGGGACGACCGGGAAAAAGAAAGGCCCGATGGACTCGTTCACCAGCAGCCAGGCATACGGCCACGAACCAGACCTGGCGACAACATCAATGGCTGAACCTGGCGTGGACAGCTGCGACAGGCTTGATCGCCTTACCACGATAGTTCAGAATGGCTTCCTATCCTTAAATGTGAAGCTAGATGACATTGTTAATACCATAGGAGCATTGAAAACCAGAGTCGACAAGGAGAGCCTCAGAATCACTGAGGCTGAAGACAAAATTGGAACTAACGAAGACACCATTGCGCGACACGATCGCGACATAGCGCAACTTAAGGCAGGCATGAACGCGCTGCGAAGTAAATGCGAGGACCTAGAATCCAGATCCCGAAGGAACAATATTCGGATTGTTGGGGTCTCTGAAAAGTTCGGGAAAGGCACAATGGAACAACAAGTAGAAAACCTTCTTAAGACTCTTTCGGGACAGAATCCTTCTCGAGCCAATTCCTGGTTGAACGAGCACACCGCACTCTGGCCCCCGTGCCAAAACCCAGAGCCCCGCCACGCACCATCATTGCCAGGCTGTTGAATTACAGAGACAGAGATACAATTCTCAGAAAGGCTAGAGAAATTGGGACACTACAATATGAGGAGAACCGCATACATGTTTATCCGGACTTTGCTACGGGAGTGCAGGCTAGCAGGCGATCATACGAGCCGGTCAAGCGGCTACTGAGGGCACGACAGGTCCCATATGCGCTAATATTCCCGGCCAAAATGCGAATCCAATATGGAGGAAGAACATACTTTTTTGAGACCCCGGCCGCCGCTCTGGCGTATGTGGAAGCAACTATACCCCTACCACCTAAAGGCTGTGGACCGGACCAGAACGGAAGATCACCTCCGGGAGGTGGAGACCGGGGCCCTGCTGACTGAACCTATCATATCCTCTGTTGCTGCTTTAGTGATTTGTAACGGACTTCTGCTCCCACTGGGGGGCTCTGAGTAATCTTCGAAGCGGGTCGCGAGCCCGCTCCGGCTGCCCCGTGGTGACAACGTGGCACCCACATGAAAGTTCCTAAAAGGTTTAAGGGTACATCGTCAAGTTGGGGTGGATGATTTGGGTGGAGGGTGTGGTTGGGGAAATCGGGAAGTTACAGAATGTTATTGCTGCCAGGGCATGATAGGGACCTGGAATGTGGTGGAGTCTGGAGAGGGAGAATGCACTGTTGGAAGTTGTAGGTTAATTAAAACATGGTCTCGCAGGCGCGGGTGCTACTCTAAAGTTAATCATTCGAGCATTGATGGTCATTACTGCTTGGTACAATGTAAAAATGCAAAAAAAAAAAAAAAAGGGGCGACGGGCTGAAGATGAGATTAATGTCATGGAATGTTCGGGGCCTGAACAATCCGATGAAGGTCAGAAATGTTGGCAATTATGTCACTAGACACGGGCCTCATATTTTAATGTTACAGGAAACGCATGCACAGGGCTCGGTTAACGAGAAAATACTGGCAAAATGGGGTAAATTACGCTACTACACGAACTATTCATTGCAGTCCAGAGGGGTCTGCACCCTCATACATAATTCTCTTAGCTTTGTTGCCAAAGGCCACTTGGTGGACCCGATGGGTAGATATGCTCTGGTCTGGGGGGAAATAGCAGGAAAACAAATAACCTTATTGAACACCTATGGTCCCAACCTGGACGATCCTGATTTTTACCTACATATGCTCAAGATCCTTGCCAAACATGATGCGACCACGATACTATGGGGAGGGGACTTCAATGTGATACTAGACCAGACCCTTGATAGATCTGCTAAGGTAACCAGGGCACCCACCAAGGCGGCACTAGTTCTGAAACAAATTATCCCGCAACTATCTCTAATGGATGCCTGGAGAGTGCTCATTCCAACAAGCGAACGGTACACGTTCTACTCTTCTGTCCATGATAGTGAGTCACGTATAGATTACTGGTTTATATCCACAAACATAGCGCATACCCTAGAGAATTGCGAAATCCTTCCTCGTATACTATCGGACCACTCCCCGGTGATGTTGGAGATCTCTTTGAAAGATGCCCCCAGACCAACTAGGAGGTGGAGAATGCCAAGAGACATACTAAAAGACCCGAAAGTTGTTGAAACCCTACACATTGATATTGCCAACTTTTTTTTTACAGACAACATTGGTTCGGTAGAAAACATATCGTCAGTATGGGAGGCGTTCAAAGTCTGGGCGAGGGGGGCCCTAATATCTAAGACCACTGGTCTTTTGAGGGAAGTGCGCCATGGGCTGGAGGGGTTGGAGAAAGAGTTGAACACACTAGAAGAAATCTACAGCGCACGCATGGTGGAGACACCCTGGCTGCAATACATAAGTTACTTAAGGATTTTGACCGACTGGCAATAAGGGAAGTACAATATACGGCGGCCCCCACCAGGGCTCGCAGATATGGAGAAGGAAATAAAGCAGGGAGAATGTTGGCCAACTTGGTTAAATACGAAAAACACATGACTCCGATTACAGCGATTCAAACAGCACAAAACGAGATAACAAGTGAACAGGGAATAAATGATGAGTTTGTTCAATTTTACAAAAATTTGTATAAGAACAGAGATGGGAAATCCCCCGATGAGATGAAAAGATATCTTGATATGCTACAACTCCCCACAATCCCAGAAGAAAGCAAACTAGTACTCGAACAACCTATCACTGCCGAGGAGCTTACTGAGGCGATAAAGGGGCTCACGTCTGGAAAGGCACCCGGCTCGGATGGGCTCGGTGCTGAATTCTATAAAGAATTCCGGGAAGAATTAGTGCCTGTGCTGTTAGAGATGTGGGGAAAGGCTCTGGGGAAACAAATGCTACCCCCGACAATGCGTGAGGCCATCATTACAGTGTTGGCCAAACCCAGACGCCCACCACAAGACATGTCATCCTATAGGCCCCTGTCCCTGATAAATGTAGACACCAACATTTTCGCAAAGGTGCTGGCGAATCGCATGTTACCCATAACACCTACGCTGGTTCATGCAGATCAAAGTGGGTTTATTCCCCATAGGTCCACTGCCCTAAATTTGCGTAGGCTATTCGGCATAATGTCACAAATCCACCCGAGCAAACAAGCAGTCGCAGTGTCCCTTGACGCAGAGAAGGCATTTGACTCTGTCTCCTGGGAGTACCTCTTTTTGGTGCTGGAGGCATTCGGGGTGGGCCCCAACTATATCAAGTACGTCAGGCTGCTGTACACGGCCCCGGGTGCAAGGGTGTGCACAAATAGAACTATATCCGAGCTGTTTGAGCTGGGACGTGGCACCAGACAGGGGTGCCCCTTCTCCCTTATCCTATTTGCGTTGACAGTAGAGCCCATGGCGGCTGAGGTTCATCTGAGACATATTAACAAGGGTGTACCGTTGAAAGGTGCCACTCAAATAATATCCCTATACGCGGATGATACCTTGCTGTACGTCCGCGAACCAGACAAAAACATCGCTCCTATTATGGCAGACATCAACGAATTCACGGAGTACTCTGGGTACACGGTGAACAGTGCTAAATCAGAAATGTTTCCGCTCACCCCATCCACAAACCGCCCGGCTCGGATGTGCGGCCTTAAGTGGTTGGAGCGACACATCAGATACCTGGGAGTGCTGGTTTCAAGTAATAGACAGACCCTATATGCTGACAACCATGACCAGGCGCTACAAACACTCCATACCAAATTACAGACCTGGAGACACCTCCCAATCTCACTACACGGTAGAACTGCCATTCTTAAAATGATTGTACTCCCAAAATTGCTATATCTGTTTGTGAACATACCTATATGGCCGGGAAAGGAATTTTTCTCTAAACTTCGTTCCATGGCAGTGTCATTCCTTAGGAACGGGAAGGTGGCTAGGATTGGTTGGGAAAAGATGATAGAACCATATGAAAAAGGGGGAACAGCAGCACCAGATTTTGAGCTCTATTACATGGCGGCACAGGCGCAGTTCGCAAAACATTGGTATGACGAGGCAGACAATTCACCCCACATGTGGATAGAAGAGTACACTACTACACCCACAGACGTTAGATCAGTTATCTTTGATACAAGACACAAGGACTCATGTGAATTTGACCCTGTTAGCTGCACAGTGAGAGCCTGGGGGGCCATATACAAGAAACTGGACATTGAGATCCCCTATAACCCAGAGGCCCCGTTATGGAAATACCCAAATATTCCCCCCACATTCGACATCAGCATCCAGGAAGCCTGGGACCCCGATACAGAGATGAAGGTGGGAGATATGTACATAGACGGGAAGTTTGTGACCCTTGCGGTATTCTTGAGGGGTGTGGGAGGAGGATCCCTCAAAACATTACAGTACTATCGGATGAGGTCTGTATTTCAAGCACATTGGCCATCCTTCCCTGATGAACCCCCCTCTCACCCGTGCACACAACTGGTTACAACACGAGGGGGACTGGGAATCTCCAAGTTGTATACGACGATACAGACCCACACTCCTACAATCAACCGAGTGAAAGAGAAATGGGAAGCCGATATGAAAATGCTTATTCCTGAAGAGAAATGGGTAAGGTACTGTATGCTTACAAAAAGGGTATCCCTCAATGCGGGAGTGCGCCAAATACAATTTAAAATCCTTAACAGACTGCACTATACCCCGGCCAGAATTGCTAAATTTACGCCAGGTGATACAGGTGACTGCCCCAAATGTAAGTCCCAGCAAGCGGGATCCTATCATATGTACTGGGAGTGCCTGGTTGTGGCTCGATTCTGGGAGAAGTTTGCAGCTACGCTGACAGAATTTACACAAATCCCCCCCCCGTATTTGTCCCCCCAAAAATACTTGTTCGGGGATATTGGGAAATGCTCCGAAAAAATTAGAAGGCTGTTTAATGTGTCATGTGCTTTCGCCAAAAAATGTATACTGCAATCATGGAAAAGCCCGAACTCCCCTACCATGAATACCTTTTTACGCGAATGAACTTATACAAATGAATGCGAGGAACAATATGTGCTAACCCAACCGAGAATGAGCCGACCAAAGGACATCTGGAGCCCCTTCAGGGCGTATCTATGTGACCTGCCCTCGGATGACGAAACAGCTATGTAGACTGTAAATTATTGAACTTTTGATGAAGACATTGTTGTATGTAAGACCATGTGATGTATTGATTGAGTGCCACTGTAACTGCTGAGACCTTAATAAAAAGTTGTTTATAAAAAATTTTAAAAAAAACTTGGCTTAAACTTGGGGGAAGGGAGCTGTGAATCAACTTCATTGCCATTATGACTTTCTTTTTATACCCTCTTATTTCTCATACATTTTCCTACACTTAGTTATTGTATAGCGTGAAAGCAAGTATAGGCTTCTGACATAGGCTTTTTCTTTGGTTTGACTGACTGACATGGACTATGTTATTTTACTTTGATGGTTGACACTACTTCCATTATAGAATTAGGGCAAGTTAGGAAATCTCCAACTCAACATTCAAAGCTTAAAAAAGGTGTTGAAACTTGTATCTTTGTGTCTGTGTCTGACGTGTCTTCATACAAGTCTCTGTATTGTGTATTCTTTTGTAGGGCCGACATTCACAAGTAGGTCACCTCGGGGTATCTTTTAAGGAGTTCTTCACAGGAACGGGAGTCCTTGTCCCGATAGGAAGTGTCTCTCCCGGTGAGGTCTGTAAGGAAGGCATGGTATCAAACAGTAAGACAGACACAAGTGACCACAGTTCAAGGGTGTTTATTGAACTACAATTGGGTTTGAAAAACGCCCATCTAATCCTAAATCTAAAGACGGGAGAAAGCTATGACCATCAAATAATAATGCAGTCCAAGTGGAGTCTGTCAAAATAATAGTGCCTATACTAATAAACCTATTGCCAATCTTTACTTCTAAATACAAATGTGTGGGACAACAATGTATGCAAAAAGAAGTGTTAAAGAAATGATTTGTCAGGATATTCAAGCCGTTGGCTTCCCTTCCCCATGTTTTCAGCACGCTCGAGCTTAGCACACTCCCTGGCTTCTCTAGCAAGCGGATGCAGTTGAAGACTTCAACATCAGGACCTTTTGTGCCAAAGTCTCTGTCATTCAAAGTCTCTTATTTCAGAGGGCGTGATGCAACAGAATAAAGAGTAGAGCTCCTTTTTTCTTAGGATTTTCCATTATACACAATTTCTCAGGTGGTTTGCTGTTCACCTTGGCTGCCCCTCTACCAAGCTCGGACAAAATATGTCTACTTAAAACACACTTTCTTTATTAAATCAAAATCGAAGACTTTCGACTATCCACAGGATTCTGCTTGACCCGTTGCAGGACCACTTCCATTCCCAATTCTTTAAGATTTCCCTCCGTCGAGCTCGAGCATTTTCCTGCTTGTCAAAGACTTTCATAATTCGGAGGACTTTGGCTTTACTTCGATATTTTACTGTACGATTCTCACAATCATTCCTTTTCCCTTGCAATGCATCTTGGTACTTGTATTTCTTAATTTCAACAAAGTTTACTTTACATTCCCAGTTTCACACTGCCGGGATCAAACTGGCTGGTTTACGCCTTTCAAAAGTATCTGCCTTTATGCGTTCACTTGTTTCACTTCTTTCAGTTTTTGTGACTTCACAACCTTTCACGGAGGCTTTCGAAAAAAGCACAGCTGCAGTGCCAGACCACTTTGCTACTTAGTATTTGTGAGTCAACATTCTGAACCTTAGGCTCACTTTCTCTTGCAGCATATCTTCTCATGCATAACCTTCATTTTCCCTTAGCAACAGTTGCAGGTGCTCCAAATCACAGACCGGACAATTGACTCACTAGTTGCATTCAGAGGCTTGCCTACTTGTTGCGCCTCTTGATGTGAAATCAAGGCCGTTAACTTTTGCTGTTCTGGTGCCTCCCCAATTCTGCCGTTCACCCGGTAGGACAGCTGTTAACCTGGTCACACTAGATACAATTACTCTTTCTTCCGAGCTGGGCTGGCACAGCCTTTGCGGCTTTCAGGATTCAACGATTGCTGGAAAAAGGGGGTTCTGGCCTTTAGCTGCTTTCCCCAAGTCCTCTGGTCTGTTGTTCTCCTCTGCCTGGTTCGCCACCTCTCTGGAAGAGCTGCTCCTTCCTGTGCATCGCCTTGCTCAGAGTGTGCTCTTGTGCTCCTCCTTTTACCCATGTGGGGATAGGAAAAGCTTCCCCTACCTTGCTGCCCAGCATTGGAATGCCCTTCCTCCTTCCCTCAGAGCAGAAAAGTCACACCTCGCCTTCCGCAAAACAGTCAAGACATTACTCTTTGTCTGAATCCTCAAAACATGCTACCACCTGTTTCATACACTACTAAATGTCTAAAAATGCAATATTGTCTAATGTATGCAACTAAACGAAAGCATGTAACTAAATGTATCTAACCCAAAAGGTGTCCATGACGCCCCTGTAACTAAGTTCCTTATATGTAACAGCGCCTCGATGCCCCTGGGCTGTTTGCGCGCTATACAAATCTAAATAAATAAATAATAGGGGTCAGGTTTGTACAATTCAGTGCCTGACCCGGACTGATCTCATTAGCGGGATAACATGAGGGTGGTTGGTGGTAGTCTTTCCTCTGTGTCGAAAGGGGTTTTATACGGTAAATCTTTATTACTCTGTGAGAAAACTGAAGGTGACTTCCATCACACTTCCCCACACGGATAAAAGGTGGAGCACAAAAGCACACTCCGAGTAAGGCAAAGCACACAAGTAAACAGCAGTTCCAAGATGGCAGTTTAATACGAGGAGAAAGACGGCGAGACAAGAGAGGGTTGCAAGGAGGGAAGTGTCCTTGATCTTTTCAGACCGTTACTTTCATGAACCTTGGAAAGTAAGAAACCTAAGACTGGGAACTAAAGCTGAACAAACCTGTATTGTGTGTGGGAGGTACCCAGGGCTCTCCCGTGTCGATAACCAAGGCTGGGAGGAGCGGTTGCCACCATGGTACTGTCCTTGGCTACTACAACAAAGCAGCGCTAGTAAAGACAGCACAGCAGGTGAGTCAGAGATATTGAAACCAAACCAGCATGTGTAAGAACCAAGATTGCAAGCAGCAACTTTGTATGAGGAAATCTAAAGAGAACAGTGTGTGAAAGGTATGTGATGAGCGACGCAAATATAAAATTGGATACCGTAGACAGTGTGGTCCGGCGCCACGTGGGTGTTCATTCGAAGGTCTCCGTTAGGTATCCAACTGATTGACAACTGTGGAAAAGGGAATTTTGAGATCGAAGGGGTCCTGCAACGGGTCAAGCTAAATCCTGTGCAGATTCGAAAGTATTCGATAGTTTAATACGAACTGCAATTGGTCCGAGCCTGGCTGAGGGGTATCCGGGGTGAACCCGCGAGTCACCCAAGAAAGAATATTCTCTGAACATATTAAAAAAAGGGGGATCCGAGCCCAGCTGAGGGGGATTCAGGGTGAGTCACTCAAACGGAATATTTATAAGAGGAAAGGAACTTTGTGCTTTATTTTTGTACGTCAGGCCCTCTGACTCAAGAGACTTTAGAGAAGTAAAGAGACTTGCACCACAGAAGGCCATGATGCTGGTAATGGAACGTATCCTCGTGCGGAAGAAGCCAGAGTGTGTGCTTGGCTCGAGCGAACCGTGCAGAAAACGTGGGAAAGAGGCCAACGGCATGAATATCCGGAGATATAATTTTGTGAACATGTTTCTTTTTCATGAACACTACCCCCACACTATGTATATTTAGCAGTAAGCATTGGCAATAGTATTTTTATTTTTTATTTTTTTAGTATAGGCCCTTTTATTTTGACGAGACGCCACTAGGACTGAATTATTATTATTATTATTATTATTATTATTATTTGATGTCTTAGCTTGCTCCCATCTGTAGATGTAGGATTAGATGGGTTTTTTTACACCCTTTTTAAAGTTCAATAAACACCATCGAACTGTGGTCACTTGTATTGGTCTTACTGTGGATAACATGCATTCCTTACAACTTCCAATCACCTCTTCTTCACAGTACTATGTGAAGATGGGGAGGGGAAAATGTTATGTTTGTAAATGTCCCAAAATAGTAGAGGGGTTGTGCGGTTGTGGGTGAAGGGGGACACCGCATCTCGCCATCAGGTGTCTCTGCCCCACTCCCCGAGGACCTCTCACTCCGGTGATACTCCCGCACTGGTCCACCCACAGAGTCTGGATCAAAAGGCGATGGGGTTTGGGCAGTGAAACGCCTTCTAGTTTTTCACAGGTCCCATGTGCATCGATCCCTAGGGAAGGTGTTGGTGAGTGGGCTCACCTCCCCAGTATCACGGGGGTGGGGCTCCTCTTTGGAGAGAAGGGATGAATTACCTTCATTCGTTGCAATAGACAAATGGAGACTACAATGGCAAGACAAGGGTATAAAGAGTGATATACACACAATAAATAGTCATCACTAAAAGGCCACATGTTTTGAAATACATCAGCAACACTGCAGAGGTACAAAATGTGAATATATGCTCTTGCATGGGACACAAACCAGCCCGAGTTTATATACAAAAAAAGGAGAATAAATGCAGAGAAATGTAAGAAAACGTGAAGAGTGGTCATGGACAATCATTAACACAACACTGCTTGTATTGTGCCACCCATGGATGATTAACACTCACTTGTTTTCTTCTTGAAAAAGAATATGCTGATGCCTTTATGCCAACTCTGTTCATGGTTCCTGGCGCTCTCTGCAGCAACCTTGAAAAGAAGTCTGAGATTAGCACTAACCTGTCCAAGCTGCCCAGCTCCCGGACACCATTACCAGCACAAATCTATCATTGCTTTTTCTCTTTGCCCCATGTTCTTTACTGGAGGTGAACAGAGCGAGTTGAGAAATGTATAGGTCTGGGGGTCACCAGATGGAATAGGACATGAAGGGCAGACAGCAAAGTACTGAGGCATTAAAAAGACTATTTGACAGATAACATCTTTCGCAAAAACAAGCAGGTGATAGCCCACAACCATATAAATGGGATCAAAAGGAGAGAGGATTTGAATGAAAGGGGTGACAAGACAGGGGACGATGAAGGAACAGCCTTGAAGCCACATGGTCCCTGGTGCTAAATAATAGGGCAACCAAGGCCACCAAAGTAATCTCACAGCCTCAACATCAGGGCCACTAGATCACCAAAAGGCCATATCACTACATCAGGCAAAGCCCAAAACATTTGCATCACACATCAGCCCCAGGCTCCAAATTACCAAACGACTACACCTCAACATCACCCAGACCTGCCAGATCTTAAACACCACTTCAATAGCATAAACATTTCCCTCAAATGCCAGACATCCACATGCATAACAAAGCACATGTCTATTAGAGAAGGTTCATGTAACCCAACTTCAGCAGATGTCTTGTCAGGAACTGTGAGGGACTCAAACACTGGAGTTTCTTTTTGCAAAATCATATAGACTAGATGTGCATGGATGGCAGGGGGCAGTTCTAGATGGCCTGAGTAGCGATAAATTAGCAGGAAGTTAAGCTCACATTATCTCAGATGCATATTAGCAAACGTGCATAGCCTCAACAGTATACGGTAGGTAGGCACATAGCCTTAGTGTCTATGGGTGGCAAAAAGGCATTTTCAGCATTCAATGCCTGCCAGACTACATGGTCCCAGAGGGGTATTGTTAGCAGACTCACATGGTTTTGGAAGTGAATGGTTGCGGTTTTCTTCTCTGGCTTGCAAATAACACGCACAATTTTGCCGTAGCGGTTAAATCTCTTCTTGATAACATTTAGTTTGTTGAGATGATCAGGTATGTTCTTAATTTGAATCGATGTGAGTTCACTGGGCGATAGGTCACCAATGCTATCTGCGCTGCTGTTCCTGCGCCGAAGCTGAAGATTCTTCCCAGTAGAACCTGTGAAAATAATTAATAGAAATGGTGATCAAGAGAACAAGTTAGAAAAATAGTGAGGGATAACATAACTACTCTTAATGCCCAGTTACTATCCCCATCTGCTACCCCTAGCACCCCATGTTCAACTGCACAGACCTGCCAGCTGATATCCCAGAATGCCTGTGGTCCGCGAGGGTATCCTGGTGTGGCCCAACAAGTGTACAAATAGTAGAGATCTTCCAATAGATAACTGGTTCTACTGAAGAATACTCACAGCCTTTAAAGTTATCTGTGCGCCAAGCCCTCCCTGAAGCAGATTTACATTACATGGTTTCATGACCTACAGGGAAATGGAAACACTTTAGAGACCTCGAAAAATAGGATAATTCTTGACTTTCTGTCACCTGGTCCCACTGTTACCCTTCTCACTCATTTTAGGTAAGCAAGATTTCTGGCAAGTGTAACATAATTACATTAGATGGCCCTTTTTTGGGATCCAGAGGTATCCTGGAGAGGAGGACCAGCAGTATGAGCTACGGGAAGGGGAGCATAGGAGGTGATTCCCCGGAGTGACTTCCTCCTATCCCAAATAATCATGCTTCTGGAGAATAGGGATATTGTATAAAGCCTATCGTACAAATCCTATCACTTGCTCATGGGGCCGGTAAGAGTGAAGGCAGTGTACCTTTACTTCATACATTTATTATCAAAGTAGGGTAACCCTTCATACCACCACTTCCCTAGTGAAACCCCAAATCAACAATCACAGCCAAAAAGTGTCACACAGGCAGACGATGATAGCAGTGCCACCGCAGAGTACTCCAATCATGGTTCACGTTCAGGGGCTGTCAAATCCTTTGCTTGTCGACTCACAAAGAAGACTTCAGCTCTCACTGCAGTACTTGTGCATTTCTTCCAAATGGACCAGGTTCTTAAAACCTTGCCTGCAGCCAGCGACACTAATAAGCCTTATCATGAAGCTGGAGGACAATAGCATGACCGGCTGAGGAAGATGTGTGGGGCGGAGGACTAATGCACCTGGGTAATGAACATGGGGCATAACCAATTACAGAGAGTAAGAAAAGAACACAAGGCTTAGCTGGTGGTGTCACTGTCTGGGCTATGTAGCTGGAGGCATGAGCGATGGAGAAAAGGCAGAGCCAGAACCCTAGAGAAATCTGAAGGCTGCTGAGGGCTAGATGCAAGACTGTTGCAGGAGCCAGAAATAGCCAAAGAGAAACCAAAGAGCCTGTCAACGGTTGAACTGCAACAAGGGAGAGAAACCCTTGTAGTGTGAAAAGCAAAGGAAACCTCGCCTCAGAAGTTGATCATATGGAAGCCTGATCTGTACACTAAATGAAAGTGGGGTGGGTGATTGGAGAATCTGCTGGTAAGCAAAGCCAAAAAGCGAGCTGGTGCTAGATCCCTGGAAATTAATTTAATTAGGGAATTGTGAATGGGAAGGTGGTATCTTAAGCCAGTAAACCATTTTGAGTACACCCCACCCAGACATATTTTGCACAGTCATCTGTATTGCATTTTGGACGGAAACCCTGGGTCTATAGATAATGACCGACACCCATCTGATGACTGGTGAATAAAGGTGTTCAACTAAATTCCTGGCCCGTGTGTTTGGTTTATCCTAATTCACATGAGTGTTATGAGGCTGAAGGCTCAGCAGAATCAGACACTTTATTCTGTAACCTTTCAAAGGTCTCCCCCAAGATGGTTATAAAAAGGTGCAAGTGTGTTTATTTTTAACATCTTTTAGTGCCAAATAAATGGCATTCAGACATGGAAACAGAGTATAAATAACACATTTATCATTCTTAGATTTATAGGTTATCCATATAACCCATCCTTCCATTTCACTATGTAATATTTCACTCTGAGGCTCGGTCATGTCATGCTGGCATGTGGTTGGACGTTCCCGCTCAACAACATCCTAGATCTTCTTGCCAGTGTCGCAATTTTAAATTCCTTTCTTATGCGTGTGTAAACTGGGCACATGGTTCTACAGAATGATTCAGGAAACACCCTTATCATTTTACTCGTAATCATTTTACTTGAAGGGGAATAGGAAAGAGTAATGTATTTGTTTTCCATCATGGGATCTCCATTAAAATACACATATACTGTATAACGTATAGGATCTCAGAACACCAATTAAAATATAAAACCTGCTTACAGATTACAAAATAAATGCCTGTAGTTATTTCTTCACATTTCCCTCAAAACAAATTTAAACTGTGCAATTGTACTTTGAACCTTTATATGCAGTAGGAAAAACAAAAACAAGGAAACAGATGCCATTAGTAAAAGAAATGAATCCAGTGACTAAAGGCAGCTAAGCTTCTACAATATCCCACAATGTAGAGTGACGACAGTGAGGGCCAGTTCACACTCCCCTGAAAATAAAGGGGACCGACTAGAGTTGTAAGATTTTTACACTTCAAAAAGCTTAAATCTGACCCACGGTACTGCGAAGCGTCAGCAATAAAAGGCGGACGCAAGGTGTTCATGTTTTAAAACAAAGACATTTATTAAAGCATAAAGAGGTCGCCCTATTCTAAAGATGTATTTCTTTACTTAGAAAGCAAAACTAAGGATCGGTCTGTGTCAGGAAGTTTGTTACTAATAATCTGTCCATGTGTCCAAACCGTCCTATCCGGCCCTCACTCTACAAACAAAATAATAAAAAGGGAGCAAGGAAATGTCTGTCTTGTTGACGGCAAAAGTGTTCAAAAAACCAAAAGTAATAACTCAAATGAAAATGTTCTCCAAGTTGAAAGGCCCTTCGAGCTAGAGGATGTTTCCCTTCCTCTAAATTGTTCAAATAGGATTGCAAAAGTGTTCCTTTAAGTAACCGTTACTATAGACCTGCTTTAGGCACACAAAGTTTTTGTTTAAGCAGTAAAGTTCTGTATAAGTCTTGTAGCTTTGTAGATTGCCCGTTATACTGCCCTGCCAGGAATCTAGGTTCAATCTGAATTGTTTTGTATACTCGCCGGCCAGGGCTTGTAGGTTTGCAGATCATCTGGTATACTCTCCTGCCAGGGCATCCTGTATGTCTTACATTTCCTTAGTTACATCAAAATAGCATATACCTTGAGGTGCATGGTATATCTATTTTTAGCAATGCTTGGTCAAACCTCTCCCTCACGGAGGGCGCAGTTGCGTGGCTGGGAAATGGCTGCCGCCTGAAACTGCTCCGACACAGGCTACAGACATCCTGCCTATAATCCTGTTTTGCCAGCGTATTATATTGGAAGACGATGATTGTTGGGGACCGGAGCTTCCCGAGAGACAGCAGTGAAATTCCGGTCCTCCTGCAGCTTGGCTAGCAGGTGAAACTTGTGGCCGGCCTCCCGGGCACATTCCTATTGCCCTCTACTGAGGAGGCGGGAGTCCCGAACTCCGATTCTGACTCCTGTACTGGCCCTTCCTGCTCATCCTGTTGAGGATGAGCTACCGGGGCTCTCTTCCGACGAGCCGACTGAGCGGAGTGCGGCATGAGTCAAGCCGCCCCTCCCCGTCACAGCCGAAGGCCTCCCGGAGAGTCCCCCCTTGAAGCCACTCTTCCACCACAGCCTCCACCTCCCGCCACTGCAGTTCAGACCCGCAGCGTCCAACCCTGCACCTGGGGGCGGGCCCCCCCCCTCAGGATTGAAGACCCGGTCAATGGAAATTGTGGGTAAGCGACCCCCACCACCAGCTTCTGCCGCAGATGAGCCCCCTCAACCCAGCCTGTGCAGCTCTGCTAGCCCCGCCTGGGACGGATTGCTGGGCTGGTGGGGCAATCCGACGCAGCAAGGATCCTAGCTCCACTACCCCGTTCAGACTGTCGCGGTGCCTGGGAAACACTGCTTGGACTGCAGTGCCACCCTGGAGGTACCCCCGGCTTCTCCACACACCCTTGGCCTGCTGAAAAGTCTTCTCCCTCAATCTGAACACCCGAGTCAGGCCTCTCCCACGGGTGCGGACCTGGTTCCCCAGTGCTACTCTTATTCAGCCCGCATTTGGACCCTAGTGTGGCCCTGGACCCTGGCAGACTCGGCCTCCTGACACCGGCCACCAATCTGCAGCATACAGCTGGACACTGGCATCCAGGTGAGGATTTATGTCCCTCTAGAACACCCTGCTCCATATCCCCAGAATTCCTGGCGGTACGGGAGCCACGTTGTCTTAGGCCCTAGACGCTATCTGTCGCGGCCTGGAGGGTGGGCTGCATTAACAACTACTTCTCAAGATCACTGGCCTCCTCCACCTGACGCTGGCCCCATTTGCTACAACCCCCGGCCGGCCCCAATGCTCCTATGCCACCGGCAGCCTCTTTGACTCGCTAGGTGCCCTTCTGGAGGTGGTCTCCTGGAGGTGGTCTCCTGGTAGCAGCATCTTTGAACTTACTGCCTCGACCAACTGATCTGCCTTATTAACACCCCGGCAGATGACGCTCAACCAGGACGACGGTGTGTGGGTGGAGGCAATCGGGTTGGCTACCCCCCCCCCGCCCACGCTGTCCCAGAGGACCCCCGCACCTGCCACCCCCCCCTGCGGGGAAACACCTGATTTAGCCAAGAATCGAAGAAGCCCACTTTCTTTATCCAGAAACTCAGTTATGCAACCGCCCATAATCCCCAGTCTGTTGTTGCACTCCTGATCGCTCCAAAATGGCCGAATTCCCTCCGGGGAGCCCGACAACCTCCTGTATCCCATCCACCCTTGTTTCCCCCTCACATAATCCTTAGACTAGGCCCGCTCTGGGACGGACATCTCAGCAATCTCCACGGCTTCCAGGAGGAGGTGGTGGTGAGCCTATCACCAGAACAGCTGCAAACCCATTTGGAAAGCCAATAGGCCCCCCAAAGCCCGGCTGAAAACAAACTTGTCGACCAGTGTTCAGTGGCCCAATATGGGGAACCCCAAGCAACAGGTGAAAATGGACCAATTTGCTAGAGCAGACCAGTTCCCCTCCCTCTCCCCTCTGACTCCCCCCTGGGCCTTCGCAATTGGACATCTCTACACTTAACCAGACGCTACTGGCCTTAAACGGTAGCACTGACAACTTGGGAGCAAAAATAGACTCACTCACCTGCAAGGTGGGTATCTCTGCGGTCCAAATCGACACATTATATGGTCGAATGTCGGAGGCGGAAAAAAGAATCGGCGATGGGGAGGACAAGATACTGACTCTCCAACAGGAGGTTGCGTCCCTTCAGCAGAACATTAAGAAAGTGATGGCCAAGAACGACGACCTAGAGGTGAGGTCTAGGAGGAACAATATCCAGATAACAGGGATACCCGAATCTACCCCCCCATTGACCACATGGAGTAATTCATAGAAAAACTACTTTTGGAAATCCTTGATCATCCTCCGGTCACACAGTTTATGAGTGAGCGGGCGCACAGGTCTCTGGCAGCTAACCCTCCTCCAGGGGCTCCAGAAAGGGCAATTATAGCCTGCATCTTCAGTTATCGTGACAGGGATATTTTGCTTCGTGCTGCCAGGGAGAAGAAAGAACTACGATGGAACTCTGCAACGGTCCGCCTCTTTCCCCGACTTCAGTCCGCAAGTGCAGGACCAAAGGAAAACTTTCCAAGCGGCCAAGAATATCTTTACAAAATATTTAAAATAGGAGGTCCGATATTCAATGCTGTTCCCGGCCAAGCTTAGGGTGGTTCTGGATGGCAAGGTGATTCTTTTTTACATCCGCGGAACGCTTTGCAAGGGACTTTATGGACACAATGGGACTGCCCTGTAGAGCTCTGTAATGTTCTGCCTTAGTGGACACCTCCCTTGTTGGTCCCCACAGTCGCACCCTACTTCAGGATGCGCAATCCCGACCCCCACCCTTGGGGGGGTTATGGCAAAGCACCACATGATAAGACAGGCCTATGTCGCATGGAGAGTTCCCAGCTGTCGCGACTTCCCCCTTGCCTGATGGCAACCCCACTCAGTTGTCATTTGTTGCTTAGGTTGTAAAGTTTTGTGATTTTCTTTCCCAAGGTGTTGGGTATGGACAGGGTGGGGGAGGGGTATTGGGTGCCAGTAAGTTATAGTTTCTGGTGTGGGTGGAGGGTTGGGGGGGTGGGAGGGTACCGGTGTGGTGATGTACTAGGATTGTTTTTCTTTAGGGGTGTTATAAAGTATCAATTGACGACGCATACCTATGAAGGTTGTACTTCTAAGTGGAGGGCCTCACTCCTTCATAACGTGAACTATTCTGTACGCGCAGGGGGAGAATAGGATTACATACAAGGAAAGTTATTGACATACAATATGTGCCCCCTTGAAGCGTCACGTGTGCACCACTTAGCATTAGACAGTGTTAACCTGAACATACAGGGATTCACAAATGCGAAAAAAAGGCGACTAGTCGCGAACCATTACAACAATCATGGGGAAAACATCCTAGGTCTGCAGAGGACACCTTACACGCGGAGACAACCTCCCTAACCTGGCAGAGTGGGGGGGGGGTTCACAGATATGGCTCGCCCTACTCTACCTATTCCCGTGGTGTTGCCACATACATACATCAATCACTGGAATTCAAACTTCATACCAGGATTGTGGATGAGGAGGGCCGATATCTAATGCTAGCGGGGGGAGATAGCTGGTTGGAGGGTTATTATTATCAACATATACACCCCGATCAACGACGACCCAGGATTTTTCCAGCGCTGTGCCACTCACCTACACACATGTCCAAACTATGAAGTAATTTGGGTAGGCGACTTCAACATAGCCCTCTTCCGAGACCTTGACAGGTCCTCACTAACTCAACACCCCCTCTTGAAAGCGGTTCAAAAATGGACAGTCATAGCAGAGTATCATGACCTTCACGACTCCTGGAGACTATTGTACCCCACGGCCAGGCAATACTCCTATTACTCGGGGATGCACGGCAGCTCCTCTAGGATCGATTAGGTCATGGTGTCATCGGGCCTCGCCCATGACAGAGACGCCTGCATTCTCCCCCGCTCCTTGTCGGACCATTCCCTGGTTGAAATTCAAGGCCCAGCCCACCCCCCTAAACACATGGGATGGCGCTTCAGGGCTCGTGCCCTGGAGGACACCATCTTTCGAGAAGAGATTAGACATGATATTCAGACATTTTTTGAAGTAAATACAGGCTCTATACCAGATCCCAGAGTGGTCTGGGAAATGTTCAAGGTGTTTATATGGGGATTTTGTATTGCAAAGGAAGGGGGGGGTCCTAAGGTCTATACGGAGCTTCATTTCCTCCCTCGAACAAGAGATCAAGCTTCTAGAACTACAACAGGGTCCACAGGCCTCACAGGAGGTGCAGACACAACTCCGAATGGCTAGGGCAGAGTTGTCCCTTCTTATGGATAGGGAGGAGCGTTACTTGGGCCACCCCATTGCGGCTACCACGTATGCCGAGGGTGACCATCCGAGCCGGAATCTGGCCTGGGAGATTAAGCGTGAACACCAGCTGGAATCTATATTAGAAATGAAGAACCCAGAAGGTGCCCTAACCAAAGAGAATGAGGAAATCAATAAAGTGTTCTGGGACTATTATGAGAGATTTTACACTTAGCAGACTGGGGCTAGTCATGAGTCCATCTCACATTATTTAGACAGGGTGGCTCTGGGCTGGTTTGATCCGGCCCTAGGGATTGCTCTGAATGAACCCCCCGCCCCCCTCTGATGAGTAGTTCCGAAAAGCGATCCCCTCTCTTCCCAATGGTAAGGCCCCGGGCCTGGATGGAATTACAGCTGCGCTCTATAAGGCTTCCGCCGATTTGCTGATTCCCCAGCTGCGTGTTATGTATGAGGCAGCCAGATCAAATGGGGCCCTTCCAGAGTCCACCATGACTGCCCTCATTACAGTCCTGTTAAAACCTTCTAAAGACCCAAGTAAGTGCTCCTCTTATAAACTGTTATTGATCAATACTGACAATACAATTCTCGCAAAGTTTCTTGCAGATAGACTCCTCCCCCCATATACCTGCACTGGTCCTCCACGACCAAGCAGGCTTTGTCCCAGGCCGCTCTACTCAGAATAATCTACGTCGCCTGTTCTCCCTCATCCACAATGTCGACCCGGAAGGCTCAATAATTGTGGCCACACTAGATGCCGAGAAGGCTTTTGATTCGGTAGCGTGGCCTTTTCTCTTTGAAGTTCTCCGATGACTAGGTATAGGTACTGCATATCGTAGTTGGGTCAGGTTGTTGTACTAGGTCCCGTAAGCTAAAGTGTACGGCAAAAGAATGCTGTCCGATAGTATTCATCCAACACGAGGAACACGGCAAGGGTGCCCATTGTCCCCAATCCTATTTGCATTGGCGATTGAGCCTCCGGCGTGCGCCATAAAGGAGTTCCTTGCTCAAGAGGTGTCAAAATGTACTCCCATCAAGACATGCTGCTGTATGTGAAACACCCCAAACTCAAATCTCGTACCCTTGGTAGAGGAGATTACTCAATTCAGTGCCCTTTGCGGCCTGAAGATCAACTGGCCCAAATCTGAAGTCCTCCCTCTGACTCCTAGCTGGTGAGGTCGGACATTGGTGAAGAGTTTCGCTAGTGCCCCAACGGGATCCACTATCTGGGCATGCTGGTGACCCCCTCCCCGACAAAACTGTTCAGAACTATGTAGAAACCCTAGAGAAATTAGAGCATGCGGTTGATGCATGGATTCATCTGCCTATCTCGCAAGCAGCCCGCATGGCATTGGCCAAAATGGTAATTCTCCAAATTTTTAAACATTTTCAAATAAGCTCCTGAGGCGGGACCAAAAGGTGGATGGGAGGCCATGAGGGGACATTGATGATTCGCTTGGTTTGGGCAGGAGGACAGGCGAGTATTTCCTACGGCACCCTGACCTTCACGTACAAGCAGGGTGGTCTAGAGTACCCAGACTTCTGGTCCTACTTCTTGGCAGCACAGATCCAGTGCTCTGTATGGTGGTGGGCCCGACCCCCGATCTTCCACACATCCCTCTCGAGAAAGCCACAACCTACCCGAATGACATGAAGGGACTACTCTGGGACTTCACTATCAGGGAGGAGAAATCTGAGATACAACCCGTGGCTATCACCCGTAGGGCATAAAACAAGCTGCAATAGGGAACCTTGCGCGAGGGATGGTTCTCTCCCGACTTGGCTATATAGCGGGCTAAGGGAATCCTCCTCACACATGAGAATATTTTCCAACAGCACTTTTGAGAGACTGGAGATTCACACGCTGGGTGACCTTCTGCAGCAGGGGAGATTTATCACGTGGGAAGCCCTGAAGAGCAGGGGTGAATGCACGGCCATTACATTGCTACTGTACTTCCGATTACGAGAGGTTATCAGGACCAAATGGCCAAATTTTACAACAGCCCCCACCCCTCCACAATCCCAAATACGTTGTACCCCCCACCGCCAAGAGTAACCTTGTCTCATCCCTATATAAATGCATCAGATCTCAGAAAACGCATCAGATATGTACCTCCAAGGTGAGGTGGGAGACTGTGCTGAGGAAAGCACTAACTGAGGCCCAATGGATACAAGTCTGCTTCCAGACACGTACAATTTCCATGAACAGCCGCCTCCGTCTGATACACTTTAAATGTATCCACCAGATGTACAACTCTACAGCCCGGCTCCACAGCTTTTACTCAATCAGATCGCCCCCAATGCATCAGATGTGGATTCAGAACAGCTGATTTCTTTCATGTTGTCTGGAGTTGCCCAAAAATATGCCCCTTTTGGGAACATATTGAGAAACCATGTCTGAAATAATAGAATCTCGAAGTTAATGCATCCCAGAGCTTTGGTTGCTCGCCCTGTCTGATCCAGGCTCCAAGAGAGCTGAAATTAATGTCAATGGCCTCCATGGTAGCCAGATATTTGATCGCTAGGGGCTGGGGGCAGCGTAGGGCGCCCTTCTTCTGGGAATGGTTTAATTACACAAGCATGTGTGAGAAAAATGAGACCCTCGATGCTTCCTCGTTCCACGAAGGTGTAAGCCTATAGATTACTGGGCCCCTTTCAGATGTTATGTGAACCAGACATGGGAGAGCTCACACCCGGCCTCCCCCAACAGCCTGCGCTGAATGCAGATCCCTCTCACTGGGTTATAAATCTGTCAAGTTGGCTCTGATGGAATTAAGGATTGACTCAGCTTTTTGTTTCATCATCTTATTTGTTGTCCCCACTGTAATAATATGTCGTGTAATGGCACGTTAGTTTGAGGGGGGGATGGGTGGGTTGTACCGGTTATTCTCTTTGAATTTGTTTCTTCTCTGGTTAATACGCATTGTAACCTTTACTGTGTCTGTTGGAGTTTAAAATACAAATAAAGAACTTTTATTTTTTTTTTAAACATCCCCTCCCTCAAATTTCACACATCTGTATTGGGTTGGGGTTTGCCTTTGGACTGGTCTTCACAGCATTCAAACATTCTTCCTACTTTGTCTTGTCTGCATTTAAACATTCTTCTTATTGGGTATTGATTCTGCAGTCTTTGGGATTTGCCCACATTAACAATGACGTGGTATTCAAACAATCTGTTTTCTTGTGCTTCTCTGAACACCCTGGGATCCCCTACTGCTTTGGGCAGACTCGCCAGGCTTTTCCTGCGTTTCCGATACTCTTCGCTCTATTGTGGGATGACTCCTTCATCCGCTTTCAATTGGGAGGTGTGCGGACGCTCTCCCAGCTGCTTTTGCAGCTCTGCTGTGACTGGTCAGCTTCCCTTCTCATACGGGAATGAAAAGTGCTGCTTCAGCGAGCACTCCGACCTCCAAGAGCTCCAGTGGAACTCCTTTCATCTCCACAACCCTCTTGGCTCGCACGTGCCTTCTCTTCCTCCGGTTCGGCGGCCTTCTCCGTGTTCATGAGTCCCGACCTGGGGCTTCACGTGCGCTCCTGCACAGCTCACATCCACAGTGCGTTTTCCATCTTTAAATATCCTGCGCATTGAAGGTACAGCAAAAAACGTATCTGTACGCAATACATCGAGTTCCTGTTCCTTTGCACAAACTCCTTACTCCTCTTCCTCATCCCAGTATGGGAGTTGGAGTACATGGATGACATTGGATGCTCAACTGTTATCTGGTTTTCCATGAGGTTTTCACATAATGGCATATCAGAAAAAGGTGTTGGGTATGTGCTAACTCGTAAGTGTTTTTTCTTAGGATTCTCACATAAAGGTGCATTAGAAAAAAATGGTATGCATGAATTTACTCTCAAGTGGTTTTTCTTAGGATTTTTAGATAGTGGGATACTTGAAACAAAGGGTACCATATGTGGGTGTTTGTGTCAAAGGTGGAGTTCTGGCCACCATGAGAAACCTTAGGGTATTCTCCCATTTGGACCCCGAGAATCCTCTACATGGGTGGCCAGGACATGGCCATCGCCTGTAGATCCAGACACTGGGGGTCGACCAGTGCGGTAGGATCACCCGGGTAGGTTAGCCCGGGATTATTCTCATGTGAATACCCTAGGCGAGACCGTGCCCCCTTTCACCTGTTATCCACAATCACAACCTCTCTGTCTTTTTGGGGTATTTTCAAACACTCAACATCTCCCCCATCCCATTTTCGTATAATACTGGGAAGAAGGAGAGACAACGGAGAGTAGCGCAGTTTACCTGGATAAAACACCTTACGGAACAGAGGAAAGACTACCACCAACTACCCTCATGTTGTCCCACTAATGAAGCCAGGCAAGGTCAGACAGACCCAACCCTAATCACACACCTGCAGCCCATTAACATCACACAGGTGTATAAAGGAAGGCTGCTGGGGGAAGACAGGTCAGATGCAGTTGGGAGAGCAAGAGGGAGGCTGCAAGGCTGAGACTGGCAGAGGATCCCTCTTCAAATCACAAACAACAAAAGCAAGCTGGGAAGATTGTATGGCACTGAGAAACCAAGAGAATGGGAGCGGTCAGGTGAATCCAGAGGAGGACGGCGTGCAGTGACACTGACCCATTGAGAAGGAAGGGCTGCAGAAGCCGTGCCTACATGTTGGATTCAGGCAGCCAGGACATTGCTGTTGAGGTCCAACAATTGCTTGTTCCCTTGGGGTCAGTGCCGACCCCAAGGATGTAGAGGGGCAGGTTGTGAGGCCATGACCTCATCCCCACTCCAAAGGATCCAGAGGACAAGGAGAAATGTTCTGTTATTGACATCTGAAATGACTGTTAATGTAATTTTCCGATACAAGTCTGTATTTGTATCCTTCAAATTTGAAGCCAAGTGAGAAGGTAAATCCCCCATCTGTATCGCACTCCCTTGGAGTTAAGCCATTTTGTGAGGGGGCCGCAGAGCCTTCTTCTGGTTAGAGTAAAAGCTGATAGATCCTGGAATATCGCGATTTGTGATGACCCCCGTTTTACAGAGCCCTTCTTTCTCACCATGTCCAAAATTTTTGTTTTCTTTGTGTAATAATGGATTTTATCGAGCACCGACAGTGGTCCTCGGGGGGGGGGGGGGGGGCCCTCCCGCTCTGTGTGCTCTGTCTATGGTGGGCACGGTGGTATGGTCATTGAATAGTTTCCGAAGGACGTCATTTATGGATTTGATTATGTCACCTTGTGTTTCACCTTCTCTTTCTGGAAAACCAAAAAAATCTGAGGTTGTTCTGGCATTCGCGGTTCTCAGACTCATCCATTTTCAAGGAACATTGCTCCTCCCTTCTTTCCAGTTCCGAAATTCTCATGTCTATTTGGGTTTCTAAAATGTCAATCGAGGATTGATTTGCCTCAAGGCCCTGGAGTCAGTCATCCAGGTCGTCCACTTTCTTGTCAAGCCCATCAAGCCTTTTGCCAATGTCTGCTCTGAAGCCCTTTATTTCTTCGAGTAAAGCCGCCATGCCTCTCCTAATGGATTGAGTATCTTCCATGTGTGGGGGCAAAGTAGAGGGCATAGTTTCTTGTGACCGTTGGTATTTACTTTCGTATTGGTATTTTTGGAGTGTGGATGCCCAACTCATGGGTATATGGTGACCAAGAGCCTTTTCCAAAGCAAAGAGGTGTCTCACCGAGGATGTAGATAAACTTGGGGAATTTCGTGGGGTAGTTAGCCCCAGCCAACACTATCTGTTAAGCCCACCTCCTAAAGCGACTTAAATTACATCCTGGATCAGGGCCACAGCAACATTGAGAGGGAAAAATGATCCTCCTACTGGTTTTGCACCTTCTTGTTGTCTGTGGTAGCTTGACAGTCGATCCAGTTGCTGTGGGATGGGGAGCCCAGTTTCCAATGGCCAGAGAGAATGAACTTGCTGTGACCATCTGTTGGTAGGGGAACAGCAAAATGTGATTAGCGGCATTTAAGGTACCCCCCAAAATCGAAACCTTCCCGGGTTTCCTGAAGGAAGGCTTAATAAGGTGCCTTGAAGAATGGGCAATGCCAGGGAGACGTAATTGGAGTAGTCTCAAAAGGTAGGTTCAGAGTTGCACAGGCGCGGCTTTGCCTTCCTCAAGTGAGTCCCAATCAAATACACCACTGGGGAATGCTGAAAAAGAGCTAAGCCCTATGGCCTTCTGGCCCTAGCCTTGACGTCCTCACAGGGCTAACTTTTGTTCACTTGGTCACAACTCAACAACAACCAATTGCAAGCGGGGTTGGGGAGGGAAGGTTTGGGGGGGGGGTTCCAAGGGCACTGCTCCCTCTCCCTGAACAGGATCCCCGAGGGGCTGATTGTCGCTCACCTTCAATTCATGCTTCAACGTGTGAATCCTCGACTCAGGTCCGTATGTCCGGTGGATCTCTATCCTTCCACCAGCTGCTGCTCACGTTTACCAGTGTTCATGCCCGATGTCTTCAGTCTGATCCAGGGCCCCGTGCAGTTACCCAGGCTATCTCTGAACGGAGGGCGGTTCCCGCCGTGTTTAAGCCTCCAGGATTCTCTGCAAGGCTGCTGGTGTTTCCCAGATCGTACCTCCTCACCTCACCCGGGGGATTTTCGTAAGCACTCCGGTCACGCGGCCCTTGTGTGGCTTGTGCAGAGGCACAGTGGCTCTCTTCTCACCCCTCCTCCCCCGTTAGGATACCAGAGTCTGCCAAGCGCCTGAGAGGGGGAGGGGGGGGAATTTAGATCCACTCTGGGCCTCTGCGGACTCAGCTCGGGACTCACTTGGGGACTGGATTCACCACAGCTCCACATCCAGGGCCGTAATACGGCTATTTCTGGACTCCACCTCTCGGGATTACACTCTGTTGAAGCTTGTTGCGCTGTCCTGCTGAGGGGGCTGGTTATAACTACATATTTGGTGCAGCTCTAGTCCCAAACAGGTCAGGAGGGTGGGAGCTGCACAGAGGTTTCAGCATCTCCATGCCCCCTGGTGGCCAATCGGCTTTCTAATTTTGTTGGGAGTATTTGCCTATTTTTTTTAGGGAGTATAAGTGGCCAATACACCCCCTTATCTGTATGGCTGGGTAGGCAGGAGGGTCACATGTGAATCCATGAAAGATACCAATGCTGGAGAAGAAGAGTTACAGGTTACTTGTTCCATCTCGAGCAGTGAATCTTTCATGGATTCAGAGCAGTACATATATCCAACCAATGGGAGGCGGTATAACTCTACAGAAGCAACTGAACTCACCTCTGGAACACTCACCTCATGCAAATAGGTTGCAGAGCACTGCCTGGCCATCACAGGACTCCTCCCTGGAATCCCTGTCAATGCAGTAGAATCTTGTGAAGGTGTGGACAGACCTCCATGAAGCAGCCCTGCAGATGTCGAGCAGGGGCACACCAGGCAGGAAAGCCGTGGTAGAGCTACAGCTCTCTCAGAATGTGCCCCTGGCCTTCCTGGTAGGGGCCTGTGTGCAAGTTGGTGAAAATACAAGATACAGCCAGAGAGACACCCGGAAAATGGAAGTCTTTGCCAGGGCTTTGCCTTTGCCCACAGGTCCGAATGAAATAAACAGTTGTGATGTCTTTCTGAACTTCTTCATGCGTGCAATATAAAACTTCAGAGCACATGCAACATCCAGCGAGTTTAAGGATTCTCTGCTGGAGAAGTGGGAGCACCAAATAAACTGGTAAAAGCAAAGGTTCATTCAGGTGAAAATCTGAGGGAACTTTTGGCATGAAGGAAGGATTCGTGGAAAGCATTGGTGAAAGGTCAGGTACAACTGTTTATATAATCGCCACCAAGAAAGCAGTCTTCCATGATATAAACTTAAACAGAGCCCAGTGAAGAGGTTCAAATGGAGGGCCCATCAATTTGGAAATAACAATGTTGAGTTCACACGCTGGAGCTTTAACAGGAGGAAAAGCCCGAAAGTGTCATACCAAAGATAAGGTCCGCCTGTAGTCAGAGTGTAGCGAGAGATGGACACCAACTGTACTTTAATGGATGCATGTGCTAGTCCTGCTTTTGCCAGGATTAGAAGATATGGCATACCTAGAGCAGCTTTGATTCAAAGAGGGTTAGATTCTGCGATTGACACCAAATGGTAAACCGTTCACATTTGTGCTTGTAGCAGGATAATGTAGAAGGTGCCCTAGGCGGAGAGCAAAGTGGGAGTGAAAGTGGTCTGTTTATGGTTGGAGCCTTAGCGTCTTTTTCCACTTTCCACTGTTTGGAGGAGGTGCTTACCTGTGCTTGCCTGCACGCCTACATAACCACAGTCCCAGCATGGAGAGCAAAGTGGGAGTGAAAGTGGTCTGTGAGGGGCCGAACGAGGACGGGGTAACCGCCTGTCGAATTTCGCAAGTTCTGTGAACACCTTTCAATACAACACAGTAAGCTATCTATTGAGAGTATTGTGAATGAACTAGATTGAAAATTGCTCGAGTGAAAGTGAAAGCTGCAGTGATATTTTGTGGCGGGCAGTCGACCGGTTATATTATTGCTAGATTGAAGAACTGGTAGTCTTAAGGCACGGTGTGTAAAAGGGCGTGGCCCGAAGCCTAGCCCTGCACATGGCTTCAGAGAGTGGTGCAGGACGAAGGCTGTGCGGTGGGCGGTCCGACTGTAAAGCACTTTCACAGTTTCTCGCTATAATTAGCATATAGTAGTTCTACCATCCGATTTAAAGAAACATTCTCTGTGCCGATTGTCTTGAGGCATTTTTCCTTCGAGTGCGCTCTATGTCAGACATACGTTACACCCAGAAACTGCAGAGCCACTTAAGCTCTAAAAATATGGCACACAGACGATAAAAGTAAGCAACCACCTGTGGTCAAAAACCTGTTCAATGCAGAGGGGCAGAATCAGGCTCCTGTAAATGCGGAACCTAGTAGGAGAAAAGACATGAAATCTACTGTGCCTGCAACCAATGCCCGCTATTGGAAAAATACCTTTATCCAATCAAAGGAACTACTGTAAGCTATTTGTACAAACGTAGGGGTACAGCCAGCAAAATCAATATAGCACTCAGTACCCGTGTCTGTAACAACAACAAATATGAACCCGATTAACATTTCAGCTCCGACTACAGATATAGCAGAGTGAGCAGCAAAAGTGGCAAATAACTGAAAATGACGCCACTCGGGCAGGTAAAGGCTGTCATTTGCTGGTAAGAAGATCAGATATTTTCCAACGTGCAGGTTCCAGCACAGCGATTAGATTTCTGGAATCATAACGGGCATGTTTAATGAGGAGATTGGGGAGTTTGACGGACCATAGCATATTAGAAAGAGTGGGCAATATAAGCTGTCAAGATGCCGCGAGAGATCCATCCCCCTTCATCTCCAAACTAATTAATGCCGCCTTCTCTACCTGCACTATCCCTAGCAACCTTAGGGAGTCCTGGGTACTTCCACTCCTGAAAAAACAAATTTAAGACCCCTCCTACCCACTAATACAGATCCATCACCACAGTCCCCTTCCTGCTCAAAATACTAGACAGGGCTGCCTACCTCCAAATACAGCAGCACCTAGAACAAAACCGTCTCTTATGAGTTTGTCAGTCAGGCTTCAGACCCCCAACACAGGACTGAAACGGCCCTAATAGACCCCAAGGCCCAAATCGACACACTTAGAGACAATGGTAAAACTACCTTGCTACCATTACTTGACCTCTCAGCGGCGTTCGACTTGGTAGACCATTAAGTCCTTTGCAACCACCTAGACTCGGCCGCGCACTTCTGGCAAGAAGCAATAGGTTGGATTCAATCCTTTTTGAATAATAGGACCATGTGTGTCTTTTCACCCACAGCCTCTGCTGATCCTATCCCAATCACCTGCGGGGTACCTCAGGGCTCCTGTACCCCCCCCCCCGACCTTGTACAATATTTTCATTAAACCCCTTTTCGATGATCTCAATGGTCTTGCTATCACCTACACTAATTATGCATATGACACACAGACCCTCTTAACGCTGACGGGAGATTATGACAAGGATTTGGCCTTGGTGAATAGGGTGTACCTCATCATCCAGGCATCGATGGCCATCCACAGTCTATGCCTGAATGATGATAAAACTGAGCTCATAATCCTCAGCACCTCCACCAACCTTAAACTCGGCCACATCTACACCATTTTTAACATCGATGGCAACACCATCAAAGTTTCTAAAGAAGTTAAAACACTAGGTTTTTGCCTAGATACCACCATCTCCTTCACGGCATCCGCCACAGCCTATACCTGCAAGCTTATTAGAGCTGCTAAGCCCTTCCAGTCCACGCACAGCTGCACCACCCTGGCCAGAGCACTTATTCTATCAAACTTAGATTACTGCAATGCTTTCTACCTAGGAGCCAACAAATACATCATCAATAAAATCCAGATCCTCCAAAATAATGCCCTTAGGGCCGCATTGGGCACAGCAAAAAAAGTGCACATCTCAGAAATAAGAAGACTGCACAATTGGATTACCACCAACGATAAAATCTTGCTTAAAACAGCCTCACAAGTGCCTAAATAACGCAGCCCCACACTATCTCATAGAAATATTTAAGAGACCCCCATCGAACCGTCCTACTAGAATGGCCAACGCCAACGCCCTGATTGTCCCCAGATTCAAACTGTCTAAAACTAGCGGTCGCAGCTTCCCAGTTTAAGCCGCCCAGCTGTGGAACTCCCTACCCACCACCCTAAGGGCAAACCAAACATACCCCCACTTCAGACGCAATATCATCAATTGGTTTAAAGAAAACGATCATTAAAATACTGTGAGCACACCACTATGCCACTATGTATACATCACCGCCCCCTCACAACCTCTTGCTTTGACCGTTCTAGGTCTATCCTTTGACTGTATATAATTCTGACATATCTATGCCTGTATATAATTCTGACATATCTATGCCTGTACATAATCAAGCAATTGTCGCCTCTTTACTTACTGTAAATCTTTGTACAGCACTGTAACCAAAGCTGAAAATATCCTTATTGCCTTCTGCACCCTGATACCCCCGGGTCTGGCGCGCATTATAAATAATAAAACAAACATGCCAGAGCTCAAGATTGAACAAGAGCGTGAAGGAGAAAATAGAGAAATGGACGCACAAGTTGACATAAATAAGAATGTCGTGATACTCAATGGTTCCATCTCAGCAATCAATTATGAAACTACCACTGGATCACCATTGCAGCTAATTGAACATTTTCCTTCCAGTAATTTGGCACAAGATCCAGACACGACAGAACATAGATCAATGCGCCATACGTTACAGGAAGTCGATCAAATGAAACTAAACATCACCCTCTATCTCGGCACTGAACACCATATTAAGTGCCTCAGTGGAACTCTGACAACATTAGAGATGAAGTTAAAGCTCACATGTTAATATTAAGCAAGTTGAATAATTGGTTCATGAAGGTGAAGAAGCCCATAGTGGTTTTGGATAAACAGACATGGATGGATGCTAGTCTTGTGAGGGTTGATAGGTATACAGGTAAACAACAAATATAAGTGGTCAAAGAAAGGGGCGGAAATGGGAAGGCACTACTTGATAAAGATCTGAATTAGGTGGTAAGTGAAAAGGAGGGAACCGAGATTATTCAAACAAGGAAACCCCCTAAAAAGCTTTAAATAGAAAAAAAGAAAAAAAAATGGAAGGAGAAATCAATTGAGGAACTGAGAACACCCAAGCCAACAGATGTGGGGGAAATGAGGAAAGAACAAGTTGTACAAAATGTAGACCAATCCCTAGAGAACCTCACAAAAATTGAAAGGTGGACCTAAGTGGCTACAGATTTAATGGTGGTAGATGTAATAATCAAGAAACATCACAAAACTGTAGTGAAAGGCCACAAGCAAATCGCCCCATTACCTAACAGACTACATAAGGTAGTGCAAACAGCACAGCCGATGAATGATCAAGATGATAAGGTATTAATTAGTGGTCCGCTAACAAAAAAAAGTGTGAAGTGAAAAATGAATGTGCTTCGGTAAAAGAATTCCCTGGTGCATCTAGTAATGAGGCAGATACAGTTCAAAGGCAAAATCATAAGGAACCTGAAAAGGAGCGATGGGAGCCTATTTTCAATAGGAATAATAAAAGTTTAACTTTAAATGTAACTGAGAAAGTAGCCAATCACAGCCTAACAGTCTAGAAATGAATTTTAACTCCAATTTGGTAGGAGCAGTAAATGTAACTCAATCTGAGACACAAAGGCATGAAGGGTCATTGCCTGAGCTGTGCTCACCATTTTTATTGGACGCAAGGAACAGGTAACGACTTGCGAAATTATTTGACCTATATGAGCAACAACCACCAACCACCCCGTGGTGGGCAGGAAGGGGGGTTGCCGGGGGGGTGGGGGGGCGAACGCGCAGGTGTAGGAAATAGCATCTTGCTTAAAGAATACACATTCAAATCTGAAAACGTCTAATTATGTACCAGGTGGATCAATGTTTAATACGGATCTGAAGGTAGATAAGAGTTGAAGACAGAAGACTGTATTTTGAATTAAAACCAAACTTAGATCTATAAATAACATTAGAATCGCACTAGTGTCTTAAAATTGTTGAGTGAAATCCGGGGATTGGAAAGTATTTCTATTGCACAAATAGATTACATACGTTTCCCGAAGGAGGAACGTACTGATTTGGTAGAAGTAATTTTGAGATCTTCCTTCATTGCCAGACTATTTTTTTTGGGCCTGGTTGTTAGGATTTCTGAAGCAAGGTCACAAAAAGAAGTAAAATAGCAAAAATTCTCTAACATCAGGGGAAATCAGAATATTGGATTGGAACACTAGAGGTTTTAATAGCTTTTTGAAAAATGAGGAGCAGATTCAATTATTTGGAGTATATGAAATTATTCTATTCCAGAAACATGGCTCACTTAATATTTGGCGAGATGGATTCACAATAGTTCAGCAGGCAAACACTAATTTGAAAGGCAGAAGACAGTGGGGCTGCCTATTGATTATCAGAAATTCCAAAATTAAACATATTGAAGTAAATTTCTAAAAGAATTGAAGGCCTCTTGGCAGTGCATTAATTTTGACGTGGAAGGAAAAACAACAAGTATATTAATTGTAAATCACTGCTGGAATCCAATTATTACAACAAAGGAAGACTTTTTGGAAACATTATCAAACCTATTAAACCTATTTGGAGATTGGTTAACTACAAGTGAAGCCAATGACTTCCATTGCTATTCGAACTTCAGTACCGATATTGTATTTAGTACCCACACTGGTATGAAATGGAGAGCCATGTTTGAGGAATGGGATATTGTCATTGTGAATGGAAATGTGGAAGGTGATCGACTCCAAAGACAACATGGAAATGTGGCAGTAAACCTTCGATTATTGATTATTTGATTCTATCTAAAAGCATGATGAACATTTGCAATTTGTTTATGGTAAAGGAGACTTCCCTAACTGATCATAATATGTTAATTAGAAATAAGAACTATAACCATTATCTCAAATAAGCATACTATTTATTTATTTTGATTGAGCTCTAATCCCTTGGGCATCAAGGCGCTGCTCGATTAAAACGAGTTACACATAAAAGAACCAGAACATATAAATCCAAAAGATACATAAAAATGAGTTGCACCAGTGATCAATACAGGAGCATGGTAGTAATACTTGGTTGACCTTCATATACCAATTTAAATGTCAATTGTGGTGGGAATCAAATTAAGAAATGTAGGAATGGTGGAAGTATCTTGGTTAAAGAGTTAAAAAAGTATGTTGACAATGCAACTATTGAAATGTTGGATATTGCACTGTGTGAGAAACCTGAAGGTGTCCCGCCCGCTAGTCCCTGAGGATCTGTCTTCCAGGTGGCCATGACACAGCAATCGCTTTTGGATCCAGTTCCTGGGGTGGACCAGTGCGTGAGGATCACCTGGATGAGGGGTCTTCGGGAAGTGGAAGGAAGTAGGACACTGGATGGCGAGACACGGGATCCCCTTACCTGTAAAATCTTTACCCCATCCTGCCAGGTAGGATACTTAGGAACTCAACCCCGTCGCCACACTTACGGACAGCTCACTGTGAGAGAATACTGACTAACACCCGAGCGTATACCTGACATGTCTCAATACAATGGTCAGGCAATTACTGATCAATACACACATCCGACTCCCATCACAATTCCCACACGGATAAAAGACGCAGCACGAAAGCACACTCTGAGCAAGGCAAAGCACACGGGGAAGTCGCAGTTCCAAGATGGCAGTTTAATACAAGGCGAAAGGCCGCAAGACCGAAGATGATTGCAAGGAGGGAAGTGCCCTTGACCTTTTCACCGAAAGACCGCAACTTTCATGAGCCTTTGAGAATAGGAAACGTAAGACCCGGAATCAAAGCAGAAGAATCACGCATTATGTGTCAGAGCTACTGAGGGCTCTCCCCGCATCGATAGTCAACGCAGCGAAAATCATTTGCCGTAGTGGTACTGTCCTGGGATCTTACAACACAGCAGCACCACTGAAGTCAGCACAGCCGGTGAATTGGGGAGACGGACACCAGACCGGTCTGTGTTGAAGCCAAGGTTGCAAGCGGCAACATTGTATAGAGAAAACTGAAGAGAACAGTGTATGAAGCGTATGTGGCAAGCAACGCGAATATAATTAAAACAGCAGATGAGTGACTGATGTCTACGGTATCGTATCTTGGCTTCAGAGTGGTCAGGCACAACGTGAGTGCTCATTCAAAGGTCTCTGTTGGGTATCCAGCTGAAAGGGGGCAAATCTTAAAAGAAAAGGAATTGTGACATCAAAGTGGTCCTGCAACGGGTTAAGCCATACCCTGTGCACATTCAAAAGTCTTCGCTAGTTGATGTTAATTGAAATTGGTCTGAGCCAGGCCGAGGGAGACATTGTGTTAAAATCAAATCGGAGCCCGGCTGAGGGGGATCCGGGGTGAATAGTGAATCCCCTAAATAGAATACTTGCGAAAATCTGAGAGGAAAATAACTTGTTTATTTGGTCATATCAGGCCCTCGGAAGAGACTTTGATAACCAAAGAGAATTGAGCACAGAAGGGCCTGATGCCAATGATGGAACTGTATTCTCATGCTAAAGAAGCCAGAGACTGTGTTGCGCTCGAGTGAACTGCCTTGTCCCATGCTGAAAATGTGGGAAAGGGAGGCCAACAGCCTGAACATCCTGACACTTTCGTTTTGTAACACTGTTTCCCCACACTATTTGTATTTAGTGGTAAGGATTGGCAATAGGTTTATTAGTATAGGCACTTTTATTTTGGCAAGACACCACTAGGATTGCGTTATTATTTGATGGTCGTAGCTTGCTCCCATCTGTAGATTTAGGATTAGATAGGCGTTTATCAAGCCTTTTTTGAAGTTCAATAAACACACAAACTGTGGTTGCTTGGGTCCGTCTTACTGTTGATACCATGCCTTCTCCTTACAACTGGTGACAGATTTAACAAATTTTTATGGGATAGATAGGAACCCTCTTGTTTAAGATTTAGCAGAAATACATGTGTTTGACAAATAAATATGGATGAGAAAGAAAAGACATATGCAGCAACTGAGACAATTGAGAAGTAGATACTGTACAATATAGAACTAATAAGAAAAAGCTGATTAGAGAGTAGAAGAATTGGCATCGTTCCCACAAGCTATTGCTTGTACAAACCGATGGTAAAAAAATGATTAGTTCTTTGCTACAAAGTAATTCCCTTAACCTTTGGTCCTTATTTAATGAGTTGAAAAATACAAAAACTGCCCAGCAAAGTAATGTAGTGAGTGAGGCAAGTTGGCAGTCACATTGGGTAAATCTGAATGTAATCATAGGCGATCGTAAAGAATCATTGCACGATACATCCTGGGAGTTGAATTTTGAGATTGAGGACATTGAGCGACTAGGAACTAAAGCCTCAAACTCAAATGCAGCTGAACCGAATTGTCTAACAAATAATATCTTAAAAATTAAAAAGGAATTATGGACAACACTGTTAGCCATCCTGTTCAAAGATATTCTAACACAGAACAATGCCAGAAACATGGAATATATCAATAATAGTCCCCATCTTCAAGCGAGGCAATCGGTCAGACCCTGCCAACTACAGACCAATCGTGTTGCTGAATGCCGACAGTAATGTCTTTGCCCCATTAATCCTTGAGAAGTTGGAGCCATGGGCATTTGATAAGAAAATATTTTCTATAGCCCAAATCGGATTTAGAAAAGGTATGGCTACAAATTTAAATGGATTAGTACTCGCAGCATTAAGAGATAAGGTGCGATCAAATAAGGCATCATCACCATATGTGGCAATGGTTGACCTTTCCAAAGCTTTTGATACCGTAAGCCGACAAATTCTGTGCCAAACGTTAAGGCACTGGGAAATTCCAGCCTGGCTACTATTCATTTGTGAATACATTCATGATAATACCTGGGTCCAGGTGAAATTAAATGAGTTGGGTGACCTAACTAACACTGTAGGAATCACAAGAGGTCCGAGACAAGGATGCATTCTTGCACCTTGCCTTTTTAACTTCTATTCAGCAGACCTAAATGAAAAATTAAACATAGCAGCCTTTATCAGTACAAAACTAGGTGGTACGCAAATAAGTTGGATTGCATATGCAGACGACATAGTTCTGCTAGATGCAACTCCAATAAACCAAAAGAAATCAAATTTATCAAACATCCCACAAACGGGAGGTAATTATGAATTGTTTATTGAGAAGGTTCGAATAGCTCCCATTAGAGAAATTATATACATTCCTTAATTACAGCTCATCCGAAGAAAGAGAAAGTAGTTAAAAGGATGGCGAGTAAAACTGATCAGTTGGTATTCCAAATTGATTGATTGATTTATAAAGTGCTTTGCACCAAAGCATAAATGAAGAAATTGTACTGCAAGTACTCAATTATACCAATACTCTGATTTTATGTTGGTAGAAATTCTGCCGATAATCTTGTATGGATCAGAAATGGAACCAATGGCTTATGAAATGTTAGGGGATAGACTGGAAGGGAGAATATGGAAAAGAAATGCAAAATCTCCCGCTTTCAGTCCCTATTGCATCTTTACGTTATGAACTTGGCATATAATCGCTACGAGGATGGTTCCAAATGTCATGCGATTACCTCGTATGCAAAAAAATGATCTCACCGATAAATGCATTGATGTATGAAGACTTGCATAACTATGCTTACTAAGAAATCTAAATTTCTTCTTAAATTGCAATCATATGCAGAATCCACTTTAGAACACTGTGGAAGAACTATAACTGATCTTAAAGTCTGAATGGTTGAAAAGCTGGACTGAATTGATACAATTGCGAAAACAAGAAACTATATTTTGCATTCCACATTCTCACGAGTAGATCAGCCTTTAGTATCTTTACCAAAATATGTGACAATACGTATGTTTTTATTATCGAGAACTGTTTAAGCTTTTGTTTAAAACTTTTAACCCCACACGAGAAATGTTGCATGCTCGATTTAATAATTATGAACCATTTATTAAGTGTGACTATCGTAAAAATTGAGAAACGGTTAAAACATTGAAGCATAACCTAGCAGAATGTCCTGAATTAGTGGATTTTAGGACAAAATATTTGAGCCGTTTCTTTATGATGAGTGAAACTGTTTTAGTGGACGATATGTGGTGCAGACAGTACGGGTAATGAAATCTTTAAGCACAGAAGTAATTAAGAGTGTTAAATAGCATATGTTTTCTGCACAATACTCAGATTATTCTTTTTCACCACAATATTTGAAAATGTGAACTGTAAATTGTGTTTTTTTCATTTTTGTATTATATAATAAAAAACGTTAAAAAGGACATTATGGTTAAGTTGCTATACTAAACACCTTTGACCTTTACTGCAAAAAACTACCCTGAAGCAAAGTTATGGTTAAAGTGGCCTACTAAAAACCTATGAAATTCAATGGAAAAACGTTGCTACTGGAACGTTATGGTTACAGGTAAAACCTAAAAACCCCAGAAATTGGCAAGATATGGTACGCAACCATAACTCACGCTACCACTGTGGACTGCAAGGACTAACACCCATGACATCAAAGATGACATCACTGAGGACATCACATGTCTATTTCGTTGTAATGAAAAGCATCCAGAAAGGATTGTCTTTGTTATTTGCCATAAAAGTATCAGAGATCATGGGGACCACTATCATTACAGAAATAGGTAATTAGACAAGGCATTGCTATAAACAGTATTGTATTACACATTTCTTTCCATCACAAGACGAAACGCATGAAGAAACGTAAGGAGTGTGTGCAGCATGCATCATATATGTACAATATCCAATGTTTTCCCATGTTGCATAGTTAACTGATGCATGCTTGCCTCTTAGAATTTTTTATAAACTGTTCAACATGTGATAAGTAGCTACAAGTCCCTCACTTACTACATAAAAGTACTACTGCACACTAAACTTAAAGACAGCACAATGCATACCAATAGCAGCATATACAAAGAAAGTAAACTAAGCAAAAAAGTATCAGTACTACCAGAAAGTGTTCATAACCCAACTAATTATCTTAATGCACAGAAATGATTGCTGTATTTCAGGCTTCCTTCTTCCCGTATGTATATGTACCATATGATTTGACTGAACCCTAAGGAAAGCAGTGTAAGAACATATGAGAAGGTTAAGTTGTACAAATATAGTACCATTGCAGTTTGTAGTTCCTCAGTGTTCGTGAACAAAAGCATCTAGTGTAGGTATGTCAATAAACAAAAAAATAAAAAAGGAGGGACCTAGACCTGTGATGTCATCAGTGACATTTGTGATGTCATATATTTGATGTCATGCGTGTTAGTCCTTGCAGTGCACAGTGGTAGCGCAAGTTATGGTTGCGTACCGTACCATAACTTGCCATTTCTGGGTTTTTTAGTTTTTACCTGTAACCAGGGTATTGTACCTTTTTACCGAATATAATGGTTCGCATGAACCAAAAGTTCTAAAAATGCTACCACCAAATGTTCGAACACCAAAAATTAGATCCTTTGGTGGTAGCATTGTAAAAAATAAAATTAAACAATAAACAGGGGATGCGGGGGACACCCCCGCAGCCTTCCGTTAACAAAAACAAAAAAAAGTACTTACATAGCAGCACTTCAGCCCAACTCACTCACTCCATAAAGCACCCATTGACGAAAACAAGATGCAATTACCACAATCCACAAATCCACAAACATACCATAGCCTCCATCACCCCTACCCACTACCATTCACAAAGTATTGTTTCAGAAGAAAAGTAACCACAACATTGGCCCTACGTCAACAATTGTGCACACATCATAGTGAAGAACCCAAATAAGCTGCACTTCAACCATACCCTGTGCCATACGGCCAGTATGCATACACGGCACCAAGTGGGCACACTGCATGACTTTTCATTGGACCATCTCCAATCAGACATCCAAACCATATTCCACCTCACCTGCGGAACCAAACATACACACCTGCCAGCTCATTTCTACTGTGCTATATCTTCGGCAACGTACTGCACAACCATTCTTTGCGGGTCATCACCGTGTATCAGATGCACAGTCACCATTGCATTAGTGACGTAGGGTTCCCAAAGTCCTACACTCTTCAATCCATGGCCTACAGCCTACCACCTTTGGCCATACACCCAATAGGGTGCACCTTCAACAAAAGGCACCGCAACTCCACAGTGACATTATGCAAAGCCAGCAGCCAGTGCCCATACTACATCACTTTTGACAGCACCATCTCCAAGTACACATCAAAAAGTTTACCATGTTGTAACAGTGTCCTCACCAGCAAAACCACACAAGCAGTCATGGCAGCTCAATTGTTCTGCTCCATTGCGTTTGAAATGTGCTCCACACCCATTCTTTACAGGTCACAACCCTCTGCTTTCTGCAGATTCTAAAATGCCATACTACTTTGTGTGTCCTAAAGTCCTAGACTCTTCCGTGCATTGCCTATGCCCTTCAGCCATGCACCCAACAGTCTACGCCTTCAAGCCTTTCACTGCTACATAATCCCATCAACCATTTCACACACTTCACCTATCCACATACACATACACAGCAGTACCACCAGCACTACTACCCTACCTGCGCAACGCCATGGAGCAATACAGCTACAATTTGCACCACTTACCATAATGTAGAAAGAAAATACTGTCTCCTACATCCCTGTACACTTTCATTCACATACTATGGGCGTCCCCACTTCCATTCCCAAACTATAGCGCCACTACCAAAGTAGCCACATTCAGTTCGCAACACTAGCCTACTGATATGAATGTGCTCACATCGCACTATGCAAGCACCACCCTGCACCAGATGTACACCCACACTTGCTTTACTGCACTAGATATGGTAGAGGCCAACACTCTTCACGGCATGCCCTATGGCCTTCGTCCATGCAGCCAATATTACAATCCTTCCACAAACCCAACGCAGCTTCCTTAACCCATGCATGCCACCATGTGCCCAAGTACCGCATGTCATCCGCATAACATACCCACCCGTGCTCCCACCCAAACTATTTCATGTGCAATTAATTCCCCTTCTACACTGTACCTGCCACCACTTACCACAGAAAGAGGTGGCTGCAAACAGGTCACCTGCACACGCATCCAGCAATCACATACAGAACCTCTGTATTGCACCCATTCACTGAAACAGGTCGCTATAAGCAAAATACACAAACATACCACAGCCTCCACCAACCTTACGCAGACCCAATCACAAAGTATGGTATCACTACCAACCTACCCACCCACAATTGTTGCAAAACATTGGCCCTAGTGCCACAAATCATCACACAGCATAGTTAACAATCACACTTACAGTACACTACTACCACATCCTGTGCCATAGTAACAGTATGCAGACCCAACACCTGCTTCCCACACTGCATCAGTTTTCACATCACCATCTCCAACTACACATCAAATACTTTTCCATTTTATAACAGGGTCCTCACCACCAAAACCAAACATGCAGCCATGGCAGCTCACTTGCTCTGCTTTATTGGGTTTGAAATGTGCTGCTCGCCCTTTTCTTTACAGGTCACCACCCTCTACGTACCTCACATTGCAAAATGCATTAGTACCATCTCTGTCCTAAGTTCTAGCCTCTCGAGTGCATGGCCTATGGCCTAGGGCCTTCTCCCATGCACCCAACAGTCTACGCCTCTCACTTGCACATAATGGCACCATCCATTCACCAGCTTGTAACGACTGCACATTCCGAAATGCATTAGTGCTGTGTGTGTCCTACAGTGCTAAGCTCTTCAGTGCATGGCCTACACCAGCACTACAGCCCAACCTGCACACCGCCATGTACCCATATAGCAGCAATTAGCAACACTTACCCTGATGTAGAAAGAAAACACTCTCTCCTGCACCCCTGTACACTTTCATTCACATACTACAGCCGTCCCCACTTCCATTCCTAAACTATAGTACTACTGACAAAGTAGCCACATTCGGTTTGAAACAGTAGCCAATCAATTTGCACACACCGCACTATGCAAGCAGCACCCTGCACCGGATGTAAACTCACACTTGTGTTAGAGCAGCGAGTATGGTAAAAGCATACGCTCTTCACTCCATGCCCTATGGTCTACGTCTGTATGCGATACAGCCAATATTGTAATCCTTCCACTAACCCAACGCAAGTTCCTTAACCCATGCATACCACAATGTCACCAACTACCGCATTCCATCCGCATACCACACCCACCTGCGCTACCTCTCAACCTATGTAATTTACAAAATGTTCCCCTTCTAAAATGTACCTGCCACCACTCTCCACAGAAATAGGTGTCCGCAAACAAGTGGCGTCACAATGTATGGTGCCGTTGCGGCACCTGCCTGCAATCACCACACAAAGTGCTCGCCTGTGTAGGTACCCGCCAGTTCACACAGTACGCGCGAACACTACAGGCACTCCTCATTCTTCTTCCACGTACACACATATTTGACATTACCCACTTTTCACTCCTCCACCCGTTACGTATGGTCCATTTTCTACACGCTGCCACACTGTCCTCCGATACACCATGGCGACGTTTCCCCAAAACCGTTCATGCAGATCATGCTTCCCTCCAGCCAACTACCGGCCGCTTCCAATGTTCGCTGACATCACAACGTACCACAGGCCAATGACACTTCGGTCCGCAGAGTTTGAGTTTAGCAACTTAACCATAACTACACGGCCTCAACAGCAGTTATGTTAAGTTGCTAATCTGATGGGAAGAACACTTTTTCAACACCCGGTTATATGGGAGGATACTGCGGCGGCGAAAGGCGCGGAAGAACATAGTGCACGGCAGCAGGTGGTGGGAAGAAGGTATGGAAAGGGGGCCCCAGTGAGTAGCGGTTCATGTGAGAAATGTTATGAGAAGAGGGGTGGTGTGCCAGCGATATCGGTGCACAGTATGGCAAGGTGCGGTTACCAGAAAAGGAAACAAACTTGTGTGGTGATTGCAGGGAGCCTTAGGTATGGCATGGCAGCTGCAGGGGTGATGGGTTGATGTCATGAGTGGTGGCAGGCACATTTGGAAAAGGGGAGTGCATTTTAGAAGACAATACCATTTCAACATAGCGTGCACTCTGGTGTGCTGTGAGAGGTAAGTCCATACTCCCCTGGATGCATGGCTGCATTAGTAGGAGAGGTACGTATGTCCACAGGTTTAAAATAGGTGCCACATTGTTGGTTTGTGAGTGGTTGTATGGGGGTGGCGATTCGTGGAACAACCTAAAGTTGTAGGTGTGTGGGTGGAGATGTTCCAGTAACCAGTCCTGCAGTGCGTCACCCGCGTGCAGTAATGGAATATTGTAAATATGGATGACGTTATGGTGGTACTGCTTCCTACATGTGGTGCCGTAGTGTGCTTTGCGCAGATTAGTAAGTGCTGCAGTTCGCAACACAGCATTGCTTATATGCACGTAGTACAGGGTTCGAGAGCAGGTCCAATGTTGAGCAGCATGTTCTCCGAGGGTGCCATACTTCCAACGTATTGTGATAGCAAGTGGTTTGCGGTGCAAAATACAGTAATATGTTTGTACATTACGTTAAGTGGAGCATGTGTACTTGTATCCCTACATTGTGGTGCGCCGGTAGGGTGGAAGTGGTGGAGGCTATGTTGGCTTTCTTATTTCTGGCACATGTGTACATGGCGGCCGGAATGGCTCGTTTAAGTTGTGGTGGGTGTGGGCAAGACCTGGAGTGTTGGGTGCATGGCCGAAGACCTAGGCCTTCGGCTATGTACCCAGCACGCTAGGCCTTCCTCACAGCCAGCACAACATCATGTAGCCATGCAATTGTAACTCGGCATGCATTTGAAGTGGACAGAATGGTCGCAGAGAATATTGTATACTTGGCTGAACAGCAGAAGTGAGGTAGTATGCATACAGGACCATATGGTCATCATTGCCCCCGTGAGGCACATGGCAGCAATTGCGTTTGCGATGGGTAGGCCCTTATAAGAGCCTTGCTTCATGAAGTGTTTGAACGCATTGGCCTTGGAAAGGAAGTCATGAGCATTATAAAGTTACAATATGGAAGTGATCAGCAGCAGAAAGTTGCAATATGGAGAATGTGCACAGGTAGCAGAACGTCATGGAGCCATGCATATGCAGTTGGGGCCAGGGTGAATGTTGGCAGGGCCCATCAAAGAAGGGGAGTGCATTAGACAGGAGAGGAGGAGTGAAAAATGGGTTGCGCAAGGATGTGCTATGTGTGGTGATAAGCTAGTGGTCAGTGAGGGCAAAGCACAGCACATGAAACTAGAAACGAACAGTGCAGTAGGGCGTGATGCGTGTGCTGAGGCTGTAGCCCCTTCAATCAATGGGTGCCCATAGTGCACCGTGAAATCTCTGCACCAAGGTGAAGTAGCTTTCGCATTGTTGCCGTGGGTGTGTGGTTGGTGATGATGGCATAACATGTTGGTTGTGGGGATTGGTTGCAACTCCTACACTGTGCAGTGCATGGCTGGACCTCAAGGAGTCAGTACTTTGTAGTGTGGCGTGCCAGTGTACATTAGTGGACACTTAGAAGTTGCTAGGGGTGACGGGCGTGGAGCTGGCCACTTGTTAACCTGTATGCATCTGTTGTGTTGTGCTGGGTATGGTTTTCCTTTGTACATGTGTGATCTCTGTCGGTACTGTGCATGCTGTGGTCCTGCATTATGGAGGACTACATTTGGGGTACATGTCCTGCTCATGTTTGCTCCGTCACCTGAAGGTGATGAGAGCAGTGATGCTGATTTTTCCCACAGGTAAGGTAATTTATCTCCTGCATCCCACCAAGAGGTACATGGGACAATGACGGTGTAATTTGGCCACAGACAGAGGTCGAGAGGCGTTTTATAAGCAGAAGGATGTGCGAGTGTATGTGTAGTGCTGCGATGTTCTGCACCCACTAGGACAGCATGAACAAGCAACATTTGCAGTGGTTTCTAGGAAATGGCATGTTTTTGACCTCCATTGGCAATGCTGTTCTGTTTGGTACTCTGCAGGAAGCGTTGCAGACAATCCTGTACAAGTGTAAGGTAAATGTTCACATTCAGTACTTACAAATGTGACGAGGGCAAGGAAAGGACAGAAGAAAATTGAATGTAAGCGCGTACATAACAAAAACAGGACAAGAGGAAAAGAAAATGAACAAAACAAGTGCTTTCTGTGACAGTATTGCAGACCGAAACCCCTACCCTGTTTCACATGCTTTCCTGCTCCGCCCCCCCAATCCCTTCGCTACTACGAACATTGAGTGGATTACGCTGTACTTTCACGATTGCACGAGCCACATGCAGCAAATTATTGGATGGGAGGCATGGAAATGATAGTTGGGAGGGACAGACAGTGCTGTAGAATGTTAGTGGGTGTGGTGTGTACAGAAACACTGTGGCAGCAGGCTTGTTTGTACAAAGACGTGCAGAAGGGTATGGTGGAAGTGTGGAAAGTATGGGGCAGGTATCCTGGGGGTATGCATGAACGGTATGCATTTGTATGAAGGCTGTAACATGGAAGCACAGTTGCTTTTCAGCGATGTTTTTGGAAAGTGTGCAATGGGGTACTGTGGAAAAAATGGAAGAACTTTGTAGAGTACACGGTAAGTGGCAGCAAATCATACTGTTGTGCATTAATTGTGTGTATGCTATGGATAATGTGCAATTGTATGGCATGGCACTTGTAAAGCGGCCATAGAGACGTTAACGAAAGCACAATGCGGAAAGGGAGGGGAGATAGAGTGTGACCCTACTAGTGCCGGTGTGGCATAAGTGTATGGGTGGAGGGAGGGGAAGGTACAGTACATGGGATGAACAAGAAGTAATACTAAGTGAAAATACGGGCCTCTTGCGACAAGTGCACTGATAAGTGGACACATGAGGTGGTGTAGGAACGGTTAGGGATACAGAGAACACTCGCCAAGTGCGGGGTTTGCTACAAAGGCAGTGCAGGGGTTCGCCTGGCGGAGGAGGTCACATGGGCCCCAACATATCAGAGTGGGCAGGTGACCAGGGCACAATCAGTGTATGGTAGGCACGCAGCCGGGGAGACAAGCACAAACAGCAGATGGTAAGAGAAAGCCTTTGCGGTGCTTTTGGAACCGGACATGCTTATCCTCCAGTTTGAGGGAGGCTGTTGTAGAGGGAGGGCTCAGGCAAAAAAAAAAACATGTACCACCAACCGGGTTCCGGCAAAAGCAACTGAACCTGAGGGAGTTGGATGCGGAAAGAGCTCGCGCACGGACTTGTGTAGAAAGTTGGAGTTCAAGGTATGGAGGTCCCAGGGCCCAGAAGGCCTTCTGCATAATGCAGTGTCTTTTCACTTCATGCCTTGTAGGCACTGGGAGCTATTAGGAATATTTGAGTGTAGGACAGATACCACTGGAAGTTGGGCGCTACTGTTCTGCATGTGTGGTACAGGGCGGAGAGTAGAAGATGGCAGATTTGAAAAGAGTGTTGCAATAGTGCAGCCTAGAAAGAAGCAAATTACCAATGCAGGTCCTGGGAGCCCCTCTGCCAGACATTAGTCCTGGTTACTAGAGACTTACCCAGAGTCTTTAGCTCAGTAGGTTTCACAGAGAAGAAATATACCAAACATATCAGTCTTTGTCCAGCACCAAAATGCTAGGCAATTCTCCTCTGAACAAGAGTACCAACAGCATCCCCAGACACGTGTTTCGGTCTGGTTGGACCTCATCAGTAGGAAGGAGCTGTGCCTCTCTAAGAATAGTGAGCAAGGGGTCCACGTCTGGATTCCTCTAGTAACTTAGGGTGAGACCCAAAGTTACTTAAATATCCAAATTACCAATGGGGATCCTGGGAGTCCGTCTGTTCAGAGGAGAATTGCCTAGCATTTCGGTGCTGCACTGCCCCAGGGCAGGACAAAGACTGATATGTTTGGGATATTTCTTCTCTGTGAAAGATAGTGAGCTAAAGACTCTGGGTAAGTCTCTCGTAACCAGGACTAATGTCTGGCAGAGGGACTCCCAGGACCCCCTTATTAATTAGCCTAGAAAGAAGTACAACTGTGTAGATAATTATATTTTGCTTGGAACCATGCATTCCATGCTGCTGTAGGTGGCATAATTGGCCCATATCTGTAGGCGATGGATTAGTGGGAAAACTTTTTGTGACATTCTGGACAGGAAAGCACAGAGATCCTGTTTCGGTATTACAAGGGATGATATGGGTAAATGAGAAGGTCGCATGCACATGTCACTGAAGTGCCACTTGTTGGTAGGGGATGGGAAAGAAAGCAGTATGCTTGTAAACGACGTAATGGCGGATGTGTGGCACATACTGTGCACAGAGGCACTGGTACTACACTAGTAAATATACTGCAACAAAGGTTTCCGTACAATCATTTTGTGGGGCTGGGAGCTTATGGGGATGCACTAATCTTGCAATTTTTCACTAACTTTTGCACTGCACATGCTGTGCAGTAACAGCACAGTAACAGGCTCATTTGGTAACAGTACCAACAAAGTGTTGTGTAAAACAAACAGTGTTAGATGCTAACGTCTTCCATGGCATTGGCGGAATACTGTGTGGCTATTTACTCGTATCCAATGAGGTAGCGGCGGAGAGAAGGTAGTGGAAAGGGAAGACGGACTGCTTCTGCTTTACTGGGGTGCGGCCCTCGCGATCTTTTGAGCACCGCACGTGCCACAATCTGTCCTTCTCACCATGCTGGCCAACGGCCATTGGACCGTCTGGATTACCGAATGAGGTACTGTGGCTGTGGTTCACAGGAAGGGGTGTGGAAAATGTACATGCCTTAGTTCGTAGCGAGGATGGCAGACATGGCGAAACGCATTGTATGGACTTTAGGTGATGCCTTCTTGATAGATCTGCACAAGTATGCCCTGGAAAGAAACCTTGCTGACAATGTTGGCTTGGAAGGAGTGGACGCATTGTGGAACGCTGTGTCGAAGTGTAGTTTCGCTGACATGCATGCACTTTGCAAAGACTTGGCCACTCTTGGTAGAGCAGATGTTGTCGTCATCCACTATGGCAACATGCATATGGGTTACGCGGGTTATGCAGGTTTGTTCCGTCGACTGAGGAGGTTGGTAAATATAGTGAAATGGCTTTTTGCCACTGCAAAGGTGCTTTTCTCATCCATAACACCACGAACAGTATGCAACATAGCTCCGGGATGTTGTTCGGAGCCCGAGGCAAGAAGGTATCTCATTAACAGAAGCATGTACACTTGTGTCCGGTGCTGGAATGTTCTTCTGCAACAATGACTTCATTAGTTGTGGGAATCCAGAGTTTTTTGAAGAAAATGGCATTTCTTTGTCGTCCACTGGTAATGCTGTGTTGTCTACAAGAAGCAGTGAAAAATGTACTATAAGAATGTCCTCACAAGAAAACAGAAAAGCAAATACTATCCGAAAGTAAAAGGTGTTTTGCTGCAAGCTTGTAAAAAAGAAAAGAAAATTCTTTCTTGAGAGCCGCCTACTACAACGACCTTCTCGTAACCTGCTTGCAAGGTCTTCCCCCACGGCTGCATGCAGCTCCAAAGCCACATCCGGGGACTTTGAGGATGGCGGTAAGGGAAATGGGACTGTACAGTCACAGGGATTGGGCAACAGCGTATGTGGCCGTGGTGTGTGCGCAGAGGCCTGTTGTACAGAAGATATACTGTTAAATGGAGAGCTCTTCATTGTCATTGCTAGAAGTGTGTGCTACTTTTCACCATTACGCAATGACGCTGTGCTGTAAAGAACACAATGGAAAGAGAAGAAGGAATGTTTGTGCTTCTTTTGGACAAGGCCGTCCTTGGGTACACGCACGTGTGTATACTCCGTTGTTCTGCAAGTTAGCAATGATATTGTGACAATGGGGACTATCGGTGCTGCGGGTGTGGGTGCCAGCAAGGCCCGTTAATAATTTTCGCCACTACTGTGGGTACCTAGGCACACCAACATGGCGGTACTAGTTGCTGACGCACTGCAGGTGAGCAGATGTGGTGCACCATTACTTGTAGGGCAAACCTACATGCCATATTCCGTTGCTCAGAAAAGGCGCAAACACATTACACAACACTTCTAAAGTGTACCTTTTGGGCGCATTGTTGTGGACATTTTTCACCAGGAAAGCAGCCGTACATTGTTCGCAAACATGCATGCATGTGCAATGGGACACAGCAATGCGTTTGTAAGCCTGCCATTTCAAAAAATACTGCGTACATTGCTCAACCCTATGTTTGCCGCTGAGGGAGAGTCGGGCTACTGCCCCCAAATGAGGGCCCACATGCACCGTGGGTGTGGTTGGCTGGTCAGGTTAGCACTGCTGTCGTCACGCTATGAAAATGGGGCTGTACAGACACCGGGTTTGCGCAACTACGTTTGTGGCCCCGGTGTGTACGCAGAGGGCTGTTGTAAATAACTAATACTGTGACATGGAGACATTTTTTGGGAGAATATGGCATGGAGCACACCAGGCACTCCGCTCCTGTGATCTCTTGAAGGACATATGCCATCTGAGGTCATTTCCTGTGATGTCATAAGGTGAAAGTTAATTTAAAATAATTTCCTGTGATGTGTCCTGTCATTTCATTGGGTGAAGTTGATGTGCTAGCATTTCCCGGATTGTCATCAGTATGGTAGGTACAATTTTTGAAACGTTAACATCCCTACACATTTTTGCCCACAGAATGTTGCCATCTATGCTTTTGGACGACTGTCCGCTGGATGCGTTTTGGGCGTACTACGTTGTGCGCGTGGGTGTACTATGCACACTGTTGCCAATTTTCTACGGACTAATAGTGCGCAACACGTGAGCTGACCATTTTTGTGCCTACTTATATGGTGCACCAGGTGGGATGCTTATTTGCATACCCATCTGTAGGACGTGGTGTCACGCTCACCTGATTCCCACGGGGGCGCTGGTTTCGAGTGCTGATGCCTCTTCAATGGTGAAGCGCAGGGCTCTGAAGATGGATAGGACGGGCCCCTCAACTCTGGCTAATCTGGCTCGCAGGAATATCCTCCTGTACGTGAAAAGGGAGTATTACAATCTGGCGGAATAATGCTCGAGCCTACTACTTCCTTCCAACCCTCCTCGATACCCTTCCACGATTCCCCGTGAAGTCTCACCTTAGGGTCTGAAAGGACGAGCTCTCCATCCTGCTTCTGACGCAGGGGCGCGTTGAACCCAGTTACTTCACTGGATTGAGGTTGGATGGGAGTTCAGGTAAGCTTGATTATACTGGTAAGGCGCTGTAAAAGTTGTGTTGCAAGTTCAAAAGTTCAAGCTTTAAATAATAATGTTCATTGTCTTTTTCAGGTGATGAATGAAGATTCCTTTGGAGACTTCTTGCAATAAAGCACTAATGTTGATGTCTTTTCCCCATAGGGGCCGGGGTTCGGAATGCCGGAGATATGGCGCCGACCCGAAGTGAAACGTGCAGTTCCAGTAAAGATCAGGTAAGTCCTAGATGAGCGCTCAGGTAATGTTTTTGCATTCGCTCATCTAATGTCTTCGTCTTTTTTCCCTCATAGGGGCCGGGGTCCGGAAAATGCCTGGAAGCAGCAAGACCCGAAATGAAATGGGAATGACCCAACAGGTAAGTCTTAGAAGGAAACTGAGCTTTTCCTATTCCCTTCTTTCTCTCACCTTGTGTTCTTGTCTTTTTCTCTCTAGGCTCTGGAAAGTGGCTGCGGATCCGGATGATCGCTGCTGAAGATGGAGGCGCCCAAGAAAGGTGAGTGAAATGCAGCGCTGCAGCGATCGGAGCGAAATGCTTTTAAAAATGATGTCTTCCTTTTCAGGATTGTCGGTGAGATGTCTCTGTGATGCAGGTTTAGCAGGTAAGGCCTTCTTCCTCCCCAATTCTCTTCTTATCACCCTTTGCAGGTGTCCCAGGATGCTGAAAGGCGTGGCAGAAGTCCAGAAGCAGGAGCAGACACGGTGAGTGTCCAGCTGCTAGGTGCAGAACAACGCGAAGCACGTGTGGCTGTTCGGGTGGGGTTTAAATAGCTTTGGAAGAAGTTCCAGGTATGTATCCTTCCACCGATCAGGTATGTATCCTTCCCCGACCACACCCGGGTGGAAAGTAGTCCCCACAGGTAAAGTAGTCCCTTTCAGGCCTCAAGAGGGCCTGGATGTAGCAGCATGGTCTGCATCAGGTAAGTGCACACTAAAACACTTGAACACATGTCCAGCTTTATGAGCCTGGCGCCTAAGGTGCCAGGACTGGGGTCCAACATGAACCTGGCGCCTAAGGCGCCAGGACTGCTTCCAAAGGGCCCCAGCTTGGGCCCGCTGGAACTTCCCTGGGGGGAATGATGCCTGCCTCTGGGGTTGCTGGGTCGGACCTGGCTCCTTGGAGGTAGGCATCATGACACGTGGGTGCACGCCCCGCCCACATTAACGTTCCTTCGTATATGCTGCAGAGTGCTGATGTTACAAGGACACAGAGGCACACATACACATGCCTATACTTGCAGTACGCACAAACGGCCATTCCCACTCGGATTGCTAGGTGGTGGACAACGTGCGTCCATTGTGATTGTGGGTATTCCGTAGGACACTTATCTTTTGCTTCACTGCAAGCATTGCAAAGAGGACTGTGTGCTGCTGACTGAACGCCATTTCTGGAAAAAAAGCATACCGCCCAAACACTTAACACTATCATATTAATGTTCACTTTTGCACATTCCTACAACCCATTATGGAAGGGAAGGGGTAGCACAATTCCATACTTACTGTGCAGAAATGCGGAATTGCAGAACTTGGTTGTGAGGGAAGGAAGAGATTGCTGTGTCACTGTCACGTCTCCCATGACACAATTTTTGAGGGGATGGCGGACTGCGACATGGGGAAGGGAGTATACGTGAACATGAGCCACAACCATTTTATTTTGTCCAAAACATTTGTTTGTATGCAACTTGTAAAGGGGCCACAATTGTTCCCCATTTTTTTCACTTTGCCTTCCAGCGTCTCCTTTTTGCTATTTGCACAGTTTGTTTCCTTTGCTAAGCACATATGGTGTTGTGCAAGGATTGCGGCTTCTACCGCCTTCCTTTCCTTTACAATATGTTTTCTTAAGGAAAACCGAATGTGTTTGGTGTACATACAGGAATATTTAGTACAGAATGTACGCTTCACAGTACAGTTCGTACCAATGGGGTTACTGTAGAAAGTCATTCTGTTATGACAGATATTTCTTTCCTGCAACTCGAAGGTGCTTGCCATTGCCGCATTACAAAAAGAGACGTTGTACATATGTACTATTGCACATTGCAACACCGGTTTAATCATTAGCGACTGCTCTGCTTCCTTACTACATTGTACCGACGTTTTGCTCTAAGCTCTTACCAGTCGTAAATCTGGCCATTACTTCTGTACAGTAGGAGTGCGGTATGCTTGGTGAAGGCATACGTTATTTCTGTTGTTGATGCATTCCGTTATGGTGTCCTCCCAATGACTATCTCCTGTTTGCTATTGTATGTACACAGCCTTCCAGATAAGGGGCGTATAATGTCTTTTTAAGCACTTAAAATAGGTTAATACGATCAATTTCATTTTTTACTGCGTACCATTTACACAGCTATTCATAGCAGTTGTGTGAATGAATTCCATATTTTATCCAGTAGATGGCACTGCAGCAGTCCTTTACGAGATTTCTGAAGTGCCACATTCACTGTTGGGCTGCAAAGCAGAAAGCACCGCCTTTGTGTGCCAGGACTCTTCAAAATGTAAGTATTTACTGGAGGTTACAGCCAAGGGAGCAATTCCAGTGAACTAAGCCCCCTTTTCAAGATCTGATGCAAGGTCCATGGCTGTGACTACTATTTTATGTAAGTCGTGGCCCAGTGTGAAGATGTCATTATCTAGCGCAGACTCCAATGTACACTGCATGAAGTGTGTGGAATCATGATCATCTTAAAGTGCATGAACAAGCCCAGCTGAAAGGACCCATGTTTGCAAGGCTACTTTGCATTTTGGGTAGAGTGGAGAGCCCAAAGTGAATTCAACTGCTGCACTCTGGCAGAGACTTAATACTCTGCTAACAAAGGCACAGCACGGATGACCCTATGGCCTAGTCTCCCACTTAAAGTCCATTTTAGAGTCTCAGCTGCAAGCTGTGAAGAGACAGTGGCAGTAACACGAGTAGAATGGTCAGACCAGAAATAGACCACGTTACTTGCGATTGTTCATGAAGCGTTTAATGTCCACTCATAAAAACAGGAATACCACTGTCCAGTGATCTGTGGGATTACATCCAAACCCCCTGCCTCCACCACTCCTTTCCATTAATCATAAAGAAGAATCAATGCAACACTCGTTTTTTAAAACATGTTAATAGTGTTGGGTTGCTGTGTTCACGATGGAACACCAGCAAACTGCTGACGTTGGGATGTTTCCTCTGATATAGGACTGGGAAATAATCTAATCTGAACAGGTTTCCTCACATTTAAAAGGACTTTCCGTTTTCAAGTGGAACCGTCTTCTTACATGGAAACGTTAGGATTTAGTATTGCTATGGCTACAGCCAGAGGAAGCGTATCTCAGAACGTAAAAATATATACATGGCACTAAAGGTGGCAGAATGGGGCAGAGATGACAGTGAATTTAACAGTCAAGAGGTACTGCAAGAACAGAGGGAGAGAGACCAAGGAGCTACAGGAGGAAGAAAGATAGTGAGAGTAAGGAAATTGAGGTAAGGGTCACAAACACACACACACACACACACACACACACACACACACACACCCCCTTCTGTTCTCTCAATAGGTGCGAGTTTTAGAAGCAAATCAGAAATTGAGACACAGGACAATCGGGAAAAACCAACAGCTGATTGGAGAGATGGAAATTGAAAGAGGCAGGCGAATGACATGTGACAAAGGAAAAAGATCATGAACTGGAGACAGACCATAATGAGAAAATCCAGATCGTAGAAAAATAGAGTACTAACAAGAAAGCAAAGAGGGATTAACGCAGGAGAGGAAATTGAGAAGGAAATGGGGTTAACAGGAGAGAGCATTTACAGCAAGTGAGACTGCAACTCACAACATAGCAGAAATAGGATGTAGTCTTTTGTTACTGACATGTTATACACAATTTGAAATGTACACACGCATTGTGAGGATGAAAATACTTATTAGTCTCTTGCGAAGAAGAACTCATTTTTACTCTCTTGAAATTGGATTTACTCTCCAATTCTGAAAATAGGTGGTAAAATACTCCCACATTAAAATCCTATCTAGAGCACTGGAAGCAGGTCTTTGGGACCAGTCTTCAATGTATGCACTTGCCTGCATTTCTTCCCAACTGTAATTGACAGAATTATGTTTTTTGGCTTTGTACACAAATAATAAACCAGTAAAACTATAAATATGCCTACCATAATGCAATTAAGCTTGCATGCACTTTTTGGTTATTTGAAGTGATATTGCTAACTAGTGTCTGGCGATCCACATTAATTTCCTGCAGCAGATAGCGGGAAAGGTAGATTAGCAGTTTGTGACATTTGCTAAAATTATGTGTGCAAGTTCCTGTAAGTATATCATATGCCAACAATTGCTTACTCACATTCCCTCTGTAGGCAATACATCAGTCTCAATCTATAGTAGTTCTTAATAGAGTTTCTAGGATCTAGAATTTTGAAAATGAAGCTGTGTAAGTACCAGGTACTTGTAAGTTATTTTATGGCAGAATATTTTCCACAAGTGTAATAAAATGGTTAAAGCCAAGCCAGACAACTTTGATCTACAACTCTTTTGGGCTACGGGTCTGATTTTACATATGCATTGGGTGTATGTTGGATACAATTTACTCTCTGGATGAGGAGAAAACTCATTTTTACTCTCTTGAAATTGCATTTACACTCCAATTTGAAAAGTCATGTGTAAAATACTCCCACCTCAAAATCTTATCTGGAGCACTGTACGTACACAATTTCTACACCTACTCCATTTTCTCTTGCCATTCTTTGCCATGCTGCTGTTTTCATATATTTATTGTGTTTGCTGATTGGCACCACTATGTAAGAGAGCAGGTGCCTTCCTGAACAGGTTGGATGCCACCCAATGTGCGCAACCAGACAGTCTGCGACTGCTGTCTGCGTTACCATGATGCCAGCAGTTTCACCCTGTTGGAGACGACTTCTTTACAAACTAAGCATATCCTGCTAAAAAAACAATGAAATTCACTTGCAAAAAACGTTGTTAAAAAGGAACGTTATGGTTAAGTTGCACTAGCAAAAACCTATGCAATTGAATGGACAACCGTTGCTATAGGGACGTTATGGTTACAGGTAAAACCGAAAACACCCCGAAATTCACAAATTATGGTAAACTAAGCAACCATAACTCGCGACACAAGTCTGCACTGGAAGGACTAACACCCATGACATCAAAGATGCCATCACAAACCTGAGTGGTTAAAGGATTCGGTATAAGGTCTTTATAAGTTTATATCACTATAACCATGACCCAAGCATCCCTATGTAACTAAGGCAAGCTCATGTCACTAAGACAACGTCATGAAAGAGTGCCTCGATGCCCTTGGGCTGGTAGGGCACTTTACAAATCCAAATACATAAATAAAAAAATAAAACATAATATAGCGCTCCTATACAGGCAATGTCATCTCACAAGGAACAGATCCAGTTTGTGAAAGGTGCATAGAGGCTCAAATAACAGCACTAACTTCCCTACACACTCACTGAGACGTCACAACATACACATAGGGTACACAAACACTGCAGGAGGTCTCTCAATGTTCATCAGCATTGTGTGACAAATACACGTTACAGGCCTGGCTAGGCTGGGGTAAGAGAGTGTCTCTTCAAACGATTTGTAAAAGAAATCAGGTGTATTTCACTTTTGGCAATGCTGGAATGGCTAAAAGTGGTATCATACAGTGCGCTTGCAACTACCAGCAACCATTTAACTCTGGCCGAGTATGCATAGTGGAGGAGAAAATGATGAACCTCCCTTCCTCTCACCCACACCCACAGCAGCGACACTCCCCATTGTCCGGGGGAGCAAGGGCGCGGGTGTTGGCGTCCCGCGGAGGGTGTCCATAGCCCAGGAGGGCCACCGTACTGCCGGAGGGGAGGCCACGCCCCCTCCCTATTTCTTCTTCTTATCATCCCCGCAGGGCAGGAAGCCCGCGGGGGAGCAAGGGCGCGGGTGTTGGCGTCCCGCGAAGGGTGTCCATAGCCCAGGAGGGCCACCGTACTGCCGGAGGGGAGGCCACGCCCCCTCCCTATTTCTTCTTCTTATCATCCCCGCAGGGCAGGAAGCCCGCGGGGGAGCAAGGGCGCGGGTGTTGGCGTCCCGCGAAGGGTGTTTGCGGTCCCGTGGAGGTGTGACTTCAGGACTTTGCCACTCTGACCTTAAGGCGGTGCAAGGACGCAGTGTTCAGGAGGTGAAGAGGGAGGCCCGGCCGCCTGGAGAAAAAGGGTGAAAGTAAGTGTTGGCGAGGGACTGTAAGAGGAGTTGTTGTCTGTTCTGGACTTAGGGGCTGAAAACTGGTGAAAACTGGTGTGGACCAACCAAACCCGTAATGTCACTCCTCAAGTCCCTCAGATCCCTGAAAGCCCATGGCCCCCCTAGGAAACCCCCCCCTCCGTCACCAGCGCTCTCACCCTTCCACCTTCCTCCTTTTTGCTCAGAGGTCCATCTCGCCCGCCAAAAGAGTGGCCCTATCTCCAAGCGGAAGGTCCTGGCTGTGAAGAGGTCCCACGCCCGGGATCAGAAGGGAGTGCCAGTCAAAGCCCTAAATCTGGATGGACAAAACTCTGTTCTAGTACTAGAGCCCTTCCCCCTACCTGCACAGAGTCAGGTTGTTTTACCCTCTGGGCCCCGGCTGGACTCTCCTCTTTCATCTGTTTTTGCTGCGGGGGACAGACTGACACTAACTGCCCAAACTGCCCGAGGGGGCAACTCCTCCTCCAGTTCCCACAATAGTTCGTGGAGCGATATTTTTTCATCTACTAGTTTAGGGGGTAGCTCCCCCCTTGGTGTGTCCCCTTCTCGGCCGGTCGAGGTAACCATCCAAAACAATACACCTGCTGAGAGCTACCATGAGCCCAAATTGACCTTTGACCAACCCACTGAGGAAGCGCCCTTGCATAGGGGGTGCAGGTGTACTCAAGTACTGGCGGAACTCGCTATCATCAAGGATCTGTTGTACACTTTGCTAGAGGCTCAAAAGAAGGGAGATGGAACTGTTCAAGTGGAGGAGCCTATGACCAACACCCCAGTTGACGAAGGGCACACGTGCCCACCTCTGGAAAGTCCCTCAGTTTGTCCTCCTGTAGAGGTCCCTTTGGTTTTGTCCACCCCCAACGGGTCTGCTATTGACCCAATACAGGTACAGGTCTCTGCACCCATGATCTCCGATTGTATCGAACCCAAAGCCTTGGGTCCATGGAAGTCGGGGGCTCAACTAAAGCTGCTGGAATCAGGAAGTCCCAAACATGCAATAGTCTTTCTTCAGGGGGTGCCCAAACTGGCAGTAGACAAGCCAGAGCCAAGGGACGCTTTACTTAACAAATGCCTATTCTGGCTAAATACCACCGGAGGCTGCCCGTTTGTACGTAGAGAGGCTTTGGCGGGGTGCAGCAGAATTTCCAGCATGGACAAAAACTCCCTGGACAGCATTAAATTGACTTTTTGGGACCATAGTCTGGCACACAGGGTTTGGGGAGGTTGCAGTCGGGCTAGCAAATTATCGAAGAGTGGGATTTCAATCAGTATGCCCCCTTTCCTCAGCCCTGTCACTCCTGCTAGATCTGCCTTAGTAAAGACCGGGGTCGTCCCTAGTAACAGCCTCCTTTCAGGTGCTAATTTGACTGTCCTAGGCCCTAGGCGCCATGGGTGTTGGAGGAGGCATGGGGATGGTGGGACCTGATTTTGGACCTAAAGATCTGCTTATGGTCTCTATTGGAGGGGGTGGTTTGCTCGTTCTGCCCTGTTGTCTTCTCTGTGGTTGATTTTTTGCAACGCTGTATTAGAATCGCATTTTTATATTTAGAAATGTTTTTGTAGGATGTACTTTGATGGTCATTTCTTTTGACCGAATAAAGTTGTTTGACTGACCATTGTCCCAATGTCATAGGTAGCTTGCAGAAAAAGGCAGTGTACGCACAGGCGTTTACCCAAGGACGGCCATGGCCTTGTCCGGATGAAGGTGAAACAGTACTTCTTCCCTTTGCAGGGTCTTTTTTGCAGCATAGCGACATTGCCTACTTGTAAAAGGTTGCACACGCTTTCACCAATAATATTGACGAGCTCTCCATATTACACTATTAGTTCTTTACAACAGGCCTCTGCATACACACCGCGGCCACAAACGTAGTTGCGCAGTCCCTCTGCCTGTACAGTTCCATTTCCAAAGCCGCTATCCTGAAAGTTTCCGGATGTGGCTTTAGAGCTACGTGACGACAGCAGTGCCAACATGACCAACTGACCACACCTACAGTGCGCGTGGGCCCACATTTCGGGTACATGAGCCGGACTCTGACAGTACCAAAGCATAGGGTACAGCAATGTACACAGTATTTCTTGAAAAGGGCTTCCTTACAAACACATTGCTATGTCCCATTGCACAGGCATGAAATTGCGAACAATGTACGGCTGCTTGCTGGGTGAAAAATGTCCACAACAATCCGGCCAAAAAGGCACACCGTTGAAGTGATGTGTAATGTGTTTACGTCTTTTTTCAGCAGCGGAGTATGGCACATAGGTTTGCCCTGCAAATAATGCTGCACCACATCTGCTCACCTACAGGGCGTCTGCAAGTAGTACCAGCCATGTCACTGTGCCTAGGGATGCACACTAGTGGGGAAAATGATGAGTGGGCCTTGGTGGCACCCACACCCGCAGCAGCCATATTTCCCATTGTCGCACTGTCATTGGTAACTTCCAGAAAAAGGAAGTATACTCGCGTGCGTGTACCCAAGGACGGCACAGCATCGTCCAAATGTGAAGTACACACATTCCTTCTTACCTTTCCATTGTGTTCTTTACAGCACAGCATCATTGCGTAGTGGTGAAAAGTTGCAGTCCCTTCCACCAATGACAATGAAGAGCTCTCCAGGTAACAGTATTAGTTGCTTAAAACAGGCCTCTGCGTACATACGACAACCACAAATGATGTTGTGCAATCCCCGTGGCTGTACAGTCCTATTTCCATTACCTCCATCCTCCAAGTCCCCGGATGTTGCTTTCGAGCTGCATGCGGCTGTGGGGGGGGGGGGAGGAGAACTTCAGTATACGGGAAGTTTGTTGTAGGCGGCTCTTAAGAAACCATTGCAACAAAACATCTCCTTCGGATACCATTTGCTTTTCTCTTTTATTGTGCGGACAGTCTTATTAGTACCTTCTTCGCTGCTTCTTGTAGATGGGCAAACAACATCGCATTACCAGTGGGCGACAAAGAAATGCCATTGTCTTCAAAAAACGTTTGCATTTCCACAACCAATTACGTCATTGTTGGAGAAGAACATTCCAGCAGCAGACGCAAAAGTGTGCATGCTCCTGTTAGTGAGACACCTTCATACCTCGGCCTCCAAACATACAGGAGCAGTGCCCCATACTCTTCGTGGAGTTATAGAAGAGAAACGCACCTTTGCAGTGAGAAAACGCGACTTCACTAGAGTCAGCAGCCTCCTCGGTCAATGAAATAAACATTCACAACACACGTAACCCATATGCATGCCGCCGTGGTGGAAGACCACATCTGCTGTACCAAAAGAGGCCAAGTCTTTGCAAAGTGCATGCATGTCGGAAAAGGTGCGCTCATACACAGCGTTCCACAATGCGTCCACTCCTTCCAAGCCGAAATTGGCACTAAAGTTTCTTTCCAGGGCATACTTCTGCAGATGTATCACGCAGGCATCACCTAAAGTCCACACTATGCGTTTTGCCATGTCAGTCATCCTCACTAAGCACTCTGCAAAGTAGAACATTTTCACCGGCCCTTCCTGTGAACCACACCCACAGCACCCGATTGCATAATCCTCACAGTCCCATGCCGTTGGCCAGCATGGTAAGAAGGGCACATTGTGGCACGTGCGGTGCTCAGAACATGGCGAAAGCCACACCACAGTGAACCAGGAGCAGTCCACCTTCCCTTTCCACTAACTTTTCTCCGCCGCTACCACATTCCATACCAGTAGATGCGCACACACGATTCCACCAATGCCATGGAAGACGATAGCATGTAACACAATTTGTTGTAGACAACACTTCCCAGATACCGTTACAAAATGAACCTGCTACTGTGCTGTCAGTGCACAGCATGTGCAGTGTAAAAGTTAGTAAAAAATTGCAACAAGAGTGCATCCACATTCATCCATATGAGCACCCACCACCACAACAAGAAGGTTCAAAACCTTTTTGTGCACTATATTCACTACAACCATATCACTGCCTGGCTACGCACACTAGTGTAGAAATTTATAAACGGCCCTTGATGGCACCCACACCCGCAGCAGCGGTAGTCCCCTTTGTCCCAATTTAATTCCTCGCTTACACAGAAAGGGAGTTGACGCATGTGCGTGTACCCAAGGACGGCGACGGCCTCGTCCGACTGAAACACACATTCCTTCTTCCCTTTCCAGTGTGTTCTTAACAGCACAGCGTCATTGTGTACTGGTAAAAAGTTGTACACGCTTCCATCACTGACAATGAAGAGCTGTCCATTTAACAGTATTTCTTCTGTACAACAGGGTTCTTTGTACACACCACGGCCACAAACACTGTTGCGCAATCCCTGTGCCTGTACAGTTTCATTTGCATGGGCGCAATCCTCAAAGTCCCCGGAAGTGGCTTTCCAACTGCGTGCAGCCGCAGCGAAATAACTTGCTAGCAGGTTAGGGGAAGGCCATTCTAGGAGACGCCTCTGAAGAAAGCTTTCCCTTTTTTTTTTTTTTTTTAAATTGCTTGTAGACACACACCTTGTCTTTCGGATACTATTTACTTGTTTGTTTTCTTGTGCGTACATTGGTACAGTACTTTCTTCAGTGCATCTTGTAGACGGACAAACACCACAGCATTACCAATGGGCGACAGAGAAATGCCATTTTCTTGAGAGAACTGCGGTTATCATTCCAGAACAACATTGCATCACCTGACGCAAAAGTGTACACGCTTCTGTTAATAAGACCCCTTCCTGCCTCGGGCTCTGACCAACAACCAGGAGCAGTGTCCCATAATGTTCGTAGTTTCATGGATGTGAAAAGCAGCTTCGCAGTGGGAGGAAGCCATTTCAGTGGATTTGCAAAGCTCCTCAGTCGACGAAACAAACCTTTGCAACCCACGCAATGCATATGCATGCCGCCGTAGTGGGTGCCGCCAACATCCGCTGTACCAAAAGTGGGCAAGTCTTTGCAAAGTGCATTCATATCAGCAAAACTGTGCTCCTACACAGCGTTCCACAATGCAGCCACTCCTTGCAAGGCGAAATTGGCCTCAAGGTTTCTTTCCAGGGCATACTTGCGCTGATCTATCACGAAGGCATCACCGAAGGTCCAGACAATGCCTGTCGCCATATCAGCCATCCTCACTACGCACTGTATGATGTACAACATTATCACCGCCCCTTCCTGTGAAGCTCCCTCACTGTACCCGATTGGATAATCCAAACAGTCTCCTGGCCATTGGCCAGCATGGTGAGAAGGGCAGATAGTGGCACGTGCAGTGATCAAAACACCTTGAGGGCTGCACCCCAGTAAAGTACAACCAATCCATCTTCCCTTTCCACAACCTTTTCTGCACCGCTACCTCATTGGATACACGTTAATAAGCACAAACGATTTCAACAATGGCATCCAACACGTTAGTATGGTACAATGTTTGCTCTGCACAACACTTCGTAGGAATCATTGCAAAATCAGCCTGCTAATGTACTGTCAGTGCACACCATATGCAGTGCAAAAGTTGCTGAAAAATTGCACGCTTACTGCATCCACTTTCCTACACATGAGCACCCACAGCCACCAAATTGCGGTACGAACACCTTCTCTACAGTATGGTTACTACTGTGCTTCAAGCGTCTGTGGGCACAATATGCGAGACACACACACGCCGTTACGTTCTTTACAAGCATGCCTCTTTGTTGTCCATCCCCTACCCTCAAGTGGCACTTCAGGGCCATGTGCGTTAAACCTTTTTTTATCCATATCATACCTTGTAATAGAGAAGCAGGATCTCTCTGCTTTCCTGTCCACAATGCGACAAAATGTTTCCCCACTACCACATAACCCACACACATTGTGCAAAGTTTACCACCAACAGCACCATGCAATTTATGGTTCCAAGCAACTGCACAACAGATCATTATCTACACACCTATACTTATGTGTAGGCGCACTATTGCAACAGTCTCCACAACAGTAGGACGTGACTTCCGATAGTATGTCTCCTGCTCTGCAATATCACACATGGGTCCTATCAGGGGTTTTGACCCATGTTCGAGTTATTATGCTGCAACATTTGGGGCTGTGGGCTCAGAAAATCAAAAGGTGGCCGAAAAAGCCCAAACTGCGCCAGAATCCAGGAAAACCGCGCAGTTTTTGCGCACACCAAAATGGTTGCCTAGCCTGCCACCCACCAGTGCAAGCAGGGTGGGCCAGAAGCGCCATGAGTGAAACGTGGTGCCAAAGGAAAAACAGCAGTGCCTGTTAGCTCAAAAAGCGCTTTGAAATCACCTTTGTTTCTCTGAAATTCAAGCTAAAAATGCCTATTTTAAACATTGCAAGATATTCAAAAATCTCACTGAACACCAGCAGACATTTCGCAGAATGTAGTCTTGTGTGCATACAAAATCTGGAAAGATGAAGAGCCTAAAGCAATGTTTATAACAAAACTGCTGAGCTGCGGATGTCAGCAGCTTAACTGAAATTGGATTTAAAACCACTAAAATCGAAATGTTTAAAATAAATGAGTGACCTACTTTTGAGTGTCACATAGGTTGCAACTGTTTAAATGTCATAGTTTTGAACTTAGAATCAGCGTTCTAGCTGCATGTGTAAAAATTGTAAGTTTGATTTGAATTAATAAAACTGGAACAAAAGTGACATTTAGCTGAAGCCTGGCTTGGAGATTGAATTCTGCCTGGCAACTACCCCCGACAGCAGTTGAAACTTGCCCCGCAACTGCATTCCAGGCCTGGCTGCCTTCTGCTGTTCCCACCAAAAGGAGATTACACCTCTCTGATTGAATCAGGGGAGGAGCACCTGGAAGCAGGGAAACAGAACAATAAGCCTTCCTTGGCTCAGGCAAATGTTAAATTAGGGGGGGTCGTAAATGGCTTCCTCTTGAGAGAAACTGGGAGGGGCAGTGCCTCTGTGAGCAACTTGAGTTGGAGGAAGTGGACAAACCAGAAATTCCACCATGTGCTTTGGGAAACCACACCCCTCTGGGCCAGAGCATAATTTTAAAAAGATGGATAATTCATAGTACGGACTTGTCAAAATTATATAATTTAATATAATTATTCTTGTGATTTTTCTATGCACATGTTAAGAGGTGTTAGGACTCTGTGGTATGTTCTGGGGGGTAGTAGCGGAAAATAAGGTATTACTCCGAATGGCTGTATGATAAAAATCTGACACTTTATCATCTGATGCCCATATTCCTTGTGCATGTTTGTGTAAATTCTGGAAAAGGTTAGAGGTTGTGTTCTTGATGAAAAGGGCAGAATTCTGTCATAAGTGGACACGACATCTTACAAAGACAGGGATCGGATGGTTTGGTGCTACAGAAAATATGTTAACTGGACATATAATATTAGAAACATGGTACATAGATAAATATGTATTTGGATCAAAAATAGATTTGGGTGCAAATTGACAAGGGGAGTGTTCTTTCTGTATGCCATAAAATTAATGCCTGATGACACTCCATTCCTTCCCCCAATCAAGGGAGAGAGGAGAGCTTGGCCAATGATAAGTTGTGAGGGGCAGTCTTGGTTATGCCCACGCACACACCCATTTTCAAAACACATAAAAAGAGACTGCTTTGGACAGGCAAGACTCACCTTCCATTTCTTGCGAAGCATTTTGCCGGACGACTTCAAGATCCAGAACTTAGAATCCAGACTTCAGAACTTGTAGCATTGAGGCCTGAACCACCAGCTGAATCCTTTTTCAGCAGGCCTCAAAATATTTTGCAAATTATTCAAACAGCCGGGCTGAGCTGTTTGATTCTACCTAGAACCCTGTGCCGGTACCCAGAAAGCAGTGCTGTATCCAGAATCCACTTGATCCAGACCAGCAGAGACCAGACCGCTGTGAAGTGCAGAGCAGAGCTGACCCAGAGAGCTGCGACTTCAGAACCACCTGCCAGGAGTCCAGTCCAAACCTGATCAGACCTTGACGGCCTATTTCAAATTTATAGTGCGAGTACTCAACCAGAACTGTGCAAACCAATCTCTTAGTTTAAAATAATATAATTCAAACCATTTCCACCTATCTAGAACTGCATCATAGAATTGTGTGTCCATCCTGTTGATCCAAAACCTTCCACAGCGCATCTGTCATTCTGAAACTTTAATTTCAATTCTGAAAATCTACCTTCACAAAATCGTCCGTATCTTTGGAACGGCGTGTGCTATGAACGAGATTTAACTTTTCATTTGAAAGCTAATATTCTAAGCTTTCCAACAAGCTTTTCTACTCCTTATAGTTTTTCCGTAATCGCGCTCGACGCATTCGGAAAAATTGCCGCGAATTGAAAAATTAGCTCCTGTCAAAATAGCTGCTTTTGCTTGAACTGCTAAAATTCATTTTCAACCTGCTAATCCCTCATTGAGCATCGCAAGTGTGACTTGAATTAATCTTAAATAGCTATCACCTACCCTGAATCTCCTACAGGGAATTAAAATCATTTTTCATATTTTTCCCTTCATTGCCACCACATTTAAAAGGATTTGCCTGCTTTAAAATCATACCTGTTTTCCTCTAAGCTCGCTGGGGGGAACTGGAACTTTGTATTGCATTTGGTTTGTATCCCTGAAAATTGTGTGCTCTCCTTCTATTGCATAGGGGCGGGGGGAGTGAATTGCCACAAGGGGAAAAGTGAACAGATTATCTCTTGTGAAACCCTATCAGTTTACTTCTGTACTGCGTTTATTCATCATTGCATTTCCTTGAAATCACAAAAGTATTCTCAGCTACCTTATCCTCCCTATACTAACTCTTAAGTAATTAAATCAGTGTGCTAGTGCAACATTACCCATTGTTGATCACTGTCATCTGCCTAAGTGTGATATCAAATATTAATTTATTATAAAAGTGTGATATATATATTTTTTAATTTTTCCAATAAATCTTTTAAATTGCAAAACAAACCTACTTTTTGGCTCAGTGAGGTCAGGGGGATTCAAAGAGAGGGGCGTTATATAAGGGTTTATCATCCAGAGTATAACTTGTCTTAAAAATATATAAATAAAGGCTTCCTTTGGGCGTCCCAGACAAGGCACTAACTTAGTGGGATTGCTGGATTTAAGTCCCTTAACAGTCCCAGTGCCTACAAAGCCCATTCTGCCATTGCTGTACACTCCCTGCCCCAGCACCACGCACAGCACACCCTAGCGCAATCCACGTTGCACTCCTCCTATCATGTCTAATGCACTTCCCATATGCAATGAGTCCTGGCAACATTCACCCAGACCCCATCTGCACATGCATCGCTCCACGACGTTGTGCTGCCTGTGCGAATCGGTACATGAGTAGCTATGTACATTGTCCATATTGCACTTTTCTACTGCTAATCACTTAAACATTGCAACTCTCTCATGCTGATAACTTCCTTTGAAGGGACAATGTGTTGAAACACTTCCGCCAAGCAAGCCATTTAGAAGGGCCTACTCCTAGCAAACGCAATTGCAGCAATCTGCCGCCCTAGTGTTCAACAGGGGCTATGCTAAGCACAACATGGAAATATACGAACATCACCTCACTTGTGCTGGTCACTCAAGTGTACTATGTCCCCTGCAGCCTTTCTGTGCATCTTACTTACTTCAAATGCATGCTGACTTACAACTGCTTGGCTACATCTTGTTCTGCTGCCACTCATAACGGCCTAGCCTGCAGAGTACATGGCCTAAGGCCTTCGGCCATGCACCCAACAGTCTAGGCCTTACCCACACCCACCACACCTTAACAGGGCCATGCAGGCCATCATGTACACATGCACCCAAATAACAAAAGCAACATAGCCTCCAGCACTTTCAATCAACCACTGCACCGCAATGGAGTGATACAAGGACACATATTCCACTTACTGTAGCACACACACACATGGCTGTGCTTTGCACCACTACCCACTTGCAATCACAAAGCATTGCAAGTATGGCACCCTAGCAGCAAATTCCGCACAACATTCAGCCTGCTCTGAACACTGCACTACATGCACAAAAGCAATGCTGCGTTGCAAACTCCAGCACTTAGTAATCTGGGCAATGCACAGAGGAGAACCACATATAAGAGCCAGTACCACCATAACGGCATCCATATGTACAGTATCCCATTGCAGCACGCAGTACACAGACTGTGGGAGTGCTCACTGGAACATCTCCACCCATGTACAACTATGTTTTTCCACCAATCACCACACCCATACAACCACACACAAAGCAACAATGTGCCACCTTCTTTCAACCACTTGGCGTGCCACACTGCAGGACTGCTCAGTGGAACATCTCCACCCACACACATCTACAACTGAACGTTGTTCCACCAATCAACACAAACAACCACACACAAAGCAACAATGCGCCACCTACTTTCAAGCACTGCACATAAGATTTCAGGCATACTTTCCTGCACCCATGAAAGGCACTACTGACTTACCCCTCACAGCATAGGACACCCTATCTTTTAGATGTATTGTCTTGCACAATGCACCCCTTTTTTTTCCAAATTTGCCTTCCATCACTCTTCACATAAACACACCGCCCCTGCAGCTCCCATGCCATACCTGAGGCTCCCTGTAATCTCCACACAAGTCTCCTGGCTACTCAGGTAACGGCCCATTTCCATATTGTGCACCAATACCGCTGGCACACCACCCTCCTCTTCTCGTAACATTTCTCACACAAAGCCCTGCTCACTCGCGCCCCCTTTCCATCCCTTCTTGCACCCACCTTATGCCGTGCACTATGTTCAAGCCCTTTGGCCGCCGCATTGTCCTCCCACACAACATGGTGCCATCATAGCTATCTTTTCTGACACATGCCGTCACCAGCCACTGCAGTACAATCACAATTTCGCCCGTGCAGCGACCAGCAAAATGGGACGCCGGACCTCAGCCATATTGAACTACTAATTTCAGTGCGCACAATCCTACGTACAAGACGGCCAGCCACGCACACTATGTCTTACAACCTTGCCACACACACACACACACACACACACACACACACACACACACGACAACACTATCCTCCAATACACCATGGCGCCATTTCCCAAAAACTTTAACGCACAGCATGCTTCTAATTACAGTGGGCACAATTCAACGTACAAGAGGCCCAGCTGTGCACACTTCCTCTTACAACCTTGCCACACACAGCACAACACTATCGTCCGACACACCATGGCAGCGTTTCCCAAAAACGTTGACGCACAACCACGCTTCCCTCCAGCCAACCACCGGCCGTGTCCACCCTTCGGCGACATCACATCGTACTGCGCACCAATGACACTTCGGTCCGCGGAGTGACCAGAGAAAGAAATGGGTCCGGCCAGCGGACCCAGATATCACTAAGTTTTTCAGACGTACATTTCAGTACTTTGCAACAAAAGTACTGGTGCCATTTCCATCAAACACAAAAGCACGCTTTCTGGACCAAACCCCCGCTGCTGCAAATTTGGCAAAAATCCATCCAGCCTTTCAGCCTGTAGCCGTGCGCAAAGTGTTTCCCCATTTACTCTATGGGGGAGAGGGGGGACTTTTGGGACTCCCCCTATAATTTTCTACCCGCCTCCCCTAACCACCCGCACGAAAACTCACCCAACTTGGTGAACAAATTCAGAGCCGGCCATATACTTTTCTTGCAATGTTTAGTGAGAATTCCCCCAGCGGGAGCGAAGTTAGAAGCTGTCGCAAAAGTGCTCTTCCTAGGAGTTTAGCAACTTAACCATAACTACACGGCCGCTACCGCGGGCCGTGTAATATACACACATTTGTAGGATATGAATTAATGATTGAATGTTATATATAATATAGATTATGTGAAAGATCATAATTTTGTGAAAGATCATACCACAATAAAAATAAATACACATTTTAAAAAAGAAGGGCCCTAGCCTTTGCAAGAATATTTCTGCACTCTAGTGGTAAATCGAAGCATACAAATTCTTGGGCTGTAGGAGCCAAGCCCTCAACGTCAATGGTGCTGGATCGTGATGCAGTACTGACCCTCTGTCTCTGGAGAGGAGGTCTGACAGAGGCGGACGTTCGATGCAAGGAGCGACCAACAGGTGAAGTAGATCGGAGTACCAAATCTGGTGTAGCCATGCTGGGGCGATTAAGATGATCTTGCAGTGGCTCCATTTGAGTGTGCCTAGTACACGCAGTAGAAGTGGAAGCAGAGGGAATGCGTAGAGGAACTGACCTTCCCACAGGATGGAGAAGGCGTCCCCCAGACTCTCCCCCCCCACCCCCAAAGGGACAGGCTGGCAAACTGGGGGCACTGGAGTTCTGTGGCGAACAAGTGGATTTCAGAGTGACCCCACCAGGCGAAGATGTGAATAACTTGGTTCTGGTGGAGCTCCCATACGCGATAGGATTGTAGCTCCCTGCTGAGGGAATCTGCAATGGTGTTGTGAATCCCGGGCAAATGGAAGGGGAGGAGAAACATGTTGTGCAATATTGCCAAGTTCCATAGTGCTTGAGCACTGGCGAGTGGGTACCGCCCTCCTTCCATATATAAAACATTGGAACGTCGCGGTCGCATTGTCGGTGAAGAGGAGTACCACCTTGTTCTGGAGTTGCGGTTTGAATGAATTCAAAGCCCAAAACACTGCTCTGAGCTCAAGACATTTATATGTAGGGCCTGGTCTTCGAGTTACCACAGCCCATTGGCATGGTGTTGGCCTTGTGGGCTCCCATACTTCCAGGGAAGCATCGGTGGGGACTGTGGCCTGATGAAGTAAGAGGCAAAAAGGAACGCCCTGCTTGAGGTGCTCGCGATGATTCCACCACTGAGTTTTGCCGAAAGATGGCGTGAGAACAATCTTGTCGTTCCAAGAACCTGACACTTGTTGCCATTGCGCATCGTGGAACTCTTGGAGAGGCATCATGCGAAGCCTCCAGTGTGGAACTAACAGGATGCAAGAGGACATCATCCCGAGCAGAGATTTGATGGAGAGGACTGTTGCCACCTGTAACGTGGATAGCTAGTGAATCTTGTGGAGTATGGCTTTGACATGTCAGGGTGTTGAGCTGTGAACCCAGAAACTGAGCGTTCTGTGATGGCGATGCGCAGGACTTCACAAAGCGGATGTAGAATCCCAGAGAAGTCAGACACCGGATGCTCTCCCTTGTGTGTTGCAAGGCTAGCGACCTGGAGGGGGCGCATATTAGCCAGTCATCCATGTACGGGTAGACGTAGATGCCTGCTTGGCGGAGATGGGCTGCCACTGGTACTAGGCATTTTGCGAAGACTCTTGGGGCCGAATTGTGGTAAAAGGCAGAGTCTTGAATTGATAATGCTTTACGAATCAAAGGTAAACTTCTGTGCCTATGGACTCCTTGTTCTAGTTGGTGGAGAATGTTCTGAAGCATAACCATGCTAAACTTCTGGGATTTCAGAAATGTGTTGAGCTGCCTAAGGTCCAGGATGGGTCTCCACCCATCTGCCTTTTTCTCACTAGGAAGTATCTGGAGTACACTCCTGAGCCCCGAAGGACTTCTATAGCCCCCTTCTACGAAGGGACTTTACTTCTTGTACGAGGAGTGGTAGATGTAGCTATTTTCTTTACAGGTAGGATGGAGGGGCATTTGTCCAGAAACTCGAGGGTGTGACCCTGCCAAATGATGTTGTGCACCCATTTGTCGGTGGAGATTTTGTGCCACTGATCGGCAAACTGCGACAACCGGCCTCCCACTGGGGTGCTAAAGTCGGGGCACGGGTCCTGCCGCTGGTCAGGCTTGCTTGGGAGTTTGTGTTCATGAGGACGCTCTGCATTGTCGCTGAGCACCTCGATAGGTTTGCAACCTCCCCCTGTACGCATACAGCAAGCTGGTGGAAGACAGTTGGTGATAGGAGGGCCTGTATTCTATGGAGGCCCTGGAGAAGCGACCCTTACTGGAACAAAAGGCCTGCTTTTGCTTCCATCGCTACCTAGGAAGTGTGCGGTATCAGGGTCAGCCTTGATGGCCTGGGGGGTCTCGTCCACATTCTTTCCAAGGAGGTCCACTCCATTAACGGGTATATCCAGCACCATGGACTGTAACTCCGGACGGAAACTGGCAAACTTCAGCCATCCACGTCATCTCAGGACTGTCCAGTTACCCATTTGGCGGAAGCCTGTGTCCGCTATGTCCAGAGCGACAGTAATGGCATAATCTGAAGCAGTCACCCCTTCAAGCAACACAGCCAGAGCTTCGTCCCTCTTATCATCTGGAAGAAAGTCCAAGATGAGACTCCATCTTGTACCACAACTCTGTCGTAACATGAGAGGATTGCCAATTAATTGGTCACCTTTATGGTTGTGGCGGCAGTGGTAACAACCTGTTTGCCAAACGCATCTAGCTGCTTACCCTCCATGTTGCGGGCACCATGCATGGGGGAAGAAGAATTAGCCGATCTTTTGCACTGCTGCTGACACCAGAGTCAGGGTAGGGCTGGGTACGAAGACACTTAGTGCTATGAAGGAGCCCATCTCATCTGGTGGTGAATCCTGAGAGGGCGAGTCTGGGGTTTACCCCCCAACCCCATCAGCTGGCACCAGGCCGTCATACTCATCCGTTGTAGGCGTGTGTGTCAGGGCCAGTATTGTGTTTGTGAGGATAAATGAAATGAAATTTTATTTATATCGTGCCGGTACACAAGTGTTTCAGAGCGCGACCAGGCAAAGGGAGGGGAACAAGGGAGAACAAAAACAACAATCTTAGTGGGCCCAGTGACTTTGAGAATGCGCAAGTGCATGGGAAAGGGGGGAGGGTGTGCATGGAAGGGGGGAGAGGTGGAAAGTGTGGACCAGAGGAGAGACAGAATAAACCCTAATAAGTCAAATAAATAAGCCGATAAACAGTGGTAGTGCAGCCAGCAAGTGGCAAGTGCTAGGTTAAGCAGATAGGGTATATCTGATAAGTGCAGAAGAAAAGTGGGTGGGGGGACTGTAGGGGTACAGATACAGACCCCAGTGCAAAGGGTGGCCTGGAGGCAGTGCAGGAGGGTGGCAAGGTGAGCAGGTACCTGCGCCCGAAGGACAGACGGTGCCCAGGTGGACGGTGCCTGAGAGAGAAAAAAAGATCAGCAGGAGAGGAGAAGGGCTACGGCAGAAGCAAAGAGGAAGGTCTTGAGGTGCTTCCGGAACCGGGGATGGTCCTCCTCAAGTTTCAAGGTGGCAGGAAGGCTGTTCCAAAGGGAGGCCCCAACCGAAGACAGATCTACCCCCCGGTTGCTTCTTTGGAAAACGACTGACCCAGAGGGAGTTAGAAGCAGAGGAGCGAAGGGCTCGAGAGGGGAGGTATTTACGGAGGGATAGCTGAAGGTATTTTGGACCCAGGCCCCAGAAAGCCTTGTGGACGATGCAGGGGGTTTTAAATGTAATCCTTGCGTCCACTGAGAGCCAATTAAGGGATTTCAGAGCTGGAGAGATACGATCCCAGGGCTTGAGGCTAAAGACAAGTCTTGCAGTCCTGTTCTGGATTAGTTGTAAAGGGCGGAGAACGGAGGCAGGTAGATTTAGAAAGAGGCTGTTACAGTAGTCCAACCTAGAGAGAACCAGAGCTTGGGAGACAATAAGCTTCTGAGGGAAGGAGAGGAAAGGCAGAGTACCTCTGAGGAGGCAAAGTAAAAAGTTTTGACTTTTTAGAGACGTCAGATGTGTGCGGAGAAGGAAAGTGCAGTGACAAAGATGGCCCTGAGGTTCTTAGCCTCGCAGGTAGGGGTAGGAGGAGGGCCAAGGGACGCCGGCCAGAGAGTGAGGGGAAAGGATGGTGAAGGTGTACCAATGAGGAGGATCTCAGTCTTGTTAGCATTTAGACTACGATCGTTGGCGGTACACCAATTTTGAATGGCGATTAGGCAATCGGAGATGAGGGGAAGGAGAAGAGGTGTCTGAGGGAAGCCTGAAATTAAGTTGGGTGTTGTTATGTCTTACCTATCCTGGTTCATTAGCTGTTTCCTAAGTATATGTGAGCCTGTGCCTGGAATGCTTGTATTATAGTGTTCCATCTAGAATGTTTTGGTGTGAGTGCCAAGGTTCTCCCTGTTGAGTTGGAAAATGAGCTGAACAGAGGGGGGACCGGTGGATGCTTCCCTCCCTTATGTACTTATCCTGCCTGTAACTTATTACCTGTGACTTATGTACCATGAACCCACTAAAGTCTCTTAATCCAACCTGGTCTCCTGGCTCATCATTGCAACCCCTCAACCTGCGTTGTAACACTGGCGACGAGGATTTTGGTGATTGAGGTGTACCTGGGGCTGAAAAGCAGCAAGAAAGGACAGAAAAGAAGCAAACTTGTGCCAGAAGGAATATGGTGCACAGGAAGTTGCCCACCAAAAAGGAGTGAGGAACCAGAAGCATCCACCGGCCCCCCCCCGCCCCCCAGGTGAGCGCGCCCCATGTCCTGCATGACTGATTAGTGAGGGACATTTATAGTGATTTTGGGGGGCAGCGCTGCTCACTTTCATTTGTTCTGCATCTGCTACAGCAATGGCTTCTTAATATATGAAGGCATAGGTGCATTTTTAGTTTGGCGCTTCACAAGAAGTCAATGGCGTGTTATTGGCAGAGCAAGGGGTCGGGGGAACAAAAGAGAGAGACTGCTTATCAGCAGTGCAAGTGGCTCCAGCGATAATGCGCATAGAAGTAGCCGGGCATTTGACATCACGCCCACGTTCATAAGACTTTTACAAGCTGCGTTTGAACATGCTGTAAAAAGGAGCGGCTGCAAGTCATATTAACACTGAGTAGGAGTTAAAGGCGCAGCTTGATTGACTGTCCATTACCTTCGGCATTACTGGAACGTTACATGTACTGCAATGACTGGAGGATGCATTTCAAGGCTATCAAAATGAAAGCGGCAGGCATTTACTTTCTATTAGCATTTCCATTTTGTCTGATCGGATCTTCAGTAAAGTGTTTCTGCCTTTCGATTTTCTTGAAAGTGTAATGTGCGAACTCAAAATGTTTTGCCTTATGTACATTGTAATTTTTTTTTTGTGACATTGCCATTTTATTGAGCTGATATTTAAGAGTTGAAAGCAACATGCAATGTACCCATGCAACGTTTCTTTATATTGTAAATGCAAAGGCCATCACATGCTAAAATGTTGTTTGGAAAATGAATATGAAGGCAATGCATCACTTTGGGAATGTGATATATGAAAACATGGGTCACATTTTGCAGGCATTGTGGTGTAGTTTTTATGGTTTGTTATATGGCATTCTATAACATGCTTCTGGGAAAGGAGTATCCTGTTTTTTGTGCCAATAGCGTTGGCAGGAGTGTTGATTTACAGTGGCCATGTGCTGTGGGTCTCTTTATTGGTGTGAATATAGATTGGTGTGTGCCAAACTGTAAGCATGAGTGTTACCCAAGGGTGGGCAATTGAATTATTTTTTGGAGCCATATGGTGGCTATGTGCCAATAAGCAGTGTTTTATTATGGTGCCAATGTGTTTTGTTTGGCAAGTGTTTTAGTAATTGCATTGGACCTAAAGTTATGGTGCCAATGTTGGTTATTGGCAAGTTTTAATTGGAAATGGCTATGGCACCAATGTTTTTAGCAGGCTTTAAGTGGTAATGGAATGGAATTAATGCAACCAAAAGAAATGGCAGGTAATAAAATGTATAGTATAGTTTGCAGTAACTAACCCACAGCTACATATCAACAAAGACTCTGCAGGCATAACATTTTGAATTTTTATTACGGCGCACCTAATTTTCGGATTATCAAAATTTGTTATGCTGAATTCGTCATGTTGTTTTTGTGTGGATATTGTGAGTGCCATAGAACTACTGCATTTCTTTGATATGTTCACTTTGACAATGTTTTTATCAACCTAACAATTTTTCCACAGGTATATGTCAAAACTGAACTTTGCAAGCATGATTTTTGGGACTCGCTATGGTGGTGTAACTTAAAACGTTTTATATTCCCAAATTTTTCAAGCTGAATTCGTTCATTAGTTTATTTAACAAACTGTGTAGGTTATTAATAAGTCAGCTGTGTGATTGTGGTTGTGTGAACGTCTGTTTGCCAGTATGAGAGCATGGTTTGCTCATTGTCTAGTAATAGGTTAGTTCCTTGATCTTTAAGCATGCCTATGTTTAATATGCTTAGTTGTGGCAAGCATTCTCTTGTTCAGGTAGTGAACTTACATAGGTTCAAATGTTAATGTGCTCAGTGGTGAGCATTGGTGTTTCAAGGTTAGTAGCTAGGTTACAGACCTGGTTTTATGTTGGCACATTTTTGTGTCAATGTGTTAGTTAGTTAATGATTGATCATTTGGTTGTGTATCAACATTGGTGCCATTTGTCACCGTTAATGTGGTTGGTGCTCAGCAGGATGTTATGTGGAGGCAATTTGTGTCTCTAAATGATATGCATTAGGCAGATAGAGGGTATTAACCCTGTAGTTTCTTTCAAGAAGCTTTTGATGTTGGAGAATGTTGTAACAGGGTTAATGATATGATGTAGGTGGTCAGGTTTGTTTATTAGATTGTGGGCTGGTTCCCTGTAGCCGAGTTCCATAAATGGCCATTATGGTTCTGGCGAGTGTCTTGTAGTGGATTAGCTATTTTTAGCTACATCATGGAATTGGAAGGGAATAGCATATGACTATTAGTGTTTTGCTGGATGGGATATAGAAGGATAGTTTTTTTTTTTAGATATATTGTCCATTTATGACTTTTCCTTCTGTTTCCTTCCTTCATTGTATTGTCATGTAAGGGGGAGATGTGTTAGGTCTTACCTATCCTGGTTCATTAGCTGTTTCCTAAGTATATGTGAGCCTGTGCCTGGAATGCTTGTATTATAGTGTTCCATCTAGAATGTTTTGGTGTGAGTGCCAAGGTTCTCCCTGTTCAGTTGGAAAATGAGCTGAACAGAGGGGGGACCGGTGGATGCTTTCCTCCCTTATGTACTTATCCTGCCTGTGACTTATGTACCACGAACCCACTAAAGTCTCTTAACCCAACCTGGTCTCCTGGCTCATCATTACAACCCCTTAACCTGCGTTGTAACAGGTGTCCTCAGCATAGCACTGGAAGTTTGCAGAGAAAATGTAAATGCAGTAGGCGAGAGTTGCCAGATACTGGTTGAAAAGCCAGGGCGAGAGGTTAGACCCCTGGGGAACACCACAGGTAGAGAGGGAGATTGAGGATAGGAAGGACCCAAGTTATACCTAGGAGGGTCGATCAGAAAGGAAAGAGGTCAGCCAGGCCAGAGCCTTATCAGTGATAATCAGGTTGTCACGGAGACGATTGAGCAGGACGGTATGGTTAACCATGTCGAAAGCAGAGGAGAGATCAAGTAGGACGAGGACGGAGAGAGTGTTAGAGTCAAGGTTAGAGAGCAGATCTTCACGGATGTTCAGGAGAGAAGTTTCCGTGCTTCTGGCAGCTCTGAAACCAGATTGGTGGTCATGGAGAGAGCCAACAGAGTCGGAATGAAGGTTAAGTTGGGAGATGGCCAACTTTTCCCAAAAAAGGGATTATTGAAAAATGGGCGATAGTTAGCCAGACAAGAGGGATCAGTTGTGGGTTTCTTCAAGAGACGATGCACAAGGAAGTGCTTCAGATGGGAGTGGAAAGATCCGGAGGCAAAAGAGTGGTTACAGAAATTGGCAAGGGCTGGAGCGAGGGTATCGATATGTGGTCCTAAAGGTTTTAGAGGAACAGGGATGGACCTGTTTTGATGAGGCTTTCATAGATGAGACTTGTCGAGCAACCTCATCGGGGGAGAAAAGAGAAAAGGAGGAAAACAAGGGAGGGTCAGCAGACCGGCGGGGAGAGGAGAGGGGGCTGCGGAGACGGTGGACAAGATGTCCTGGGTTTTGGAATTAAAGTGAGATGCAAGGGCATTGCAGAGAGCCTGGGAGGCGAGAGGAGGAGTGTAGACTGCAGCAGGGTTGGCCAGCTCCTTGCAGCTTTTAAAGAGTTTGGCCGAGTTGTTGGATGCCGCAAAGATGAAGGCTTGAATGTGGACTCTCTTCTTGGAGCGGACAGCGAGACAGTATTGCCTTCGGAGCAGGCGGCAGGCCAGTTTGTCAGAGGATGAGGTGGAAGCCCTCAATTTCCTCTCAGCCACCCTACACTAGCCACTGAGATAGACAACCGAGGCGTTGGCCAAGGTGGACGGGGTGGAATTAAATCCCCTGGTGAAGGTAAAGCTGGAGGACTCCTACTAGAGGTACCTTGAGGGGCCGGAGAAGGGAGACTATACTGTAGGCACAGCAGTGGGTGCTAGATGAGGTGGCCGATGAGGTATTGGGTCCGGTTCTTCCTGGACTTCATGTTCTGAGAATGGAGCCTCAAGAGGCTCTTCTTCCAAAATCTCACCCTCTTGTAGCAGCTGAGCGATTGGTGTCGCAATAGATGACACAGCAGGCACCAGGGTTAGAGTGGCTTGGCTTTTGTGGGCCATGGTAGAAAAGAGTGCTGAAGGCATCTCTGTCCACACTAGCGCCCCAGGGAAATCAGGCAAGCAATGGGGTTTGGGGAGCTGTCAATAGTGCTGAAGCCGGTTTGGGAGGCAAAGCAATTCTGGAGATAGCAGGTGTAGTAATTGACAAAGCGATTGTCGACGGGGCAACCATGACGAAGAGGTGGTCGATTTCAGTCTGAGCCATTGTCGGTGTCACTGACACTGCTGTTGACGCAGTTGGTGGTGTCGACGACTTGTGCTTGTGGTTCATCAACGAAGTGTGGCTCGTCGACAGTCGTCGCAGTCTTTTGTTCGGAAAGATTTCCCTTAGGTGCAGTTTTCCCTCCATTCATGGACCCCCCCAAAACTTATTTTTGTTTGGCTTACCTAACCTGACGTTTACCAGTGGAGCACAGCCTTCTGCTGCGCTCCTCTGGGCTTTTGCTCATTTGTTATGGGGAAACTGACATGTCCTTCAGGTTGTCAGTACTGGGAAACTAAGTTTCCCTTAGTCTTCAACTATGTTGCCATTTCTGATATGATATATGGTATTTGTAACGCGCCTATACACAGGTGTTTCAAGGCGCGACGAGGCAGGGAGGGGAGGAACAAGGGGAGACAAAACAAACGATCCTACTAGGCCAGGTGTCATTCAGATCGCGCAAGTGCAGGGGTGGGGGAGGGGGGAAAAAGTGCAAGGGGAAGGGGAGGGGGGGAAGTGCAGTAAAGGTAAGTGGCGTAAAGTAATAAATAAAAAAGGGCCAGCTAGTGGCAAGTGCAAGGTAAGTGCAGAACAAGTGCTGGGGAAGGGGGGGGGCTGTAGGGATACAGAGACAGTCCCGTAGTGCAGAGGGGTTCCAGGGGATCAGTGACTGGGACCAGGACCGAAGGCAGTTTAGAGTGGTCCAGTTGCAGGATCAGTGCAGTTTAGTGAAGAATTAATTAGCTGTTCAGCAGGGGAGAGGGAGAGAGAAAGCAGAAGCAAAGAGGAAGGTTTTGAGGTGCTTCCGGAACCGGAGGTGGTTCTCCTCAAGTTTCAGGAAGGCAGGAAAGCTGTTCCAGAGGGAGGCCCCTGCCGCAGAGCGAGATCTACCCCCAGCTCGTTGCTTCGCGAAGCGGCTGACCATGAGGGAGTTGGAGGCGGATGAGCGAAGGGCTCGGGGAGGAAGATATTTGGGAAGAGAGAGTTGAAGGTATTTAGGACCCAGGCCCCAGAAGGCCTTGTGGACAATGCAGAGGGTTTTGAACTTTATCCTCGCAGCCACTGGGAGCCAGTGTAGAGATTTCAGTCCTGGAGAGATACGGTCCCTGGGCTTGAGGCCAAGGACAAGTCTCGCAGTTCTGTTCTGGATGAGTTGCAGAGGGCGGAGAGTGGAGGCAGGCAGATTAAGATAGAGGCTGTTACAGTAATCAAGCTTCGAGAGAACCAGGGCTCGGGAGACAGTGAGACAGTGTTTTTCTAGGGCCATAAAACAAAAGGATCCCTATGCACGGTACTGTAAGGTACTTGGCACATTGATAAAAAGTTACCAAGAAATGGTATGTGTTGGCTTAGTATTGTGATATTCTTGCTACGGTCATTATTTTAAAGGCCTTAAAATAAATGTGTATCTATTTTTGATATAACAACTGTTTGGAGTAGTTTGTAAGCGCTCTTGCTTTGTGTGCTCATTGCAGGCTTTCAGTCACCCTCACCCCTCTTGAGACCTAGTCTTGACCGCCGCGATCGCTACCTTGATTGGTCTGGCTCGTCCAGAGGTTACCCTGTTCCAAGTAATTAGGTTGGCCTTCTGAACTTCTGCGCCACCAGGACAGAGTTCAGAAATCCGTTTTAACAAATACTAATTTGGCTCACAATACTAAGCCAACATATTCCATTTCTTGGTAACTTTTTATCAATGTGCCAAGTACCTTACAGTACCGTGCATAGGGATCCTTTTGTTTTATGGCCCTAGAAACCCTCTAAGGATTGTTGGTGTTTGTACAAGTGTGCCTAGAACGAACTGGTGGCAGCAGTACTTTTAAGTATTTTTACTTTGTTTTTATGGACCATACCGCTTTCACCGCATTTGGCCCAAGACTGGCCAGTGCTGAAAATAGCCATACCACGAAGTCTTTTGTTCTTTCCTTAGGCCATTTGGTCACTTTGCCTTCACCGAGGTCGAGAGACTCAAGTATTCCTATTTTGGGCATGCAGCCTCCCGCGAAAACCGCATCTTTCGCAGGCTTCTGCAGGTCACATGTGCTAGTGCCCAGGAAGAGGGTTGGGACGGTCTGGTCCCAATCCACACTACTGGTGCCAGTATGTCTGGTAGGCGTGAATGACTGGAACCACTGTGGGCCCCGATTGGCCCATGCCCGGCGTGCATGCAAGAGAGCAGATCTTCCATTGGTTATCCTAGATTTGAGCACAAAACTAATCTTGGATAAGAAAAGGGGCTCTGCATCCATTCCAGGTCGATCACCTGAAATTCACACCGAACTACAGAAGGAGCCAAAGAGCAGACTTGTGCAACCGCTGGTGACGTGATGGAAAATTTGGCACCCTGACCCCGCTGTTGTCCCGTCGGACCTCAGCTTTTGCATCGTAACAAGAAAGCCTGTAAGAGTGCTTCGACCCTTTGGAGTAGTGGGACCAACTACTCTCGTCACCTCCTGCTTACCATCGTTCCCCCTTCCTCTTTTCGCATAGAGAGCTACAGGACATTGAAAAGTTAGCATGTAGTTTTAATGAAGACCAAAAATACTCCTTCAGGGAACAACTACCTTTTCCGACAAGAGCGCCAAATCACGAAAGGCCTCCCTCTAGTACTGATCTCTCACTAGGTCCTAATGAACCCGACTCACTCTTCCTGTATTGACCCCGATACTGAACCTCCTGGATAAAGGCCACAAGGTCACCCACTGCAAGATATTAAGATCTCCATCTCCGATATTCTCGCAAAGTTGAATAAACTGGAGGGGTTTATGCTTGCTAGAGAAAGTTGTAAAGCATCTGTACACGTTCCTCTCTATATAGATACCAAAAGGTAGTTTTTGAAGAATGTCAAACTTCTCAAATGGATACTAAAAACAAGTCCACTCAAACCTCGGTTGACCCAAAATGCACACCCTTGAACAACTGTGAGGGTATTGTGCAATGAAGTGAAGATCCTGTGAAACTGATCAATGTCACAATACTAGACACTACAGAAATTTGGCAAAACAAATTCATGCAAAAATGTAAGCTCTAGAGACTTTGATGCAGACCATTAAGGGAAATGTTTCTAATGAACAAACGCACACTAACGGGCCCTCTGAGGGGATTAACATGTCCTCTCCGACAGTTTAAGACTACCCTAATAGTCCATCTCCATTAATGGACTATATAGACCATGAGAAGAAAAGAAAGAAAAAAAGAAAAAAATAACTGGTATCCAGTAAGGACACTGTGCCCAAGCCAAATTTGTCTGAAGACTATATTGGAGGCTCTACAATCTTTCTTTCATGAAGAACTAAACGCTTGCAGCTCAGAGCAGTGAAAAAAAGGGCCAATAGGAAGATTCAAAATGAATCTTTAAGTAAAAAAAACTAAGAACTTAACTTTGATAAAAAATAAAAGGGGATAACTCTACTATAAAAAATCTGTGCGCAATTTCCTCTGAGGATGACATCTTAAATCTCCACCAATTAGCCGAGGAGAGTAAAGCTCACTTATAGCTCATGGGAGTGAGCACTACTTTGAAGCCTGCCTCAAAGGTGTCCGGTGAAAACAAAAACAAAATTAATGGCAAAGTTACTCAGTCGGCTGAAATAGTAACGACTGAGAACAAAGCTGTCCCCTTTGGTATATGATATGATAGGATACGATATATGATATGGCACTTATAACGCGTCTATTTACAAGTGTTTCAAAGCGCGATGCAGCAAGGGAGGGGGAACAGAAGGAAGACAGACAGCGATCATACTAGGCCAAGTGTTTTTCAGGTCGCGCAAGTGCAGGGGAAGGGGAAAAGTGCGGGGGGGGGGGGAACAGTGCAGTACATGGGGTAATACAATAAATAAAATAAGAGAAGTCAGGCTAGCTGGTGGCAAGTGCAAGGGTAAGTGCAGACATCAAGCGTCAAGTGCTGGTAGGGGGACTGTCGGGACACAGAAAACAGTCCCCAAGTGCAGGGGTTGCCAGGGAGGCAGTGCAGGTGTGTAACTGGCGGTGGAGGGGACCTGCGCCCGAGATCACAGGGTGGCCAGGTAACCAGTACAGTTCCAGCCAGGAACTCCGCAGGGGAGAGGAGGAGAGAAAGCAGAAGCAAAGAGGAAGGTTTTGAGGTGCTTCGGGAATCAGAGATGGTTCTCCTCAAGTTTCAGGGAGGCAGGGAGGCCCAAGCCGAGGAAAGAGATCTACCATCAACTCGATGCTTGGAGAAGCGACTGACCTTGAGGGAGTTGGAGGCGGATGAGAAGAGCTCGAGAAGGAAGATATTTAGAAAGAGTTGAAGGTATTGAGACCCCAGGCCCCAGAAGGCCTTGTGGACAATGCAGAGGGTTTTGAACTTAATCCTCGCAGCCACTGGGAAACAGTGCAGAGATTTCAGTCCTAGAGAGATACGACCCCTGGGCTTGAGGGCAAGGACAAGTCTCGCAGTCCTGTTCTGGATGGGTTGCAAAGGGTGGAGAGTAGAAGCAGGCAGATTTAGAAAGAGGCTGTTGCAATAGTCCAGCCTAGGGAGAACCAGAGCTCTGAAGACAGTGAGCTTCTGGCGGGCCGGGGGGAGGAGAGGAAAGGAAGAATACCTCCAAGGAGGTGCAGCAGGTAGTGTGACTTCTTAGAGACGTCAGAGATGTGAGGAGAGAAGGAGAGTGTGGAGTCGTAGATGACCCCGAGGTTTTTAGCCTCGCAGGTGGGAGCAGGAAGAGGGCCAAGAGAGGCCGGCCAGAGAGTGACAGGAAAGGAGGGAGCGGGTGTGTCCATGATGAGAATCTCAGTCTTTCTGGCATTAAGGCAGAGATCATTGGCGGCACACCACTCCTGGATAGCAGACAGACAGTTGACAAGCTGTATGCATCTCCATGACTTCCGAATGAAATTAATGGTAAGCAACAAGCCCAGATGTCCAATTGATTTCCACTAATTGGAAAAACAAGTCTCCTGTCCAACTTCAAAGAGTGTGCGTCCTGTGACTCAACTCATTAATTCTATTCAACCTATTAATCAATTATCCTCACAAATGATTTCTGGTGTACGCGACAGAGAAAGCCTGAATGCTGTAGTGCAGAATTCCTCACCTCCCCAAACAGATGTTATGCTTCTACTGCAGGTAAGCAGTAATTCTAATGCGATTACAACCAGTATCACTGATGACAAAGTTGGTAATCCTTCAACATCTACAGAACTCAATAAGACAACATACGTTCTTTCTCAGCAAATCTTGAATATTTTAGGTTGGAAGAGTGATAAGAAGCGACTTGGCAACTCGAGGATCTATCGCACAATTCTGTTCAATATTTTTACTCATCAGATTCCAACATTGAGAATCCTAAATTCAGAAGACATTTACTGGACAACATTAACACAAAGGAACAATAATCGTATGATTTGCGAAGTGCACTCACTCATCATTCTTAAGTTAATATGGGAGCATAGATCTTATCTTTTGCAGCTAGGTTTAAGCATTAAGCTGTTTAAAACCATCGAGGAAGCAACTGAGTTTGTTGAAATCTTTGTGAATCCTTGCTTAGACACCAAAAGCCACATTTCTAATGATAATAATGCAAATTTACCCAATAAGGAAATTATCACTCAGTTTTGTCACTTGCTGGCGCGGTAAAAGATTGGACTTGGGTCGAACCCCTAATTAAAACTTCAATGGCTATTAAATCAGGAAGTCCAACACCGTAGACAGGGGAATCAGGAGGGGATTGACATTACATCTTCGAACTCTTGCGGATACAATAACTTGCAGGCATGGTTATCCTCAACTCAATCTGATGTAAAACGTATGGTTTTAATGATTCCGGAAACCATGAAGGTTAATTTGTTTCACTTAAATGGTTATACGGTTTATTTTTCACCTGCCATTTTTGGTTATGCAGGTAGGCCATCAGGAGGCCTAGCGATTATCATTGATAATTCGTTGAGAGCGTCCTCAAGATATGTATTCTCTTCCGATCAACTTCTTGTTGTTGAGTTGTGCTCCCAGGCAGGTGTAGATATGCATTTACTGTTAATATATTTATACTGGAACCCAGCCAAAGTAACGTTAGAGACTATTTATAAGCAACTGGATACAGTCTTAAAAAAGAGGCATTTCTCAGCAATCTACGGTATGAGATAATTGTGGGTGGTGATTTTAATTCACACTGCATAGATATGTGTTGTGATAGTCTCATTCAATCAACGTCATTTGGGGAAACAGCCTCGAAGCTTAGAGGGAAAAAATGGGTAGGAAATCTTTATGAATGGGACATTTCTTTAGTTGAGAAGGCAGCCAATTCACCCACATTAACATGGAAACGTGGTTCTTCAACTTCCTACATAGACTACTTTGGGTTGTCAAAAACCCTTATGAATACATGCAAGCCTTTGCTGGTGTATAAGTCACACCTTAGCGATCATTCTATAATCAATTTAAAATTAAACATCTTGTATAACACTTATAAAATCACTCCGGCTCTTGTGCAGATAGAAGTAGATCACCCACATATTTCCCTTCGATGGAATCGAAAACTATGTCACTGAATTACAAACATGGTATGGTTAAAACCTAGGAATGAGATGGATTCGCAAAACAGAGATGGATTTTGTGAAGGTGGAGGAGTGCAAATCATATCAACTCACAGCTCATAAAACTTATCAGTGGACAAAAATCTAAGATTTGTAGTCATCGGCATTCGTACAAAACATAAATAAAATAGAGAGTTGAGGGGCTTGAGCTATACAGAAGAAAAAAAAATCAAGTGCAACATAAAATTCTTCAGTGTTATAAAAACAAAACTTCTTAAAATTAACATGCATAACACAGACAATCAAAAAAATGATAAAGAACTCATGCAAACGGAAAACCAAATCTATTTGGGCCATGATTAAGCATGTAAATAGTCCGCCCGGTGCGGAAATGCATTCTTCCATATCAGCCAATGAGTGGAAGAAACATTAAAAGTATATCTAATACCAGCGGTGTATTCTGCGATATTGCATCCTAACGTTGATAAAGCAAAAATTAGACACTGCAAATGGGATTTGGCGGACATCGAATGGGCCATTAAGAAATTAAATTTTTCAAAACCAGCAGGCCCCGATGGCATTCCAACATGTGTTTATAAATAGGATCTGAATTTTTGGGGGTCCTATCCTTAAAAACAAATTTGAATTCATATTTAAAAATCAAAAACAATTCCTGAATCACGTTTACTGTCACTCATTGTCCCAATTTATAAGAAAGGAAATCCAGCCATGCCTGATAATTATAGGCCTACTGCACTTACTGATGCGTCTGCAAAAGTTTTTTCAATTTTGATTTTATATGAATTGGAAAAGCATATTCAAAAACATGAAATCTCATCTAAATTCCAAATGGGATTTCGTAAAAAAATGGGCACTGCGCTAAATGCCACCGTGTTGGCACATATCCTTGAGCAAAGAAAGAAAGAAAAAAAAAAAAAAAAAAAAAAAGACTTGAATCCAGTGTGTATATGGCCTCCCTGGACATGACAGCAGCATTTGATTGTGTTGTTCGTAATATCTTGTGGGATAAAATTGTGAAAATGGGTATTCCTGAATCTTTGATTCTGATTATATCATTGTGACATCATAACACCACGTATAAGGTAAGAATCAGTCAGGATGTTGCACCTACAGATACGATTCCAACGTTCATAGGCGGTAAGCAAGGATGCAATTTGGCGTTTACTTTATTCAACTTGTATCTTTGTGACCGTGATGATATTTGTTCACAAACACATATTCCCAGTCAGATTAGGTAAGATTTGTATTCACTGGATGGCCTTTGCGGATGACTTTATATTCTTTGACAAAACCCCATTTGGATTACAAAATAAATTGCAAATCTTTTCATCTTATGCAGCTAAACACAATTTACATCCAAATCCAAACAAATCAAAGATTGTGATTTTTACTGGGGGTAAGAAAATCAGGTCTTTCAAGTGGTCAATTGAGGGTGCCACTATTCACTATTGAACAATCGATGCAAACTCTATACCTAGGTTACAATCTTTGTGACACTTCCTCAGTGGCGATGTGGAGAAATACGTTAACTCAGAAGGTAAGCGCATTACTTTCTCAAATGGAAGTTACATACAGTAAATACTGTAGATTTTCTCTACTTACACTGATTGATTTGTACATCTTGAAGGTAGAGACTGTTTCATTATATGGCTTGGATATCTGCCTGGTAGATATCAGATCATTCTTGAATGTTCTCCAAGGTAAAATCTGGAAACAAACCCTGCATTTGGCTGCTTCCCTTCCAAACTCAATACGACATGAACTAGGGCTTAGCTCATTGGCCTCCAGATATGTATTGAGAATGTTAATTATACTAAAATAAAAATCGATCCTCCTCCAAATTCATTGTATATTGATATTCTTGAAATGATGAAAGATGAGTGTTCACATTCTCTTGCAACGTTTTATTGTAAAATACAATCCCTTATGGTTAAATTGGATGTGATGAATCAGGATCTGACTGCCCGAATGGGATATGTAAAGAAAAGAACTGTATGATCTCAACTGGATATCTACTGTTGATGACTTAACAAATACAGTCTGTTTAAGGAGTATGCTAAGTTTGCACACAAAAAAAGAAGTCCCTGTTGCCCTTATTTGAGATGCTTTTCATGCAACTAGGCTGCATTTTATACATGCTTTTCAAGCTAAATCAATTCCACACTCATGAAAAAACTGTACATTGGGGTTGTGATGCTTTGGTAAAACGAACAACACAATCTGCACTTTCTTCTTGCAAAGAGACTAAAGAAACCCTGAAACATCTGGTTATATCATGTCTGCATTTTAGAGAAGCTAGATTGCTGACACTAGGGAAGTTCATAAATGATGAATCACCATTTTCAATGAATTTACTGTGGATAAGAATGATGTGGGGGGGAATATATCATTGATTTCAGCATTAACTAGGTTCTTGAAGATAATCAATGATGATATATTTCTAAAAGAAGTTGTTGATATCACTAGATGAAATATTATTCTGAATAATGTAGGTTTTAAACAAATTGATGTGTAAGTTCTGTACTTAATGTATTGAAATTGTATAGAATTTGGAATGATGAATCTAGAAAGTAGAGATTTTCAAAAGTTAATAGTCAGCACAATTATGCACTCGGAAAGTGCATTACTTTTAAGTTGATTATTAGCTTAAATCTTCAATTATTGCAAAGTACCTTTCAAATACATGAAATGAGTTTGTGAACTTACTTGGAATGGAATAGGAACCATTATACACTTGCCTATTTTTGCACATATTTGAGGACACTATGACATTGCACACAATTCTTGAGGATACTCTATTGTTGTACTTGCACATGAGTTATGAGGATGATTTTAAATATGGAATTTGTGAAATTGTAATTTTAAATTGTAAACATACGAGTTTGAAAAGTGAAAAATAATGTGCGTTTTTTTATGTTGTAATTTTAAAATTAAAAGTTAATATTTGTAAAGGTTTGTAAAAACCAAATACAAATAAAATAAAAAATGTGATATCTGTTGAACTTAACTCTTCTGTTGCAGGTTGTGCTTATGTTCTCCCCTTTCATCAGCATTCTAAACACATTTTGTATATGTTACATAGTGAAAAGCGTGTGTGGTAACTGCGGTTTATTTGTGTTTAGTTATAAAGGCCTATAATGCATGTATTTTTGATATACACCTGTCTAAGAGTATTCTGTGGAGTTTACTGTGTGTGCTCATTGTTGGCTTCCGATCACTCTCACCCCTCCTGAGACTTAGTCTTGACCGCCTACCAGGCAAGCTACCGTAGATTGGTCTGGTTTGTACAGAAAGTTCCCTTGTTTCACTAAACTAGGGTGGCCTCCTAAACCTCTGCCCACCAGATCAGAGTTTAGATATCCATCTTAACAACGTCGCCTTTCTGAAGGATGAGACTAAGACAGTGGGCTAGTAGACGTGGTCGTAGCCGCAGACAAGTGTAAAAGACTGGAGAGGGCATCTGTATTTCTGCCCCGTATACAGTTGGGGTAGAGGCACAGAGTAGCCCAGCCAAGGCTCTCAATTGGTAACATTGGACAAGCAGCCAGGCTGAGACTCAAGAGGTGATGCAGGCTGGTTTTTAAGTACAGGGAATAACCATACACCCACAAGGAATGTCCACACACAGTCACGTGCCACCTCAGATTTTCTTTATATAAAAATAAGTTTCAGATAAATATATACAATAATAAATAACCTACTTTGTACTCAGGTAACACCATCCTAATAGCAAATATATACACACATCTATGTGGTACCACAATATACTTAAGATTCACTTTAGAATGCACCAACTGCTGACAGTTATTAAAAGGCATGGGGATCATAAAGCACTGGATAATGTGTGAGAACCCTGGTGGTACTCCCATGCCTACTCCTCTGGGATCCTCTGCTCAGATAGCCAGGGAAGTGCCATCGCTTTTGGATTCCAACCCTGGGGCTGGACAAGCGAGGGAGGATCATCTGAGTGGAGGCTCTTCAGGGATTGGGGATGAAGTGCCGACACATGGTATTCCCCCCTTTTCCTGAAACAAACCTCCCTTAAACCCAGAAACAAACCTCCCTTACACCCCCTCTGCCTTTGTGGGCTATTGTGACCCTAGTCGCATGCAAAAACGTACCCTTCCCCTGCAGGCCATTAAAAGGAATCAGAAAAGACACACTAACCCTTTAAGATCCAACTCACTCCGAGCTAAAGGACCGACATGTCCAGATAATTGGGTAATGGATGGTCAGGAAGGCTCTACACGGACCACACACCTGCAGGCTGTTAATCTGCTGCAAGTGCATAAAAGGTGTGGAATTCAGCAGTGAGAGGAGCAGCAGTTGAAGACACAGCAACAGGGAGGCTGCGTGGCCGAGTCCAGCAGGGGATCCCGGACTTGCAAGGAACCAGCGTTCTGGAGGCGGAGAGAAAACCAGCTGGAGGAGACTAACGGGCCGGCACGATACACTGTGGCAAAGCAGAGGTTCTGGGGTGAAGAGACGGGGAGCCGTGTCTCCATGGAGCCAATGTGGTTAAAAATAAAATGTTTATAAAAAAAAAAAAAAAAAAAAGACAGTCCGTGGACATGGCCGACCTCCCCTTATGTAAGCCAGGCATGCTCATTCTTATTCTCCTGCCATGGCCAGGAGTGTCTGGAGGGGCAGGTGTTTAGACTGTGACCTTAGCTGCAGTACTCCGGAAGCAGATAGCCTGAAAGCACCAGTGAAATCACTGTTGGCGAGTCTGAAGTACAGGGAGACTTGCAATGTGATACGCGCGGTAAATACTATGTAGCAAGTGTAACGAGAATGAAAGTAAATCCATTATTGCAGTCCTCCACAATGTGAAACACTCGCATAATGCGGACTACGAAAGAAGAAACACTGAGTATCTGGGTGAAGGCAAAACTCATTGTCAAGGCCTTTAGAGTGAAAGTACTGTATGCGGCAAGACAAACAAATATAACCTTGTGTGATACAAAGTTACCGAGTGGTCGCGTAAGGAATATTACGTTGTCGAAAGTCTCGGTGGACTGAAAGAAAGAAATTGACATCCCGAGGGGAGCTGTGTGAGGTATGAAGAGCGAGCAAAGTGGCGCTGGCAAACTAGAAACAGTGAACCGGCAGAAGGCTGTACACCAGAAAGGAAAGAGAGGATAAGAGGTGGGCACCACGTTTTGTTCGTAAAGCATTCAAACCTATCAGTTTGTTCTTTATTTCTTCATATTATAATGCATATACTAGGAACTACCAGATCAAAAAGGCCCCTTGACACAAGAGCCTTACGAAATACTTTAACCAAAAAACACTCAGGTGGAAGACAAATGACTCTGGTGGTCACACGTTGCCTTTTTAGGGGCCACATTCGTTGTTGTCAACAAGTTTGATAGTGGTTTAGATTTCTTAAAAATTATGTAATTTCAATTTTTCTTGAAAAATTGTTTTCTTAATTTTTCACCCCCCATTTACTAGAAATCAATTTGCAGTCAATGTGTTTTATTCACACAATTTTCTGAGGCAAAAAGACACCATGGTCTGTTATGAACATTCTATTGCCAATGCATTTCGGTGCCTAGCACTATCTTCAGGGCTATCTGTTCATAACACGCAGTTTACAACACCATTATTCAACAGAAATCAATTCAAATTGCATTGTACACCAGAAAGGAACACTTTAACGGGCCAGAGCAAGTTAAGCCAAGCCTAGTAAACTAAGTGAAATGACAAGGAAGGGGCAGAGCTAGAAGCGCCGGGTTGCGTGACCTGTAATGGTTGGACCAATGCGGTCCGACAACTGCGCCCACACCAAGAGGAGCTGGAAGTTGAACACTGAAGAGGGGGGTTGGGGGTGAGGGAACCCCAGAAGTGTTTATGACTATCTACAACAGCTACACCAAAGAGCTGAGACTTGGGGAAGGGAACCCCCCCCCCCCCGAGTCTAATAGGTACTGTGAACATTAAGGGAAAAGGCAAGGTGCTGCTTTCCGATTTCAGGCAAGAGAGGCATAAGAAACTAGCTGGACCATTTGTTGTTTGTGCATCTGAGAAAACAAAACTGGACGATTGTGAAGCTGAGCATAACAAGAACTGTGAGCTGTTAAGGTACTGTGACATTTACTTGAAGTGAATCCTGAAATCTTGTAGAACTTTAGTCAGAGTGTCTGGAACTTGGGGGAAGGGAGTTATGGGAGAAACTCATGAAAGACACCGTCATATGATTTCTGGAACACATATTTTGTATGAACATTCTGGCACATTTTTAGTATTAGAGATAAGGGCAAGTATAGGCTGTGACACAGATTGGCCTTAGATACATCAGTTGAGGGAAGTCCCCTCTTAGAGATAGGGCAAGTTAGGTGTTGTTACTCCCATCCTGAAGTTTTTAATAAAGGTTTTCCAATTGGATCTCTTGCCTCTGTGCCTAACTGTTGATAGCATGTCTGTCTCACAAATGGCATAGACATTACTGTAGAAAGGCAAGTTAGAGTAGGATGAGAGGTGGGTTTACTCCTGGTTATCTTGTCTGATTCGGTATCAATAATCCTTCTAACACGGTAGTTAGTGCGATACAGGTTCGCTTTTATTGATGGTTTATGAAAGATTCCACTTGATACAATGATTAGTGTGTAGAACACTGTTATGGCATTTTATGCCTTGGTGCGGTCAGCCGACACGTGTTTCAACCCAAACGGGTCTTTCTCAAGGCAAGTATGTCATGCTGCGGTCCCTAGGTGGGGTTCTTGTTTTATTGTGGGTGGCTGTCCTTATGGCAGTCTAGCTCCTATTGGGCTCTTCGTCTGAGTAGTGTCTGTGATGAGTCACTGAAGCCGCAGGGAGCAACTCATCACAGACACTACTCAGACGAAGAGCCCAATAGGAGCTAGACTGCCATAAGGACAGCCACCCACAATAAAACAAGAACCCCACCTAGGGACCGCAGCATGACATACTTGCCTTGAGAAAGACCCGTTTGGGTTGAAACACGTGTCGGCTGACCGCACCAAGGCATAAAATGCCATAACAGTGTTCTACACACTAATCATTGTATCAAGTGGAATCTTTCATAAACCATCAATAAAAGCGAACCTGTATCGCACTAACTACCGTGTTAGAAGGATTATTGATACCGAATCAGACAAGATAACCAGGAGTAAACCCACCTCTCATACGCACCAAATTGGGGTCCTGGCTAAACCCCTAACCACTCCTGTGATCTTGCGACACCAGAACAAACCTTCCAACCTATAAATGGTGCTTAGCATGGGCAGGTTCCAATCCTAGAGCCAACCAGACCCTAAAGTTAGAGTAGGAACATTGGCAAAATTAGCTAAGCAACATTGTGCGAGGACCTACCCCCCTCCCACACCCCCCCTAACCTGGAAAACCTGTAAGGGATAAGTTAAGGTGTGCTTGATCTTGAATATTACAGCCCAGTCCAAATATGTTAAACAATGCTATGCTTATTTTCCTACAGGACCCACTACCCCGGAGCTACCTGGGAAGCCACAGGAGAACAGTATCAAGAAGACTGAGACCCCAGGATGATTTCTGAGGATGGAATATGCTCCTCCTCGTCACATTAGCTTGGCAGGCAAAGTGGTGGAGTTGCTTGGCCTTACTCAACGAGACCCCTCGAGGATGGACCCCCTTTGGAAGAAGGAGTTGCTGGGATGTCGATGGCGAAAAGGAGGGAACCAAGCAGTGTCGGAAAGGCAGAACTTCGGTCTTCACTGTGGTCTCCATTGGCGGGTCGTTACCCCGGCTGTGGGTGTCCACGAAGGTGAAACCTGCTGTGGACCTAGACAAGGCCTAGCTGAAGAAGATAAGACCCTTGGTGGCCTTGGATGACTTTTGGTGGCACGAGTGCAGTTGCGACGAGCCACGTGTCAAGTTTTGCTGTTCATTGACTTTCTTCTTTAGATTTTGGTGGCAGGAAACCCACCGGCAGACACTCCACTGTATGCAGCGCCCCTAGACCTTATCCGGCATGGACAAGTGGAAAGATGTCATATGATATGATATGATATGGCATTTATAACACGCCTATACACAGGTGTTTCAAGGAGTCCTCAATGATTCAGAACTTTTGCAGCTCTGGGTGTCAAGCACACTATGCCAGGAGACCCCTCCGGCTCCCCTCTTCCAGGCGATACTCAGGAACCTGGCTTCCAGTGGTCACAAACGCTCCACTGTACCCTGGGCGACACAGATGAACTTCTTGGCTTTAAGATGTTCAGGCACTCATCTTCTGGATCCACGAATATCCCTTCTCAGGACAGCAGGCACACAGGACTGGGTTCCAGGACACTTCGGGTGAAGAGCAGAGGTTGCACAATGTTGCCTCGGAGCTTGGGAAGAGGTTGCCTATGCAGGTCCTCTTTGGATCAGTCCCGAGTCAGCACAGCAACGTTCAGATTGCTTGAAGAGTTGCAGCCGCAGAGTTCTTCCTCCAGCTGGATTCCAGAATACAAGCTTAAGATGACATCAGCTTCTGCTTCAGGTTTCTGGTTTCAGCTTCTGACAAGGAGGTTAGCGGGAGGCCCCCTGTTATACGAAACACTCCCCATTCACTCAGATTGCGCCAGGCTCAACCAGGCAATCACACACACACACACGTGCATTCAAGCAATAAAGCTCACAGGCCTTCAGGCTGTTCACCAGAAACCAGACACCCATAACACAGGATGTGGATTGGGGGCTACTCCCCAGCCTTTCAGTGCACCACACTGCAGTCATTCCAGTTTCAGTCAGGGTTGGCTCAGGCATTGTGTCACACAACCAAAACCAGACACCCACATCACAGAATGCATATTGACTACTCACTCCATTTAGGTAGGCTCCACCGCCAGGGTGTACTCGCAACTTGCAGCCCGGGGGAGGCTCCAGCCAGTCTGTCAGGAGGCAGTCCCAGAGCCACATATGGTCCTTCCACCTAACAATCATTCAGTGAAAAGGAACAGAGCCAGGGCTTCTGAGGACTTTGTGAAACAAGGGGGTAAGGCAGGGGAAACCAAGAGGCCACCAGCGGCCATCTTGCCTTTGTGTAGGAATCCATCGATTCTGATGGCAGGGCCTGGGTTTCCCATACATGGAGGATACCTAGAGCCACTGTCACATCAGCATGTAGCTGCCACCAGCTCATACCATTCTCTGTGGGCAACACACGTGCCCAAAGACATACACTAGTGGTACAGGGTTGTACCCCTACCGATGGGTGCCCTAAGGGTATCTCATGGGTACTGTTCACCAATAACAAAATGAAAAGCTGCATTGCCAGGGGTCCAGACTGGACTCCTGTGCAGAAAATAAGCAGAACACACAGTTTAAGGAGGTATATGACAAGGACAAGAAGGCCCTGTCCCTCCAAAGCATTTCAAACATCACAACGAGGTAGCCATGGATGGAGTGGACAGAGCGGTCAGGACTAGAGTCGTCAACAATGTCACTAGAAATAGTCAAAGTGTGCGACTTGTGTCCCCTTTAGCTTTCTTCCACTGGGAAGGTTCCTCATGCAACCTTGATCTCTTGGAAGAGAGTTCGTTCCACAGGCCTCCGAGTCAGAGGTCTTGGCACCTTTCTCTAGCCAAGTCACCAACTTCGATGACGGTTGTCACACATCGTGGTCAGGATGCAAGTAATGTAATCATTTGTCAAGCTGGGCGTCCACAAACGCGTTCTTTAGGCGACACTTGGAACAGACCTTGAAAAGGGTCTTCTTAGTGGCATCTGCCATAGCAGTGTGCTGAAGGCCTCAACTCAAGAGAGGGCCTCACACGGTGAGAAGATCAGTTGATGGGCTGTACCGTCACAGGAAACGGGTCTATATTACCGATAGTCACTTGACTGATGTTGAGAAAAAAAACTCTAAAATCGTGCACAAGTCGACATTTCGAAGAGCGAAACAGCAAGGACGCCCAACACGCAAATGTGTGGTCAAATTTGAAGATGGTCACTAGGGGTGGAGCTAAGAAGGACTAATGTCATTGGCTGGGGCAGTTTGACACAAAGTGACAGCAATAGGCAATTTAAGTGACAAGCAGTTGTAAGCTTTAAAGCTAAACTGCTTTAATAATACAATGGATTTCCAGCCGGACGACGGGGAGTATTCATAAGCATGCAAATATATTAAAGATACCAATGCTGGAGAACAGGTGTTACAGGTAAGCATCTCGTTCCTGCTGCTGTGGGAAGGGCACCATAGCAAGGATGATCGTGACAGTTGGTGATAAAATCCAAGTAAGTAAACTTGCAGTTCAAAGAAGAGGGCATTGATCTACAGTGTATAGACCTGTTTTAAGCAGACCACCTTACAGAGAGTCCGAGACCTAGAATAAACCAAGCAAAACAAAGCAAATGTGTAGCCAGTAACATATGAAGAAGGATGCAGGTTCAAAGTAATTAACTACTACTCCATCACAGGTGTTTTATTTGTAAATGCAAGCACACGGAATAGCTGTCCTTATAGGGGTTATCATAGCACTACTTAAAATGAAAAGAAACATTTCCATTTTAGAAAAGATATGCCTTCCTGGCTGTGATTCCAGGATAGGCTTCTGTAAGATAATTCCCAGGCCTCTTTTCCAGGGTCAAGATGCATCAACCTACTTGGTTTGCAGCGCATTTCATTTGAGTTACCAATGGTCATAATGATAAAATGGCCATAGTAGTGAAGGCAATCCTCCAGAAGAAGTGTTCTGCTTTAAAGGCACAAACCAGAATAGACCTTGGATTGGTGGCTCAGGGGTTCATAGACCAGCTACTTAAGGTTGGTACCTGCTCCCACTCCCCCGCAGCAGATAGCAACTGTCTATAACACTGCTTTAAAATGTTGCGGCGCTCTGAAGTTAGCCATTGTGTTATGTGACGATCCTTCAGATGCTGTCACTTATCCCCAGGGTGAACCCCTCTTCATGAGGCTAGGAAGGTGATACCGCTAACCAATAGTTCCCCTAGGGGTGGTAACATGCGGGAGGATCTCAAGGAGAGAGACTCCTTACCTGGGGATAAGGACACGATTGGGAGGCACAGCCCGTTTGAACCCCGACCCGGTAAGCGGACGATAGGACCTGAACCTTAGGGGTCTAAACTCATGTATAAAACCATGTGTTACTGTGAAACCTTGTACTACCCTGATGGTTTAGGTACTGAGATGAAACAGCTCCGGAGAACGCTTCAAGCGAGTGGGAAAAACTCGATAGACAATGGAATGGACATTACGTCAGGGCAGAACCTGCTATATTAAGGCGTCAGAAACAACAACAAAGGCTGAAGGGTACCGGGAAGGATATCGGAGAGTATTAGAGAGAACCAGAGAGCGAGAAGGGGATAAAGATTGGAGAGGACAAAGAGAAAGAGCGAGTCGAGGATGCAGAGACGAACGGAGACCGAGGGCGAGGCCAACGTCGAAAGTGTGAGAAAGAACGAGAAGTGCGTGCCAATCGAGGCCAAACATATCGCAGGAAGAAGAACAGGACGTCTGAGAGAGGGGAGTGGCGTGGAGGGTGTGGTTCAAGAGAACGCATGAGGACACCCAGTAGGCCGCTCCAGTGTTGGAAGGAGAAATAGAAGCAGAGACTGGAGCACGTGTTCTGTATAAAGAAAGAATGCCAAACGTTACCAGAATTGCACTTGGTGACCGGCTTGGTAAATTAAGACTGTAACCAAGAACGAGTGGCCTTTCACCCCAGAGAGACAAATTCCCCTGACGAGCGGAAAGTGTATGTTCAGAAGGCCGGCAGTGGGCCCAACAAAAAGACAGAGTATACGGCGGTGGCATGATCTGTAGTGGGTGGACCATCAGGTCCGACAACTACTCCAAGACCGCTATCCCAGGTTTGCAACAGAGACGTGAGAACGAGCCAGGGAATACTAGAGTGCTGGAGGTGCCTGTGCCTATATGAGAAGGACGGTTGAAGCCACTATCGAGATCAGAGGAACAAGCAGCACGAGGCTCCAAAAATTGGCCCCCCGCAACAGAGAAGTATGGCGCATCATCCGAAATCCTACCAACCCGGTGAAGCATCCCGACAGCAATACAGTTGGCAGGAGTGAACTAAAGTCCGGGAGGGAGCAGACGAGTTGTTTAAGAAACTCTTTAGACATTCCATGAAGCTTAAGGCATCGAGGGAGAACAGCAATAGTATGAACTGAGAGCACCTACCTCAGCAATCGAGAAGACACGTTGTCAATGAACCAGAGACCCCCCCCAACTCCCTTTAATACCATAAGATTGGGTTATCTTATTGACCGTGGAAAGTACAACAGAGGGACCTAAAAGGGTTGGAGGACCAGGGATAGTTTATGCGCTCCTTCTCTATCCAAACATCGAATTGCTGCGGAAATCCCTGCCAAAAGGAGAGAATCACTGTACACACCCCAGAATCCTCTAGGGCAGGACCATCGAGCCAAACCCCAATCATCTTTGGTCGTCAGTCTGTTACACACTTAGGATTGGTCAACACCAGGTCCTGTCAAGAGTCCCATCTTGGCAACTCGTGCCTTAACCTTGCGTTGTCATTTTCTTCGCACTTGAAAAAAACAGAAAACTTCAAGAACCCTTGGAGTATATAAGACAAAGAAACGGAAGACCGTAAACCATTTTTGTGATATAGTTCCCTGGCCAGTCCCACAGGAGCCGGATTCTGGAAAGTCGAGAGGAACTCCAGGAACAGCTTCCTTGTCCCAGTGTGGCGGATCAAGAATTTTACAAAAGCTACACTGTAAAAACCTCCCTAAGGGAGGTACAAACCTTATTGAGAAAGACATTTGGTGATCCAGCTAGGAGAAGGGAGTCATTCTCCTTGCCCCACGAGAACTGTATATGACTGTTTTTGCTTTGAACAACCCAAGAGGAATTTGGATACTTTACATCCAAGAGAAGGTAGTCGCTACGAACAGTAGCTGGACTTTATGGGGTTTTGTTGTTTTAACGGGGACTTTGGGACCAGGATGGTGAATTTTTGTTTGGACTTACACCGACTTCCTGATGAGCACTAGAGTTTGAGTTTAGGTAGGGAAACCCCCTTAGAGTTAGGGATAGATGAGTTTGGTTTTCATTAAAAGTGTATATCAACCACTATTGCACCATAGGGTCAGTCTCTTAATTCCTTGTCATACAGTTACCACTGCTTTATTACTTGAAGCTAGCCATTGTGTTGAACTTGCCCACTGAGGTTTACCACTGCGTTAAAGCTGTGAAGTTAGCCATTGTGTTTTAAATGTTGCTGCGCTCTGAAGTTAACCACTGTTTTACAAACTTGCAAAAACATCAAATGGCTCATCGCATCACTAGGGCACCTATGTCGCCTGTCTGCATGCCATCCCCACAAGGTATAGCTGTTATCGTCTGCAGCGACTCAGAGGTAAGGGACTTCGTCACAGAGGTAATATTGTATGCTTTTCCCCCCCCCCCTTTTTTTAAAATTTTTTTTATTAGTTTTACATCAACTGAAGAACCAACAAACAACCAAACTTGCAGTACATATTACAATATGTCGAATTTTATACAGCACAATCATTGTTGACTGCTTTTCCCATTCCCTCCCCCACCGCCGCCAAGCCTAGATCTCTTTGCGATCTACTTCTGCAGTTTGCAAAGGGGTTTCCTTACTCGTGTTCTCCGCCGGGTCTTGGTCACTTGACCAATCTTGCGTGGACCCAAATAGTGTAGCTATAAGGTGTCTCCAGCTAGTCAGGGTTTCTGCTTCTTCATCCCCTCCCCCCGCACCCCACGTTTCTAGCATCCTGCCATACTACAGTTTCGGCTTCTGCCCATTTCTGGAGGTCTTTCCACCATACTTCAATCCTAGGTCTGTGACACGCCTTCCAGCCCATGGCAATCCTACGCTTCGCCAATATATACGCCAAATCCTTTAGTTTGCTTACATGTTTAAGTTTGTGTGATCTGGGGAAAGCCCCAAGCAGGCACGCCCACGCTATCCCTACAGTTATCTTAATCCCCATTTCCTCCAATATGTGGGCTATTTCTCCCCAAAATATCTCGATTTCCGGGCACGCCCAGAACATACGAGTCATCCCAGCGTTTTCTGTGCCACATTTGGGGCATAGTTGCCTTACTGCATTACTGAATTTGGCTATCCTTTGGGGTGTCATAATCCCTGTGGGTTATGTACAACTGTATTTGCTGTAACATCGCATTCCTTGACACTTTCTTGTGGTACCCTTGGGCCCGCTGCCACATTCCATCACTCATCGGGGCACCCACCTCCTCCCAGTCCTGTCGTAGTTGTACCACTTCCTTTCCCACTTTGGACATTACCAGCTCATATAACCTGGATATCTCGTGCCCTCCCTCTGCTAGATCATATATTATTTCTATGGTGGTATCCGGTTCTTCTTCCTATACTATTTCTGACCATGTTCCTTTAATCCGCTGGACCACCCTGTAATATATTGTCCTGTATGTAACCCCGTTTCCTCCACCAGCGTCCCGAATTCCTTTATCTTCCCCTCTTGCCAAATATCTCCTATTGTCGCTATCCCCACCTGTTTCCAGTGTTTCCTGATTATCTTCATTAACTGCACCTCTTTCCCCTGCCAGTACCACCAGTGGCCCCTGCGGGGAACACTGGGTTTGATTTTCCACTATCTGACAGGCCTTGCCCCATATTTTCCACCCCAGTGTCATCATCTTTGGGCGCTCTTTCATGTCTGGTTTGGACAGCCATATGATTTCCTTCAAAAGGTATGGGGCACAATCCCGTCTAAACAACCTAGATTCTGAGGTTGGGTCTTCTGATAGCCATTTTGCCACATTTTGTGGCTGGCTCGCTAGATAATACATTTTGAAGTTTGGCAAGTTTATGCCCCCCTTATCATACGCATTTTGCAATTTCCAAGGGCGACCCTTCTCCTCGTCCCATGCCAGAGGAACCCCCTACTCATGCTGTGCACCTTGTCAAAGAATCGTCTTGGTATCAGATATGGTATATTCCCAAAATAATGCAGTAATCTGGGTAGGACCACCATTTTCAACATTGCCCCTCTCCCCATCATCGCCAGAGGGAGCTTTGCCCAAAACTTCATGCTATAGGTAATGTTGTATTCTTAATTTAGATCATGTGTTCAACCATAGTATATTCCTCATCCACAACAACCCCTAAACTGGGCTTGGTTTCACTTGACTCCAGTTGTGTTGAGACACACCACATTGTATTCCCTCCCACAGGGCAGTCCTGATGTAAGGCTGATTACATTTTGCAGCTTCCTAGTATTAGGCCACGACAGGGAGGCTCTTGCCACTGTGAACTTGATACAACTGCAAAACCCAGCAACCTGAAGCTTCCAAGCTCCACGAGACCATGAGACTGAATCACAACCACCAGAGAGGCTTTGGCCACTTTGAAGCACATTACTATGTAGGAGGACTCCACATGGGAAGATCACACCACAAGACCCCACAGGGAGGTTTTCACCACTGTGAAGCAGGTAACTACACAGGACCCCACAACGGAAGACCAAACCATCGGGAGAATAAAACCAATCAAAGTCACTCATCAATACAAGGGATCAGAAACCATAACACAAACCAATGACTCAGTAATCAGGCTCTGCCAATATTCTAGCAAGGAAGAATTCCACCCTGGAACAGCTACACGCAAGAACAGCTTACTCACAGATAACTCTGCCTGCAATATTCAAGGCCACAAGTCATTGCAGGCCGTGGGACAGTCCATTGAAAAAGAATTGTCAAGGAAAACTGGATCATCAATGTCAGCAGAGAGACGACCCTGAAGAAAACATCAATCCAATACGAATCCTAGTTGAACGACCCAGTGAAGATACATGAACAGATCGAACACACAAGCCGGTGGAAAAAAAGGAGCAATACCAATGCAAATCACCAAAATACACAGCCAAAGACCAAACAAACCGTAGGAAACACATTGCCATCTAGTCAACCGGAGATCAATGTCCATACAAACAAATATACAAACTACTAAGCCGTGGAGGGACAGATTTCCTATTCCTCACTGAAACCAGGTTAACTCATAACTACAAGAATAGCACACGGCTGCCTACCCAACAACTTCACTAACAGCCAACAGAGAAGGACAAAGAAGAGGAACAGCTAAAAGAAAAGAGCATCACCATTAAACATCCCAAACTGTGAATCACTCCTCATGCACATAGCCTTCGATCTTCAAGCCAACCTAATGTTTCTACTTACCTATAGGCCACTGACTTCCAACCCTACCTTCATAGACAGTGGTGGATGCCATCACCAACACCATTTAAAACAATCACCTGATCATGCTTAGAGACCTCAACATCTGGTTCGAAGAAAAGAACATGAACTCACCAAAACCTTTCATCAACTAACAACAATGCATCAACAACTGGTGAATGGAGTGACACACAGCAGGCCACACACTAGATGCAATCTTCTGCAACAAAGACCTAGTCACAACTGCTCCTACAATGCAAATCCTCTGGAGAAACCACCTCATTATACCCTTCATGATCCAACCACCGCACGGATACCCGATAACCTCCCAAAAAATCCTCCAATTCTGCAAATAAACTGGAAATCCATTAACAGTGTGGCTCTAAACGCGAGACTGGAAGCCACAAAACCATTAATCACTGTTCTAGACTCAGCCAGCATAGAAGAAACAACAAACACAATCCACAAATGGATCGCGAAAACACTGGGTGACATGCACCAGAAAAACCATTCAGTCCCTTGCTAAAGAAAACCATGGCAAGATGGTTCACACCCCACCTCAGAGCACTGAAAAAAACAAACAGAAAACTGGATCAGAAATGGAGGAAAAACTACGACCAACGTTAAAAAAAAAATAAAAAAAGGATGCATGCATACCAAGGGCACAGACTATACAAAGCCGAAATACTCGGGCAAAAAAGACATTCTACAACAAATGGATCACAAACTCAAGCAACACCCATAAAAAGATTTTCAACATCATAAACGGGATTAAAAAATTTTTTTTTAAAAAAACACAGCAGTGTGCAACAACATAACAACCCCATCACAAAACTAGGTGAGAACCTTGCAGACCACTTCAAAAACAAACTCACAAACAACCAGCAAATCATTCATTGCAAGGTGAAATGCACCATCTACCACCTCAACCAACCAACACCGGCACACCTACTAGACTAAACCACTTTCCGCCTATCTCGACAGATACATCCAACAGCCTGGTGAGCAAAAGCAACACAGCCGGCTCTCCTGCAGACCCCTGCCCATCAGATATCTACACGACTATCCCCACCCAGAAAACACCTGGAGAATATTCCCTCAACCTCTTCAACCACTCACTAGCAACAGGAACCATGCCACAAGCCTTCAAATTGAGGTACATCAAGACACTCTTTAAAGATCCATCGGGAAACACGGAAGACCTAACAACAGACCAATTTCAAACATCCCATACCTGGCGAAACTGCTAGAAAGCTATGCCTACGAACAAATCCTTGAACATGTACAAAACAATCGGATACTAGATCAGGCACAAATAGGCTTCAGACACATAAGGAACGGAAACTGCCTTGCTATCTAATTTGAATGATCTAAAGACCAACACAGACTCTAATACCTCAGCACTAATACTACCCGATCTGTCAGGAGCCGTTGACAGTCAACCACGAAAGACTCACCAAAAGACTCCATGGTATTGGAATCGGCAACACAGTTCCACTCTTGCTAAAATCCTTCTCGACCAAAAGAACAGAAACAACTTGGATAGCACCATTTAAGTCAGCAGCTCGCAAAACATGTGGAGTCCCACAGGGGTCATCACTATCAGCACTACAACATTTGCATGACTCACCCCGCACCCACACGATTACCCTCATAAAAAAACATGGGCTTAACTGCTAAAGCTATGCAAGTGACACTAAAATCATCCACAAAATCTACGCCAGCAAAGAACAAAACCAAACACTCACCAACTGCCTCACTGAATTAAACCAGTAGATGAGCACCATCAGCCTCAAGCTCAACCCGGGCAAAACAGAAATCATGATTGCGCCAAACGACCAGTAGAACAACCACATCCCATGGCCTCACCGACCTGGGAAACCAACCAGAACAATCGAAAGCGATAAAACAAATCTCAGAATCTTAATGGACAAACTCACTCACACTAGAGCCAAATGTCAATGCAGTAATTAAGAAATGTTTTTTCCACTTAGATAAAATCAAGAGGATACTTCCCTTATTCACTTTTCAAAACAGAAAACTCGCCGTCATCCCTCTCGTCATGTCAAGAAACGACTTAGCCTACAGCATCTATCTCGGAATGACAGAATACCTTAGGAGAAAACGACAATGAATACAGAACGTAGCAGCAAGACTACTCCTCAGACGGACCAAGAAAACACATCACAACAGTGCTGAGAACACTAAACTGGTGACCAGTGAAAAAACGAATCTTCAAAACACTCTGCATAACTCACAAAGCAATCCACGGAAAAGGAGCGTAATTCATACAGAGGAAAAATCTCGGTCTACAAACCAACATGAACACCAAGGTCCAGCAACAACATTGGCCTCAAACCAAAACAATACGCAAAACACAAATTCGGAGGATCAGCATTCTCCTGCATAGTGGTGAGCCTTTGAACTCGCTCCCAAAGGAAATACGAATAACACCTAGAACTCAGGAAACTGTCAAAAACATGTCTCTTTAACTCACCAAACTAAAAGAGGAAATACTGGTGAAAGGAAAATCCCCAATGCAAAAAGAAACTGCGAAACTGGGGTTGTATACAAATTGTTTGTTTTACAACTGTTCGAATTACAATTGACCTTTTCACAATTGAAAACACCCCCAAAACCCTATATTGGTCAATTGTGACCCTTTAAAATCGGTCAATTGTTCATTCGAACAATTGTAAACAAACAATTTGGGTAATACCGAAACCAGAACACCCAAAGAAAAAATCTCAAACCCCAAACTCAATAGCATAACATTAACCCAATGGATCAACTAAACACACAGAAAAATACCCAGACGACCCCCGACTAAACTTACTAAAAAGTCTTGTATACTCTGCATACCCAACACCGAAGAAACAAGACACATAACTTCGCCACAAAAACACAGCAAACTACAAACACCCTCTCCACAACACCCAAGATAAAACACCCGAATACAACCACCCACCAAACACCACACAAATGTCGATCAACTAAAAACATTCCAACGCAGTGACCATTTTTTCCGAACTGAAGCCACAAACAGCACATCAAAGCTCCTTTGCGCGGTTACCAGACATTTGGTCGAACCAATTTTGTCGAAAACCAAATGGTCGAATTATTATTTTTTTTTATTTTCACTCTTATTTTTGGAGGGGGGGTCCCCCTTTTATTTGGGGGGGGGGGGTCCCCCCCAACCCCCTTTTTTTTCTAAAAAAAACCCTTTTTTGAAAAAACGAAAACCCGAAAAATAAATATATAATTAAAAAAAAAAAAAAAAAAAAAAAAAATCGACCATTTGGTTTTCGACCAAATTGCGTCGACCAAATGTCATTCGACCAGTTTTAATTCGACCAAATGACTAGACAACCCTTTGCGCTTTTCCCTCTGAATCCCACTAACTAACCCATCCCAATCCCATTCCTTTTCAGATCCGCCTGGGTACCATGAAAATGGCAGTGGTGCATGGTATAAGTCACAATAACATATCATATTGTCTTCTATTGTATGATGCTTTAGCCCCTAGATCAACTGGGATTTCTTGAGTTGGTGTCTCCTACCTTAATAAAAGTCATCCAATTTGTTCAAGAGAAATGCTTCAAACCCAATATGGGGTCATTCCCTTCCTCCCACTCAGCAGAGCGGCTCACCTAGCTGAACACCACCACTGTCTTGCTCCTTCTACACTGACGAAGTGTACTAAAACCATGCGCTACCATACCACTGCGGCACTAGTGCTGCTTACCTCTGCGTTTTCCCTTGTTGCTCTTTGCCTCCTCTAGTCCTGGTCCAGCTGCAGGTGTTGGCAGAAGGGTACGTATGGCCTGGCTGGCCCCTGGTTGCTCCAATTCTCTGGCCTCTGAGAACTCCTCCTCACGTTTCACTTCACGGAAGCGCCCTGTTATTTCATTGCTCTTGAAAACATCCTTGAGAGCCCTACCGAAGAGTTTGTTGTCAGGGCGATTCAACAAAAGAGAGCGTTTTTCAGGGGGGCGATCACTCTTGGGTGTTTGTTCTGGATCCTCTGTTGTGGCATAGTCTAATTTATGCAGGGAACAATCCTGTCCGTCCTTCCTCTTCTGCCCCTTCAGAAGGGCATCAGGTTGCTCAGAAGTGCCTCCCCTTTGTTCCTTCTCCTGTTTAATAGATTGCACTGCCTTGGATGTCTGTCCTAGGGATGGTGGGGCAGCACTGGAACTTGAGAAACTGATGAAGCTGCTGCCAACACTTCCAAACGGTGCTTTAGGTGCTTGCGTTTCTTCATCACCCTTTCTGTTTGGTAAAGGGAACGCAAAAGCAGGCGCTATCGCTCCAGTGGGCGCTGGCTTGGAGAAGCCAAGTGTGTGCCCAGTGTTCAAGTTGGTACTGGTTGATGGAGAAGAAAAGCGGACCTGAGCCATAACTGCAGGTGTACTGCTGGTTGGCTGCGAAAAAGTGAATGACTCTGGGGTTATCTGGGATTTAGATTTTTCAGGTTCCGGTGAAGCCTCAAAAATTGGTTTAAATGTTGTATGTTCAGGGGGCTTGAATGCACATTCTGGAACTCCTGTGCTCGCTGCAGGGGTCTTTCGGAGGGTAGAAGGAACAGGGAAAGTGGAGGAACGCAGAGAAGGTTTGTAACTGAAGCCCTGGTCACCTGCACTGGAAGAGATGCTTGGAGCTGTAGCTGCTGTGCCTAGTGAAGTGACTTGACTGATTCCTGATGGTTGTGTAAATATAGAAGGCTGTCCAAAGGCACTTGACTGACCAAATCCTGAAGGCGGTCTAGAAGAGGCTTGGCTTAATTCTGAAGATTGTGAAAATGCTAAGGATTGCCCAGCTCCTCCACTACCCACAGGAAGATTTGAGGCAGTCTGGCCAACTGACCCACTCTCCATTTTAAAAGAAGATGGCTGGCCAATAGCTCCATTGTTTGGCCGAAAGCCAACGGCCTGCCCAGGAGTGCCACTAGCTGGCATAAAAAGAGTTGACTGCCCTGTTGCAGAATGGTCGTTTCCAAAAGAAGTTCCTTTTGCAGGAGATACCCCAGCCTGTCCAAACCCAACAGGCTGTCCACCCACTCCAGTGCTCTGACCGAAGCCAGAGTTCTGACCAGCAATGCCACAGCCCTGTGCTGAGGTCTGTCCGGGAGCGCCATTAACTTGCCCAAAAACATTAGGTCTACTGCTCTGTCCAAAGAGAGCAGTCTGCCCAGAACTTCCACTGTTCTGTCCAAATAACAATGTCTGCCTAGAAGTTGCATCGCCCTGTCCAAAGCTAGAGGTTTGAACAGTACTTCCTGAACCTTGACCAAAGAGAGAAGTTTGTCCAGGAACACTGGCCCCGTGCCCAAAGGTAGGATTCTTTCCAGTTACTTCAATGGCTTGCCCAAAGGATGGTGGTTGGGTAGATGTTCCACTGCCCTGTCCAAAGGAAGAAGGTTGTCCAAACTGAAATGGTTGCTGTGCCTGGAATGCACTAGTTGCACTGCTGGAAGTAACTGGGAAAATCCTTAACTGTGGCCCACTGAAAGCACTTGTTCCTCCAGCCTGATGCCCGCCAAAGGTACTGCTTGCTCCAGACTGTGACTGGCCAAAGAGATTGCTTCCTCCAGACTGAAGTCCACCAAAGGCATTGCTAACACCTGACTGAGGTGAACCAAAGGCATTTCCGGTTTCAGATTGCTGCGCCCCAAACAGATTGCTTGTTCCAGATTGCTGCCTCTCAAACGTACTGTTGGGTCCAGACTGCTGCCCAAAGGGGTTACTCGCTCCAGAGTGTGGTGAACCAAATGGATTATTTGTATTCATCTTCACTGTGTAGCTTCAAGGAATTCCAGGAAAGGAATCACCATTGATGTACTGAAGTTCATGAATAACATTTCCTGTAACACAAAAACAATATTTAAATTAATTTCTGTGGTAAGCAGATAGTCTTTACTTCTCCAACCCTTGTGAACAAGGCATCACATCATTCACCAGCATTTACATATCCACACAAACATCCAATACTCTAACAAGCACCATTTAATTTCTGAGATATATAATTTGCGATCGAAGGCGTACAGTGCAGTCCCCTAGATTATTTTGTAGCGCTTCCCTTTTGCTGTTCCAATCAAACAGTTTAAATCACGCACTAAATGTTGACAACTGCACTAATGTTCTTGAGTTCCATTTTTCTGGGGGGAGGTTGCACTGATTTGTGCAGGGCCCCCCTGCCCCGCTCCCACCCGCCTCCCTCCACAAGCAAACAAAGTGTTCAGGGGACTGGGTGAGAATGTACTCTTGTTAAGGGCACGTAAACAAGATCCCGCTCTTGCCACATTACAATCAGTTTAAAAATGTTGTCCTCTGGGGGCACTGTTGAGCAGCCTAAGGAATGGCTGCCTAGTTTTGCAGCTCCGCAACAACCGACGTCTACTTTCCGAAAGTGGCGGACTTGGGGATCCGTCAACAATACATCTTTACTGCCTTGGTTCCGAAAGTGTGGGGCACCTGTGGATCGAGCGCTGAGAGGATAGGACGAGCCGTAGTGGAGATTGGGTGCCGCCGGCTGGTGCACCTACTGAGGGCGCAAAAAGAAACGGGTAACCCGCTGGGAACACCAAGCCTTTCGCCACAGCACAATTTGTTTATGTGGGCAACCTACAGATTTGGGTCTAGGGAGTCCAAGCCAGCAAGGGAAACAGGGAACCCCATGCATTTCCCAAAAGAGGACACCCCTGGGAATGTACAGAGGTCTGACTTGCGCGAAGTGGCCCAGAATTTATTACCCAGAACCCCAGACAAAGTGAACATTGTGTTTTTTCCCCACCAAATATCACACTTTGTCTCGGATTGTGGCTAATGAAAACTGGGGCAATGATAGTGAAAGCAAATGATTTTTAACGGCAGCACAGGGGCAGAGAAGATAGGAAGAGGGAGAGTTCCAAAGTATGGGAGCAAGTAACAAAAATGAGCAAAACAGGGATGGAGCCCAGGGGATTTGCGGACAGAGATACGGAGAAGAGGTTCAGAGCGAAGAGAACGTGCAGGAAGGTAGAGAGAGTTAAGAGGGCAAGATAGGAAGGAGCAGGACCATTAAAGCCTTGAAGACCGTGCAGAGAAAGTGAAAGAGAAGTCGGTTGTCAAATGAAAGAAGGAAATTGGAGCATCGGTTACTGCTAATGGAATCACGAGCAGGAAGAGAAAACATGAGACGAATTGAGGAGTTGAAGACTGAGCAGAAGGGACGGCGTGACAGGAGACCAGAAGGGACGGGTACGACAACTGTTATAAATGTGATAGCGGCCGCACAAGCAGACATTGCTCCAACAGTTGCCAGAACATGTGCAGACTTGAAATCCACCGCTGCACAAAGGAAAGGGCCAGAAAAAAGTATTCTCTGTCTATGCCCCAAGACTATGGAACCTCCTCGTTAGCATCAGACTCACCCCCACGCTCCTACAATTCAGAAAGGAACTCAAGACCCACCTCTTCAAGGAGTCGCTCATACTCAACACCTAGGCCATCACATCGCCCCTTGCACCACCTGACTCACTAGATGGCGCCCGCCCCTCTCCTCAACACCACCCAGTACAGCTGTACCCCTCCTCTGTGCTCCCATGTATCCTCCACCCCAATGTATATCTGTTCTGTTACCTCTGAAAAGCACTCCGTTATGCATCTGTACTTTTGTATACCTCTCTAAAGAGCTCCATTATACATCTGTACTGTTGCATACCTCTCTTAAGAGCTCTGATATGAATCTGTACTGTTGTATACCTCTCTAAAGAGCTCTTTTATGCATTGTATACCGCTCTAAAGAGCTCCGTTATGTATCTGTATTGTTGTATACTTTTGTAAAGTGCTCCGTTGCTTCTCAAAGCTAGGTCCGCCTCAATAGATCCCATCATATCAATAATAAAAGCAGTAGTAGAGATATGAGTAGTGAAAGAGAGTGAAGACTCAAAGATTACACCAAGATTTGTCACTGTAGAATAAAGGGGATTAAAGCAGGTGGGAAGGAAATACCAGAAGGGTAGGCAGAGGGAGGTAGAGTGGAGGAGGGGAATAAATAGAAGCTCAGATTTTGACTGGCTTTCAGGTGAAGAAGGTGGGTGTGGATTCCGTTTTAATAGCTGAGAAGAAAGCAGAGACATTGGCCTCAAGGGAGTCAGAAAAGTTAGAAAGAGAGGAGAAAAAGTTGGTGTCATCTGCACAGAAATGAGGCAAAGATCAAAGGAAGATATGAGATGGGAGAGCGGGAGTGTATAAGGGGAGACGGCAAGAGGGACAAGCACAGAACCCTGCAGGACACCAAATTGGAGAGGACGAGAGTCAGGTGTAGAGCCAGACCAGGATACCAAAAAGATTGATACGAAAGGTAAGAGGTGAACCAACGAAGGACAGCACGAGAGGGCAAGTGAGGCATGGGAAGACAGGAGAGTGGAGTGATCAACAGTGTCGACAACCGTTGACAAGTCAAGTAGGCTGAGAACAGAAGAACGTTAGTTGCGCTGGGCAGAATGAAGAACGTGGCATGAAGGAGGGTGGTGTCTAGTTTACCTTAGCACTGAAACCCACTCACTCTAGATCACCCCAGTAGTGAATCCCAACCATCCGAGCACACCCTAGTCCTATGTTATGTTATGTTACTTGGTATTTATATAGCGCTCTATATATCATTGGTATGACCTCAAAGCGCTGGTAGCTTCAACGCCCTCGGGAACCGTAGTTCTGGTCAACAATTTACCTGCCTCAGCTTTGCCCTTCCTCCATCCATGTACCCCAGCACATGCCAGCCTAAAGCTCACCACACCCAACCCCACCCCACTTCACTTCATCCACCCAGCCTGTCCCAACGACCTCACCTCACCCTAAACCCTCACCCAGAAATCTCAGACCGGCCACAATCACCCCACTAATACACCTAATTCCACCCAACCACCACCTCTCCTCAACCAAACCAACCCCCCACTACCTCACATCACCCCATCTACAGCACCCACCCAACCATGTCACCTGCTCACCCAACCTCATCACATTAGCTCGCCTCATCCAACATAATATCACCCCACCAACTCACTGACCCCATGACCCCTCCCACCTAGGCTAACAATAGCACATACACTTGAGGACCCTAGCTTACCCAAGCACAATACCCACCTACCCTAGCTCATCCAGGCACTACAACCCATTTTTCATAACTAGCCCTAGAACACAATAGCTCACCACAACACCCCACTCACACACGCTAGGTCACCTCAAAGTAACACCACCCACCCAACCCAGCGTGCCCCGCAACCCACCCAGAGCTCACCCCAGGAGTCCATCCACCCAAGCATCTCAATAGCTCACCCACACTTGCTACCCCAGGATCACACCTAACCCTATACCCACTCTTCCTCACCTAGAATCCCCCCTGCTCGTTGCAGCATCGCAGCAACACACACACACCCTAAGAACCCACCCAAGCTCACTTCCATACCCTAGCCCACCCCATACCCTATGACGCCCTGATCACTCCCAGCCCGGCTACATCACTGGAACACATGCGGCTCACCCCAACCACCCTTGCGCACCTTAACAAACCCTAGCTCACCCCAGCCCAACCTACCACACCCAGGAACTCTAGCTCAGCCAAGCATTCACCCCCAATGCAAATGCAAATGCAATAAAAACAAGCACAACTCATTCAACATAGCTCATCCCAGCAGCCCACCTATCCAACCACTGCCAAAGCACCCCAGAAAACATGAGTTCACCCCAGCGCCCCATTCTCCCCAGTCACACAACCTCCCTCACACCTCACCAAACTTCAACAAACCACTTTGCTGCATCCTACACGAGCTTACCCAACAACGTCACCCCGCCCTAGCTACCGAGCATAACACCGACCCACCCTAGCTCTCTGCAGCATGCCACCCATCTACCCTAACTAATCCCTGCACAATACATATCCACCCTAGCTCCCTCCAGTACATAAACCTCCCGGCCTAGCTTGCCCTGGCACAATACTTATTGTAGCTCACCCGGGACACCATAAGCTGCCTCAGCAAACCAATCCACACACCAATCCCAGCTTGCATCAGTACACTCCCGACCATTCCTCTCTCCAGCTCACCACCAACCCACCCTAGCTCACAACATAGCTCACCACAAAAAAAACATTCCACTCACCCTAACTCTTACTAGCATACAATCTACCCGCCCTAGTTCACCTGTGCAGTACAACCACCCATCTCTAGCTCTTAGCAACACCCCCTGCACCCTAGATCACTTCAGCACAACATCACAATAGCACCCCATCTGTCAACTCAAGCTCACCAAAGCATCCCATCATCCAAGCATCTTATCCACCATAGGCTCCCCCAACACTGCGCACATTTTAACTCACCTCAGCCCCTAGCCACTCACTCTAGCTCACCACAACACAGCACCCACCTAGCTCATCAGGTACAACATCCACCGACCGTAGCTCTCACCAGCAAAACGCCCCAGCCTAGCATGACACAGACTAGCACGTCGATCCTAATTCACCCCAGCAAACCATCCATCCTAGTTCACCCTAGCCCCACACCCACCAGAGCTATTCCCACAAACCACACCCGCCTACCCTAATTCACCTCATTATCCCACTGGACTTAAGCTCATACCAGCACCCAGCCCACTTAACCTAGCCACCCAGCATCTGAACAAGCTTGCATAGCTTATCACAGCACATCACCCACCCACCCTAGGACACTAGAGCAAATAACGTCACTGTGGCTCATCCAAGCACACCACTGTAACTCACCCCAGCACAGCACCCACCCAGCCTACCTCACCCCAGCAGCCCACCCACCCACATAAGCTCCCCGAGCTGTATAGCCAAGCACCCAATTACATCCCAGTACAGGCTCCTCTCAAGACTTCACACACCACCCTAGATTGCATCTTCTTGATGCCCACCCACTGCATCAACCGAGCAAACCTTAGCTCACACAAGCATCCCATAGCTCACACAAGCATCCCATAGCTCACACAAGCATCCCATAGCTCACACACGCATCCCATAGCTCACACACGCATCCCATAGCTCACACAAGCATCCCATAGCTCGACCGAGCACAACACACACCCAACTGAGCTAAAAGCAGCACACTTTAAGGGCCTCATTACAAGTTCAGTGGCACGGCAAAAAGTGGTAATTCCATTACTGCCGCCTTTTTGGGCGGTAGCAGTATTACCGCCATTTTTCACAAACCACTGAACACAAACACAAAAGTATGCCAGTCAGGTAACACAATGGTGTCCCCTCCCAAAACATCTTTTTTTTTGGCAGATACCCTGATTACTGGACAATTATCAACATACTTGTTCTGTGACCAAATCGTACAGTTTCCCCTCATGGTGTAGGAAATGGTAGGATGATCCTATAATTTTAGCCAGCCGCGCGTTGCACCCTGGAACTTGGAGTTCCATATTAAATTTGACATATAATAAATACTACAAGCACCAAAATGCAGAAGCCTGTAGCGCTATGTAAAGTGTGCAGTGGACCTCTGCTGCACCAGTCTGTATGCAGACCTGTCCACATTGGCCTCTTGGTGGCCCTGGGTGGGTTGCCCAATGCCTGTTCTTGGTAGGATTTTCTGACTGGTAGGAAAAAATGACGTTACACCGGCCGCATGTGCGGCCATAGCAAACGCGGCTGACTGCCACCTCTCTCTCTGAGCCCGCGGGAGCTGTAGAGTGACTGCCGGAGCCCAACGGACAACCAGCCGAGCTGCGTGGACGGGGACAAACCCCCAGTGATCACTGCCTCAGTTCTACACGGCTAGGGAAGGTTGACTCGACCCTTCGAGTTGGGTAGCCCGGTGCAGTTCCTCTCTGGCAGGGGCTCTGCTGTGGGTGCGGCGGGGGCACCACGAACACGCAAAAGTGAACTGTGACCAGTGATCTGCAGTGTGGGCCACCCACATTTACTATGAAACGGGATAGCAAACTAGCGGGGCGGAGCCACTCTCTGCTGCCTATACTGCACCCACGCTAAAACAACGGATACTTTGGCCCACATCTACATTAATTAAGCACACAAAGGAGGCTACGGTTTTCTGGGGCGCCTCACTACATTTCCCTTCTGAGCGAGTATTATTTGGCGATACAACACACTCCTTCCCAAGCTTGCACCTCCTTCTCATCTCTGAATGCTGGACCCCACTTAGCCTTGGACACGCCAGGCGACTGCCACACGCCCAGAGACAGTAATAATAATGAACTTGGCGGCGAGTATGATACTAGTGTGCTCAGACTGTTGCCCCACTGTATGAGTTGCCAAATGAGGCTGACAATACCCGTTTAGCAAAGTGAGCTCAGCTTCCACTTAAGGACTGGCAGAGGTGCTGCCCTTGCTTCTGAGGCCCCAAGGGGCGGAGCACTCCTTTGCTGTACCCCAGGCTGCAACCCCCGGGTCCTCCCCTCAGAGGATGCCCAATAAAACCCAGCATGCTGATAAGGTAGGCGCCATGGATAAATTTGCAAAGGCGATGCCTAGACCTGAGCAGGGGCAGACCGCTGGAGGCCACGATGACTCTGCCGGACGGCCGTGCCTGTCCCAGACTTCGCCAGTATGATGGAGCCCATGGCCAAGAATTTTGGATCCTTTCACGAAAAACTAGACGATATTAATGCGAACGTTGCATCACTTAAGTCGCAACTGGATCTCGCAGGTGCTAGAATCACAGAGGCCGAAACTAGAATCATATCGAATGAAGATTGAATACAGGCGCTCCAGGTCACGGTGGCCTCCCTCACTCGGGACATGAAATCCGTCAAGGCCAAGTGTGATGACTTGGAATCACGATCCCGTAGAAAAAAATGTTCGAATAGTGTCCGTGCCTGAGAATGCACTCACGGGGAGGATGGATCTAGCTGTCGAAAACTTGCTAAAAGAACTACTGGGTAACCCTGACCCGTTTCCATTCTTCACTGTAGAGCGTGCTCATCGAGCGTTGGCTCCGCGCCCTAAACCTGCTGACTTTCCTAGGCCTATCATCGCTAAGATCTTGAGCTATCGAGACAGAGACCAGGTGCTTCGGCTGGCGAGGGAGAAGGGTGAACTCAGGCTGGGGTCACAGTCAGAATCTTCCCTGACTTTTCTGTGGGAGTGCAACAGGAGTGATGCCAATTTCTGGGGGTAAATAAGATGCTTAGGGAACGGAATGTACAGTATGCCAACCTATTTCCAGCACGCCTCAAGTTTACGTTCAGGGGTAAATTGGATTTCTTTACCGTTCCAGAAGAAGCAGTGAAGTTTGAGGCGCAAATCCCACTGAATAACCCTGCTGAGGACTTGATGGACAATGACTGAGCGGGATAGATGCCCTCACTGGAATGCTTTACTGTTGAGCCCTGTTATCCGTTTGATCATGAGCTGATAGTGCTTGTTGTTGCAATAAGTGGTGTTCTACCACAGAACCTAAAAAGTCGTTTGTGTGGCAGCAGCGCACCCCTCTGCGACTGCAATGGTTCGGTTGGTGGATCTGATATGGGTGGGTCCCTGTTGGGCCCTATTTGCTGGTGGGCCGAGTTGGGGGGTTCCACTTGGAATGTGACTGGGGGTGAGGGGGCAGTGGAATCACACTGCTTGGGGGAGAAGGAGCAGTGAGGGAGGGGGGCAGGGAAGTTGGGGCAATAAAGTTAAAAAAGGCGGATGCGGTTTGGGAACGCGCACATTAGGTACACAACATGCTGACATCTAACACATGATGCCGTTTATATTACGGCGGGATGTCTGGGATATACCCTAGAGAGTGGTCATGGCGACTAAGTTGAGGTTATGGAATATCTGGGGCATAAATAACTTCACAAAAGCATGCAGGATCACTGCATATGCTCAAAGGCATGGGGTGAAGATACTTCTGCAACAAGAGACCCACGCTACGAAGCACTTGGCGCTTGGCCTAGCGCCCTCTTGGGGATCAAATAGGTTTTATACTATCTTCTCGGCACACGCTAGGGGGGGGGGGGGGGTGATGACACTAATTCATAAAACAGTCTGGTTCACGCTGAAAAAAAGAGTTATATTGACCCTGAGGGTAGGTACGTTATTCTGCATTGTATCATAGCGAATGGGGAGTACCTGATTGTGAATACTTACGGACCTAATGTGGATACCTTAGAGTTCTTTCGATACAGTGGTCTCCATTTTTCTGGGCTACATAGGGGTTCCTATTATATGGGGAGGAGATATGAATATGATACTAGACACTGTGCTGAACAGAACAGGTGTCGCCTCTAGGGCCTCATCATGTGCGGCCCGTACATTACAGCAACACATGCTGACACTAGGCCTATGCGATGCGTGAAGGATTCTTAATGCCCAAGAGCGGAGATACACGTATTATTCAACGGTGCATCACAGTTCATCTCGCATTGATCTGTTCTTAGTAACGGGCGATCTGATGGGTACAGTTGTAAATGCTGAAATACTTACACGTACACTGTCGGACCATGCACCAGTCACCTTATCCATAAAGCTGGGTTCATCTCCACCTGTTTGCACTGCATGGCGCTTCAAACTCGGAGGCTCTCAAGGACACAGTATACAAGACCGACATCCGGTCAGATATCGAGACATTCTTTGAATGCAACACATTACAAGATACTACAGTAGGGGTGTGATGGGAATCCTTCAAGGTGTACATAAGGGGCATCTCCATATCTAGGGAGGCAGGAATATTGAAGACGATAAGGAATTACCTTAATCGCTCTGAAGCCAAATTGAAAGGCCTACAGCAAGAATGCGCAACTTTAGCCCCTCCTGGAAAACAAGCACAGATAAGGGAGGACCTCGGGACCTTTGAGTAACAAGCCTTGTGAGAAATACGCTACTTCTCTAGGCCATATGCAGCTAGGAAATATGGAGAGGGGGAAACACCCGGTAGAACACTAGCTAGACTGATTAGGGCTGAGGGGGGTTGCGGGGGGCGGGTCGGAGCCAGATTGAATGTATTGTTGATGAAGAGGGTACCCATCAATGGGCTGACCAACAAATACTCTAGGTCTTTTCCAAATTTTACACTGTCTTGTACACATCAACAGGTTCTCACGATGCGCATGCGATTTGTGATCTACTAGATCAGATGCCTATAACCACTGTTACTCGCTCGAACAGAGAACAACTCGACGCCCAAATTTCATAGTTAAGGCCATAACTGACCTGCGGAAGAGCAAAGCCCCCTGGCCAGACAGCCTCACGTCAGAATTCTATCAAGAACATGTAGCACTCCTGGCACCGAAACTGCTAGAGGTGTGGACCGAGTCACTTAGAGACTCGACACTCCCTCCTTCCTTACGAGAGGCCACTATTACAGTTCTACTGAAACCGGGCAAGCCCAGCAACGAGTGCAGATCATATAGGCCCTTATCATTCATGAACATGGATACCAAAATCTTCGCTAAGACAATTGCGAATAGATTTCGTCCAATTATGCCGTACTTGGTGCATGAAGACCAAGGTGGATTTGTTCCCGGGCGATCAACGGCTCTTAACATAAGGTTCTTCAATATTATGTCCAGGATCGACCAAGGTTCGGATGCCGTTGCTGTTCCAATGGCATTTGATATGGTCTCTTGGCAGTATATGTGGGAAGTTCTGAGCAAGATGGGGGTGGGAGCGAATATGATGAAATTTATCCAATTATTGTACACAAATCCCATGGCGAGGGTGCTGGTTAACGCCCATACCTCTGCACCTTTTGCATTGAACAGAGGCACCTGACAGGGTTGCCCGTTCTCCCCCATTCTCTTTGCATTGGTCATTATATTAGAGCACGTCATACTCCCAAAGGGATAAGACTACAGGGTACTCCGGAAATAATTTCACTCTATGCCAATGGCGTCCCTGTTGTACATCAGGGACTCATCTGTAAATCTAGACCCTATACTAAGGGACGTTACCCGGATAGGCAGTTACTCCGGATTTGCAATAAATTATAGCAAATCTGAGATGTTGCCACTCTAGCTGGCTGGGAAACTATCCCTAGTAAAAATTATCCCGGTTCCTAAGCTTCTTTATATATTTTCTAATGTCCCTATATGCTGGAAACTGGAGGGATGGCCCGACTACGGCAGAACATTGGGCTGGAAATACTAGATCAACAATGGGGGGCTGTTCTGACGTATAACGTTTTCTGGGGACTACTATTTGACTTGAGTAGGCCTAGGTTATTTCTATTATGTCAAGATAGATACAGAAACACTTTGAATGTGAAAATGCATCAAAAGGAGTTTCAGACACAAATAGATTTCAGTCAGCTTTTTACATTTATTTTGCTGCTGGATGCATTTAATAATCATGCATCAATAGTTTTTTGGGGAAATAAGTATTTGTTGAAAAAAACAATCAGAAAATACAAAAAGTTCATTTCACAAGAACAGAGTTTGCAAGGAGGTTAATTATTAGTCTTAACTTTTCCTCAAGCAACTGTTTATGGCAAGATAAATTGCAAAATAAGAAAGTGTTTTGAAAGAAACACTGTGAAACCACCACCTATAGTGACAAGTGATTAGCATGTAGTCCATACATAACAACCAAGACAAAAGCAATGAATGAGAAAACTCTTGGTTATTGTAGCCAGGCTGGAGGGTGACCTAACAAATGTCCCTATATGGCCAGGGAGACAATACTTCGATGAAATGCAAAACATGTGTGCACAATTTCTTTGGCATGCTGGCACAGTCCGCAAAAAGTGGGCGCACATGACTACCTTATGAAAGAGGGGGCTTTGCTGCTCCCAATCTGAAGCTATACTGGGTGGCAGCACAAGCCCAATATGCCAAACATTGGTACACCACTTCATCCACTGCTCCCCCCACCCCCCATGTAAAGCTGAAACGATTGGCAGCAGGCATTGCCAACCTAATGACATTGGTCCTACATCGAGCATACAAAGAGGACTCCCCGCTAGATCCCAAGGCGTCTACGCTGTTCGCCTGGGACTGTCTGCTGCATCCGTCTCCAGGGCAACGCTCATACTATAGATGGCTTCCAATCTGGGATTACCCTGGGCTACAACCCACACATGATAGACTCCTGTCCCGTCGGTGGCAGGCGCTGAATATCAAGTGCGTAATGACCCATTTCCGGAGGGGAAATTCATCACCCCCCAAACGTGGCGACCTGGACACTAAGGGTGGGCCCGAAGATGCTCCTGTACTACAGACTCAGTGCCTCTGTCCACAACATGTGGCCGTGCTATCCTGATGAACCCCCGGGCACACCTGAAATACAATATATAGTGAATTTGAGGGGTGCTCATGGGGTGTGTTACTAGATAAAACCCCCGACCCACCCCCTAAAGCACGTGGTGAATGGGCAGCCAAATTAGATCTAGAGATCACAGACGAGATCTGGAAGAAACTGCTCTCATACGCGCAGGGTGTCTCTCAATTCCAGGTACCGTTGCATCCAATACAAATGGCTGAATAGGCTTTATTACACCCCACATAAACTAAGCAGGTTCACCAGGGCTCTACACACACTTGCCCTAGGTGTAAGGCCAAGGGAGCTGACCACATACATATGTTCATAACGTGTATTAAGCTGCATGACTTCTGGGGCGGGATTCTGCAGGCGCTATCTGACATGGTTGGAAGCACAGTGGGCCCTGAGCCGACTGGTATACTTTTTGGTTTGTGGAATAATTCTGATGTCAAGAAAATGTCTGCCTTTGTGAACGGAAGCTGTATGGTGGCAAAAAGAATTATCCTCAGTGCTGGAAGCGCTCCCCCGCCCCCACCTTTCAAATGTGGCTGAATGCACTAACCTGGACCCAGACTTGCGAAGAGGAATACATAAGCTCCCTTCTATTACTTGCACGCCCAAGAAATATTTGGCATGTATTTCGTAGCTATCTTATGGACCAAAATGAAATGGGTCAGGATTCTCCTGACCGGTCTTAAATGTAGTACCATCGTATTTACTAAATGAATATGGAATATTTAGCTGCGGCATTGAGCTCTACTGTCCTGTATATCACCAAGAAATTGTATTGTTGTCTATGCATGTAAAATGGAAAGGTTTTTTTTTCCTGTCTGTGTGTACCGCAACCTCTCTGCCAATAAATAAAAGTTAACAAAATAATAATAATCTATAAGATCCCATAGCTAAAGCATGCTTATTCATGGCCACGACACACGACTTGCATCATGACACATTACAGGAGGCCTGGGGGAGAAAAAGCATATGGGCTGCAGTTGAGAGGTTCCCTCCTATACATGGACTAAACCACAGTCAGTTGCAAATGTTTAACTATTATAATTGCACCTTCCTGGGGACAGCAGAAGAAGCATCTAAGTTACTTGAGGCATGGGCCAAAAAATAACTAGACGAAAAAGAACGAATAAGTGTTTGAAAAGCAAAAAGGTAGTGGTAGTGGATGTGCCATAAAGTCGGCATCAGAATAAGCTTAAAAGCGATAGAGGGAGAAGACGGATTACTGTCATTCCCGATAAAAACCAGCTGGATCATTGAAGTAGATTGGTCACTCAATACTGTGGAAAAGGTTATTGTTGTATATTATTAATGCTTCTGAAATGGTTTAGGCACCTAATCCCACCGATTTCCAAACAAATATTTGATGTCCTGCTGTGTAATGTGAGAAACCAAAGGGTGTCTCACCCGCTAGTCTTTGGGCACTTGTCATCCAGGTGGCCAGGACACAGCCATTACTTTTGGAGCCAGTTCCTGGGAGTGGACCAGTGCGAGAGGATCACCTGGGTGAGGGATCTTCGGGGAGTGGGGAGACGTGGTATTCTTTGAGAACCCCTAGGGTATTCTCCCAGTAAAACCTTGAGAATCCCTTATTCAGGTGGCCAGTACACAGCCATTGCTGTTGGATCCAGTTCCTGGGGGTGGACCAGTGAGGTAGGATCACCTGGGTAAGGGAACCCGAGGTTGTGCTCGGGGGAAATACCCCAGGTGAGACGCAGTATGTTACCGGGAAAGAAGACGAGGATGGAGAGATCCCAGAGACCTTTGTGGGCTGTGCCACAGTTGGCCCCCTTTCTCCCATAAAATCTACCATATTAAAATCCACCAAACAAACCCCATCTGGAAAACACTCTAAGAACACAAACCCTACTAGAGTTGAAGACCACATCTCCAAAAAACCCTGTTTTCCCACTTTCGACCCGAAAACTCTCAACCATTCTTTTTCACATCCTTCTGATTATTCTTTTCTGAACACTCAGTCTACCGTGACAAAACACTACTGGTCCCAGAATCCCCTGTGTTCATTTCACGATCCCAGTTATTCCCATATGCCTCACAAACCCCAACTATCCTTTCCCTAACTCCCAGTCAAATGTAACCAACAGTTACCATTCTCACAAACCCTACTAACCCTACCCTTTTGAGATCCCCACAAACCCCAATCAGAGTATTTTTCCTTCATGTAACACCTATTTTCCCTTCCTACCCTGTAGGATACCAGGAAACTATCACCTTCTTTATCACCTTCTTTTTCCGACACAAATATTTTTTCTCGACATAACGCCAGGACTGTTTACCGGACATGTCTCAATATAGGCCAAGTCAGGCAATCAACCTAAACCACACACACCCGACACCCTTCCTTTTCCCACAGGGGTTAAGGTGGAGCAAGAGAGCGCAGTACGAGGGAGTCGAGCACGGCAGACAGCATGACGGCACAGCTATGCAGGCACAGCAGTTCAAGCGAAGGGGAAAGGTGGCAGGAATCGAAAGGGTGGCGAGGAGAGAAGTGACCTTGCCCTTTTCATCCGAGACCTGTGTAACCTTCGTGGAAGAGAGCCTAAGACCGCGAACAATAGCACAAGTGTCTTGCAGTGGATGTCAATGGTAAATGGGGCAAGCATATGCCAATAGGCAGGAGCAAGGGAAGCTCCCACGCGTGTGGTACCGGCCTTGACTCCAGAGAAGCCAAAAGCCACGCGGTTCATTACAGCCGGTGAGTGGAGGAGAGAACCGATAAGAACCGGGCTGTGTTGAGAATCGAAAAAGTGGCAAGATTGAACCAAGTTCAAGGAACTGTGGATGAACTGTAAAAGTGTTAAGGGGAGACAGGCTGCAGAGGGAAACCAGCACCACGTGGGTGCTAACTCAGAAGACTCTGGTTAATCCCCAATTTGAGTGAAACTACAATTACCAGAAGGCCGTAGAAGAGCCAGCGAAATAGGTCAAAGTAGTCATACAGAGGGTCGAGCAAAGTCCCTGTAAAATCGAAAGACTGATCTACAAGCAATGTAAAAGAAAGGGACGTGAATCCTGCAAACAGCAAACTGAGCAAACAGAAAACATTGAAAGCAAAGAGGGGTCAGCGCCCAGAAGAGGAGGACCCGAGGGTGGCGAGCCACCATCATCCTCATCGAGAGCCACAGTGAACCCGGTGAGAGGAGGCTAAAAATCAAGAGGGGTTGGAGCCTGGCAGAGGGGGATCCAAGGGTGAAAAGATGTCACCCCAAGATGGAGAAGAAAAGTGTAAGCAAAGTTAAGAAATGGCAAGAGTGAACCCAAAGGAGGGATGCCAGAGAAAAAGGGTCCGAGCCCAGCAGAGGGAGATCCAGAGATGAAGCTATCACCCGAGTGCCACCAGTCATGAGGGGTCCGAGCCCGACGGAGGGAGGTCCAGGGGTGAAGCTATCATCCAAATTTCAAGGAAGAAAAGAACTGACATATAAAGTGAGGAATACGATACGTAAAGGGTCAGCGCTCAGAAGAGGGATTTTCAGGGGTGAAATCATGACCTTATTTGAACTGTGGTTTACAATTGAGAAGGGTCTGTGCCCAGAAGAGAGGAACCCAAGGGTGAATCATTGTCACCCTAACTAACTTATTTGGTTAAAGGAACTTTTGGTTTTTCTTATTTGAACACATCATGCCCCGAAGGCAAGAGACTTTCAAAGCGAACGAGACTTAGCCATCGATGGTCCTGAGAACTGCCATAGAACTGTTGTCTCGTGCTGGAGAAACCCGAGACTGTACTGTGCTCCAAGCGCCCATCTTACCCGTATCGAAAGCGCGGGAAGGGAGATCCAGGCTACTGCATCCTGACATTATTTGAGAACTATCCCACACCCCTTTTTGTATAAGTTGTGAGGTTTGGCAATAGGTTTCTTAGTATAGGACCTTTTTATTTTGACACAACGCCACTGGGACTGCCCTATTTTACATTTGTTGGTCGACACTTGATCCCATATTAGGTATAGGCATTTTCAAAACTGCATACAAAATTCACTGTTCAATAAACACCCTTGAACTGTGATCACTTGTGTCTGTCTTACTTGATATCACCATGAGTTTCTCACAATTCCCCTTTCCCGTACACATGTCCCCTCCCGTTTCATAAGGAGTCGCCAAATTCACAACCACCCCCCCTTTTCTACACAAACACTGGTCGGAGGAAGAGGGCAACAGAGTAACAAGACTAACCGCTAAATCGGGTCAGGCAAAGTCAGGCACTTGACTTCAATCACATACATCCGATACCCATTAGCTCTCCCCACACGGATAAAAGTCCGAACATAGAGACACACTCAGAGCAAGGTGGAACACGAGAAGCTGAAAAGCCAAACTTACTGGAGTAGAGCAACGGATCGATAGACGAGAACCAAGGGTAAAGGAACCCAGGAGTTCCCTGCAGGAGGTTGCTGCCTCCAAAAGAACCATAAGAGATCGTGGAGAAGGCCAAATCCCAGACAAGAAGACTGCATTGTTTTTCAAAGGCACCCGCAACCCTCCCGGGTGAACGACAGAGTTGGGGAGGCGAGGTCAAGCATGTGGTATTAATCTTGACTTGTGAATTCAAACGGTGAAGACAAGAAAGGAGTATACATAGGCGTCGAGTTGGCGAGCAAGATGAAAGACCAGTGTGCGTTAAGGAAAGATAAATGGCAACAATATATCTTAATAGAAGGCTGCATGTGTGTGGATGAGACGTGAAGAAAGGCAGACCTGTGCTCAACTTTAAAATGACTGATAACTGTGAAGCGGAGTGGTCCAGCGAAAGGAAGTAGCTCATTCGAAAATTCTCTGCGAAAGGTAAAATGTTTTGTTCTAAAGCCACGAAGCGAATTAACTTTAAAAAGCATGATTATCAAGATTGACACCAAAAGGGAAGTGGAAAGTGAACATTGAACTCTTATGATATTGAACATGGACCAAGAAACACTGGGGCAAATAACACAAAAGTGAGAGTTGAAGAGAAACTGAAGGTACTTTTGGAACGCTAGAAAAGTGACTTTAACGTGGAAGGCCAGGTGGGCCTCGATCCACCGTTTGAACTGCTTTGTTTTGAGAACCTAAGCCAGAGTGTGTCATCCCATCTACGGGGACCGCCTTACTCTGTGCTGGCCAACGTGGGGAGGAGAGCCAACCCAGCCACTTTGGTTCTTTATATTCTAAAACACTGATTTTCCTTTGCATACATATTCCCCTTTGTACAAGAGATAGGGCAGGCATTAGGTTTTTGTTAGTATAGGTCGTTTTGATTTGACAGAGCCTGACTAAGACTGTGTTTTCTTTATTATTTAATGGTAGAGACTACTCCTATCTTAGCTATAAGGCAAAGTAGGAGTTTTTCCCAAACCGCGTGAATTGAATAAAGGTTTTACACATTGCACCTTTTGTGTCAGTGTGATACCATACCTCCCTTACAGTAAGCATTTCTTTTAATAGGTCTTATTTCAAAAGTGCATCTTAAAACCATAAATAGCATTAATATCCAAAAATGCACATTCTAAAATTAGAATGAAGAGTATACAATATACAGTTATTGTTCCCATTTACAAAAGGAAAAACGCAGAGAGAAGAAACGTTTACTCACTTCCATTATTTCTAAAGCTGCATGTCTAAGGATGCCATATTGTGGCCTCTCAGCTGCAAGTGCATCTGCAGAGTACTTCTCTCTCAGTCTCACCCTTCTGTCTGCCAGGATGCCATGTACTCCTTTGCCTTTTTAGAATATTTGCCCCATCCATATGCCCAAATGATGTAATACAAAGATGAAAAGCTGGATAAAGCTTCAATTATCTATCCTACTGGTGACACTTTCCAAAGCACGTTATTAGAATTTAAATAACCTAGATTTCATTTAATTCACATAACAGTCACATAAAATGCATGCAAGGTAATCTGCTTGTGTGTTTGAAATAGTCGTTTGTTACAATAGGCAATTAGTTGTAACAAAATCCATCAGACTCTCTGGCTTTGGGGTGCTCAGGGCCTCCCCTCTAGTCACTACCTCAAGCTTAAGGGTGTCAACACCCTTCTACTGTGTGGTCTCCGGTTTCTCATCCTTTCTGGTTAGTATCATAAGTCATCTAGTCTCCCGCTGCCCAGTACTCATCCTCATCCAGGCTCCTTGCAGACTCCCTGAGGTCTCCCAACAGAGCACTGGTGGATGCCACAGCAGATCCCAAAGGCCCGGAGGTGAGCCAGGAGAGTATGTTCGTGATGAGTGTGTGGCCAACTACACTGCTCCTGCCCTTTGGAGGGGTTATTCAGACTGCCAGGCTCAGTCCGCTGTTCCTTCACCCCCCCCAAATCCTTTCTCCTGCTCCCTCTCAAAGGTCTTTGTCTCAGCTCCTTCCTCCTACTAGTATTTATTTTAATTCTTAGTAACTCGCCACCTCGCCCGTAGCGTCAAGGCGCACGAAAAAAAGACAGAGAGCAGGCAAACAGAGTGAGAAGCAGGTTCAGGAAAGTCAAAAACAGGACCCAAGGAGCCATGAAGGGGAAGATTTTTAGCTTCTTTTGAAGTCTGCAGGAGATGTAATGATTAAGATCCAAAAGGAATAGGATTCCAAATGGCTGGAGCCAGATTGACGAGGCCCTAGAATGGAATTGTCCTCGATTACATTTTTTGAAGCTGAAGGTAAGCCACCTGATCCATTACCTTCAATAAAAAGGGAACATTCGTAATGGGACGGTAGTGCTTGGGCAGAAAAGGGTCAAGGTTATCCTTTTTAAGCAATGGACTGATTCATGCCTCCTTCAGATCAGTTGGTACCTGTCCCTCCATGAAAGATTAGTTGATGAGCTTGGCAACCCATAGGCCGATGGTATTGAGTAACTCAGCCAACAACCTGGAGGGGCAGGCGTCACCCTTGCATGTGGTGGGTTTCATGTCTTGGATGATCTTATTGACTTCGAACAACCGTGCAAGGAGTGAAGGAGAATGTCGGCTTGGGAGTGGATTGTTGCTTAGTAGGGGTTATACCGGGTGTAGGTACCAAGGTGGGGGCGTCGCAGGAGAGAGACCCCGGAGGAACACTAGACTTCAAGTGCGAGGCGATTTTCGATGCAAAGGCGTCGTGAATGGTTTGACACCATGAGGAGTCTTGAACATGTTGGTTTTAGTAGGAGTTTTGGTGTTCAATTTCCGGACGATCGCAAACAGCTCCTTGGAGCTTGATTTGGCTTGACATATTCTTTTGTTGTAATAGGAGGACTTGGCTGAGATGACAGCAGCCTTGAATATCTTAACAGGAAGCTTGTATGCAGCCAAGAGGGCTGGTGACGGATGCTTCCGCCAGGCCCGCTCAGCTGCACTCCTAGAAAGTCCTAGAGTAAGAATACCCTCATTGAACCAACGATGTGCTAAGGTTTCTGGCTTAACATACTTGGTCGTGAAAGGAGCGAGATCCTGTATGATGGAATCAAAGGTGGATTTTATATGCACGGAAAGGACCGAGGAAGTATCGTAGACCTGCATGTCACCAAGCCTACTTCTCAATTCCTGGGAGAGTCTTTGGGGTGTCAAGTTTTTAAATGATCGAGCTCTAATAGATTGCCTAGGAACGGTGTCAACTCTAGAGGATGAAACAGGCAAGTCAATCGTAAAGGTAAGTATAGAATGATCAGACCAAAGACACAGTGTAATGACTGGAATACTGGTGGCAATACGATGCAGCAGTACACAGTCAAGGATATGGTCCCCTGTTTGAGTGGGTTCCATGACCTGCTGAGAGTAGCTGATAGTAAAGAGTGCAGTCAGCAACGACTGGATGATTACAACTGTGGGTACGTTATGTGGGCACATATCAGATTAAGTGCACCACTTCATCACCCCATTGGTCCCTTTCACTCCCCAACCTATTTTCCCAAACAGAGGTCTGCCTCCGCCACACCCTCCAGCAGGCATTTTTCTCTTCCCAGTGGCGGCTGGTTAATTTAATTGGTGGAGTGTAAACATTTCCCATGAATATTCATGAGTGACAGAGCGTGACAAGGGAGCCCAAACTAACCAAGGAAGGTTCGAAGGAGGGCTTGCTAGGGATTGTTCTTCCTCCAAGAAATGTTTTTAAATAATGGGTTAAAAATGGTACTTTTACAGCACACTTTCTGTGAAACATTCGATTAAAAGCCTCCCAGTTTACAATTAATTTTGTAACATTACACACGAAGAAGGTCCAGTAGATGCCAAGTCATTGGTATTGCACAGGGGCATCATCCAACATTTCTTCATGTTGTCTTTTCCCACATTATATGCCAACAAAAATGAACATTGTAATGCTGGCTGTACCCCAACATGTCCATGCTGGCTTCACCAATATATGCCAGTATTTCCACGGAGAACATATTCCTGTCAATGCTGGCTCTGCCAATGTAGATCTGGCAGTATCTCCACGTATAAGCATACTCTGGTTGCCTTTGCTCATAGTACTAGTAATAATGCCATGCTACTGTAAGAAAACAGGTCTATGCAGGTTTCACCAATATCGCCTCTCTCCCACAGGACATAAGAATGCTCATTTCTCCAAGAATGCTGAAAAAAATGCTTTGCCCGTTGACCCGTCAATACTAGCTGCACCAATGTGCCCCCACCCAAATGTCACACTTGCTCGCTCGGCTTGCATGTACAGACACACACATCACGTGCACACGCTAACAAACCTACAGTCAGCCACCCTGTTTGCCTGTTCACTCACCCAAGCAACAAAAACAAAGAAACACTAGAAGAACCACACTGCTCTCATACCCACACAACCATACACTACAACATACACTTTGTACATATTTCACTCATGTTACAGGCACATCCCACAACCCCTCGCATCTACACATGACATGCATACATACAGTTGTTATTTCTCACCTGCATGCCTGGGCTCAAGCTATAGACTAGTTGCACACAGCCATGAAGGCTGCCCCACCCACCCACCCCCATTCCCCAACCAGGAACGATTTTCCCTGATGCCCAACAGGCATGGTGGAGCCAAAGCATCCCCATCTCAAAGAACCAGGCCAGATAAATGTGCGGGGGCGCAGGTGCGCCCTCTTGCACATTTCAGTCTGTAGTACCCCAGCCTGCAAACCCAAAGGGCCATGCAAGGTAGGGGAAGCAAAATGTCCCCGGCTTTGCAAGGCCCATTGGGCATGTACTGAAGCCAGCCAAGAAGCGCTCCCTCTGAAGCTGAGGAAGCAATCAGGTTTACACTGAACTTTCTTTGGGCTCCTCTTATGGATTGTGGGTCGGCGCCCTTTCGTCCATTTTCAACAAGCTATCCCAGGCTCTTTCTGTCTTCTGAAGATACTCTCCTTTTTACCACTCCCCTCCTGCCTTTCTCACTTCCTACTGTCCACCTATTTTAGAGCGCCCCTCCCCCTCTGGATTCCCAACGTCCTCTTTCTGATTTCTGTCAATCCAGTGGGTCACCTACCATACTCACCTGGCCTCAAGCACCTCCTTCAATCTCCTAGCATGCTCCAGCTCTTCCTGCCAACTATTGAGCTCTTGCTCCAATGTTTCCTGATCTTCACTGTCCACCTTCTGATGCTCCCCTTTTCCTGTCATTCGGCTATGTTCCCGTCCTGCTACAATCTTCTTGGTATTCACTTTCCCTTACTCATACCTCTCCCGGAGGCATTACTTCTTTCCCAGCAAGGATAGCCCGCCTTTCTTGCAGCTTCTGGAAACTTCAGGTTTCGAGACAGACCGGTGGGCCCATTTGCAGGGGCGGACTGGACTGGTCGAATGGGGAACTCTGATTTCCTGTTAGGCCTCTGCACCCTGGGCTTCTCGTGTACTAACCCATTTTATTTTCAAATGTTCTCATAGGAAAAGGGTTGGGCTTGCTGAAAATGTGTGATGTGGTGCAACTTTTTCCAGTGCCTCTTTTTGTTCACAGTTCACCCCTGAGGTTTTCTACCAGTTCTCAGGACTGGCTAATCCCTGCTGTTGAGCGGTCCCCCTCTCTGGTGGTGACATCCAGACCCTGGGTGTACTCCCCTTGCCCATCTGTACTTAAATGCATAGGAGGGGAGGCCTTGTGTAATGACTAGCTAACTGCCACTCAAATTTCTAGCCGTAGTTCAGGCCTTCTCTTTTGTGCTGAAAATGTATATGGAATCCTGCACCATGTGAGGAAAGTCACTCCACAATTTCCTTCAAAAGGCTAGGAGTGCTTAAAGTGGCCATTTCACAAGCCCCTGCCTTCCGTGCAAGGAATGGTGGGTTAAACGGTGATCGTCCTCTCGATACCCACAGGTCCAGCATCATCGGACACGTGGCAGCACCCTGTCCACTTGGCAATCCCACCATAAAACGGAAAGGTTAGGCAGGAGACTTCATCACAGGCCGCATAACAACTCTGGTGAAGTGTTTCAGTAGAGACCTGAAGTATACATACTGAGCACTATGGGATGGGTGGGGGCAAAGGAAACTGTAGCCCCAACAATCAAGAAGCAATGATCAGAAGAGAGAGTAGAAACCCATGAACATTTTACATAAACAGCATGGTTGGTTGGCTAAAGCTGGTGGCTGTGGTCTGGACTGTGGCGATTCCAGTGGATTTACTATAAACCCTTATCAACAGCATTGTAGAGATATCGCGAGAGCCGCGAGCTCTCGCGAAATCTCGTCCGTAGGCGGAAGCCCCGCCCCCTGGCTCCGGCGCGACACACACGGAGCGAGGAGGGGACGCGAGGAGACGCGTCCTGAGCGCTCCTCATAAATATTAGGCCTTAGAGCCTAATCAAGGACAGAACTTCGTGGCACCAGCCAGCCACATGTTAAAGGGCCTGTTGTCCACCCATTATTCTTTGTGTGTGCAGTTACATACCCTGAAGATGTCTGCTGTTGAATAAAGAGACATCAGAGAGTCAACACGCTTCCTGTCATTTGTCAAGGATATTATACAACATAATTGGCGACGAGGATTACCGCTGTAACCCGCGTGGAACCATGCAAGGAGCGACACCACCACCGCCCTTCCTGCAAACTCCAGGTAGACCCGCCATTCTGTGGCCGCAATGGCAACCCTTGTTCACGACGTATGTAGAGGCCTTGGGCGGCGCAGGCTACTCGGCGGCGCGACGCAGGGTAATGTTACTTAATGCCCTAGGGGTGGAAGGACAGAGGGTGTTCGAAAATCTTACCCCGGAGCCGGTGGTTGGTGACAAAGACGACGTTTTCAAGGAGGCCGTAAGAAGGATTGTGAAAAGGTTCGCCAGCAAAGAGAATACCGTCCTACACAGAATCCGGTTTTATAGCCGCAAGCAGGAAGCCTCAGAACCCGTAGACGACTATATTACTAAGCTGCGTGAACTGGCGGCACTGTGCAACTTCGGTAACAATGCAGAGAGCCTCATCTGCGACATGCTGGTGGTTCACACCAACAGCAGGAAAGTACAAGACAAGTTCATTTTGGAGAAGGAACTGGTGCTGGATAAAGCGATTGAAATTGCGAGAGCGGTCAAGGAAACGGCCGGGAGAAGGAAAGAACTCGCAGGAGGCCATAGTTCCGCTGAAATACAAGCAGTGGCGTTCCGCCCGAAGAAAGAGAGACAGGTATCCGACTTGAAAGGAGGGAAATGGGGAAAGAAAGAACCACTGAAATGCCACAAGTGCACAAGCACGAAACACCTGGCGTTCGACAGAGAGTGCCCAGCCAGAGACAAAGAGTGCTTGGTATGCAAAAGAATTGGGCATTTCTCGATTGTGTGTCGGTGGCGCAACAAGAAAATCACGAGCGTAAACACTGATCACAACACGGAAAGGGAATCGTCCTCCGAAGATGAAGGAAGACCTACAGTCATCATGGTGAACAGTCCACGGGCCAGAAGAGAAAAACCCCATTGTACCATCAAGATTAATGGGTTGGAAACAAGAGTTATGGCAGATTCAGGTTCCGATCTCACCATAATACCCCTGCGCACGTACAAAGAGATGATGGGGATAGAAAAAGTCTGAGTGCTCACTACACGGCACAAACCTACGGTTTTTGGCGAGGCGTCAGTAGACCTATTGGACTACACCAAAGGGAAAGTGGAGTTCAAAGGTAGAGAAACCATCACCAAAGTCTACTTCAGTCAAGAAGGCCCGGCGGTTTTAGGGTGGGACGACCAGGATAAGCTGAAAATCAGACTGGACCCCAGCAGGGAAGATCAGGTACTGTCAGTCTGCGGGAGGAGTGGACCAGTAGTAAAAGTGATTATCCAAAACTATTTTCGGAGGAGCCGGGACATATCAAGGGCTTCGTCCATAAAATATTGCTCAAAACCAACGCTGTCCCAGTTAAACATAGAGTAAGGCCGGTACCAGCAACGGCGAGAGACACACTCAGAAGTCAACTGGACAAAATGAAGATGGATGGTGTCATCGAAGAAATTGAAGCTTCAGAGTGGCTGAGCCCAGTTGTACTTATAAAGAAACCAAACTCACAAGAGCTAAGGGTTTGCATCGACCTTCGCAGCCTAAACCTGGAAGTTATCACAGACAGCTACCCACTGCCGAGCATCAATGAACTCATCCTCATGATGAAGGAAGCCAAAATATTATCTAAACTGGACATGAGGAATGCGTACCACCAAATACAATTGCACAAAGAGTCCAAACCCCTCACCGCATTCATCACCCCGTTTGGAACCTACCAGTTCACCAAAATGCCATTCGGCTTATCGTCAGCTGCTTCAGCATTTCAACGCATGATGGATGCCCTGCTACGGAACGTCAGAAACGTGGCCTATTTTCAGGATGACATCCTTGTTTATGCGGGGGATGAACAGACACACGATGCCACATTGAGAACAGTCCTCACCAAACTGCAGGATGCGGGAGTGGGATTAAGGCATGAAAAATGCGTATTCAAGGCGAAAGAAGTTGAGTATTTGGGGTACAGGATATCCGAGCAAGGGATAAGTCCCAAACAAAATTTAATGCAGGCCATAATTAAAGCACCGAAACCCACCAGCAAAGATGAAGTGAGGTCATTCCTTGGGTTGGCGGAGTACTATGCCAAATTCATCCCCAAATTCTCAGAAACCTCAGCCCCGCTCCGCGAACTCCTCAAAAAAGGATCTGAGTACACGTGGCAAGAACCCCAAAGGAAAGCGGTGGAGAGCATAAAACGGCATATAGTAGAAGCACCGTGTTTGCAACCGTTCAACCCCGAGTGGGGTACAGTCATCACTACGGACGCCAGTGCATATGGACTAGGAACTGTCTTAACTCAAAAGAAGTGGTAGCTTTTGCTTCGAAGGCCTGATCATCAGCCGAACAAAACTATTCCACCATAGAGAAGGAGATGCTAGCGTGTGCATGGGCCGTAGAACATTTCAGAACATATGTGTGGGGCACAAAATTTAAGTTAGTGACGGACCATAAATCCCTTATCCACATGCTCAGCCCAGGGGGCACGAAGATATCAACGCCCAGATTAGCACGCATAGCAGCCAAACTGCAGGAGTACACTTTTGAGGTGCAACACATCTCGGGATGGAAGAATTCGCAGGCGGACTGCATGTCAAGATTGCCAGAGGGCAAGGACAATGCCACCACCTTCCTGCAAGAAGAATGCATTGTAGCATCCATTACAGATCTCAAAGCGCCAGACTATCCAGAACTCAGTGAGAGACACTGGATGGAAGAAGACGGAAAGGATCCGACCATGGCGAGGATCAGAGAGTGGATCAGAAACAGGTGGCCTAATGACAAAGCAATGCCAGAGGGTATGAGACCTTATTGGAAAGTGGCAGATGAGATCTCAGAGACCGACGGAATAATAATGAAGTTGGACCAGATAATCCCGCCCATGAGTATGAGAAAGACCATTCACTGCAGAGCCCATGCGGGCCACCTGGGAAACACCATGACACGTCGAAGAGTGAGAGAAGCCTACTGGTGGCCGTCCATGGATCAAGAGATCCGCACCATGATCGAGAGATGCCATGAGTGTCTAAACAGTGACAAGCGCCTAAAGATCAGACAGGCGCCCCTGATCCCCACTGAGGTCCCAGAAGCGGTGTGGTCAAAAGTAGGTCTAGATTTTATAGGACCATTGGAGGCGATGGCGCCCGAACATCGGTATGGCATAGTGCTAGTGGACTACTTATCAAAATGGGTCGAGGCCGAGTTTGTTCCCAACATTACCACCGCGACAGTAATAGAGGTCCTCACCGCCATCTTTCAGAGGGAAGGACTCCCCAATGAGTTGGTGAAGGACAACGGGGTACAACAGATTTCCAGGGACATGGAACTATTCCTGAAGAAACACCACATAAGCAGCACTATATCATCCCCAAGCCAATGGGCTTGTCGAGAGAGCCAACAGGTTCATCAAGTGAGCCATCCAATTAGCAACTGCTTCAGGGATGGACCCGCTCAAAACAACAAAGGAGGCCATAGCGGCTCACAGGCTGACTCCCAACGGGATCACTCAAATATCCCTGTTTCGCATGTTGAATGGGAGGAGAGCAGCCTCCACGCTAGTGCCACCATGGTTGGCCAAAGTAAGAGAAGATGTAGAAGTGGACATGTCGGAAGTGGTATGGAGAATAGAAAACAGCAAGGCACGAATGAAAATATGGAGTGACAAAAGAAGAAGGACCACACAAGGGTGAGATGTCAAAGAGGGAGACTGGATCAAAATACGACTACCGACCAAGGATCAAATCACAGGCTCACGGTTCAGCAGACCCGTAAAGGTGATTCACCGAGGAACCAACCATGTCCGCACCTCACCGAGGAACCAACTATGTCCGCACCGAAGATGGACGCACATGGAACATGGAAAGAGTAGCCTTGTTTGGGAAGAGGCAAGAGAGAGAGAAGACCCTGGAAAGATCTGAAGCCGAAGGAGAAATGGACTATGAGAGAGGGGAAGAACGTGAGCCGGTGACCGAGGGTAGAGAAGGGGACGAAACTGAGCTGGAAGCAGATGCACCCACGGTAGAGCGAGAAGATGAACAGCATGATGTGCACAGCGAGAAAGGCGATTGGCCAAGAAGGGAGCACAGAAGACCGGTGAGATACAATGACTATGTATTGCAATGAACTGCCTTTGCATTATCAGGGGGAGGTGTGTAGAGATATCGCGAGAGCCGCAAGCTCTCGCGAGATCTCGTCCGTAGGCGGAAGCCCCGGCTCCGGCGCGACACACACGGAGCGAGGAGGGGACGTGAGGAGACGCGTCCTGAGCGCTCCTCATAAATATTAGGCCCTAGAGCCTAATCAAGGACAGAACTTATGTTAAAGGGCCTGTTGTCCACCCATTATTCTTTGTGTGTGCAGTTACATACCCTGAAGATGTCTGCTGTTGAATAAAGAGACATCAGAGAGTCAACACGCTTCCGGTCATTTGTCAAGGATATTATACAACAAGCATGCTCTGAAAAAAAGAAATAAAGGATACCCCAGGATAAACGACCAGGGAGATTGATTTAGGTCATATAAATAGCACACAAAAAAACTCACAGCTCCACCTGACAAAGAAAAGATGGAGGGCAATCAATCAAAAAGCTCAAGCAGGATCAGATGGCGATCATATTGCAAGAGCTGGAGCTGTGATATTTGCAGCAAGATCAGACCTGGTAAAGTCAGACCTGGTAAAGTTTTGTTATGTTAGGTTATATTTGTTTAATGCTGTACAGCCATTGTCAAGGACTCAAAGTACTTTGAGTTGTCTAGGAGATTTACAGACAGTTAAATAAACAGGGCAATGCAGTGGAAGCATATTAGACGGTACTATACATTTAAGATTGCAGGCAAATGCTACACTTGGGCAAAGATGACTAGGATTGTAATGCTATATTTCACAGTTGTATGTGTTGGTTGCAGTGTAGATTGCTAGGTCACTGAATTTGTGTTTGCTGACATGAGGACTGATTTTGCCGCACGACTCCACTAAAATGGGGAACTAGACACTAAAACAGAACGTATACACACACACACACACAACTATCTAGGGATTTGAGTTGAGGGCTCTGCAATTACATCTTAGACAGTATATCCGCCTTTGGCGAACACTGCCAATTAAGCAGTACATCACAATGGCGGCCTATTTGGTAGACCGAAATGTGGTCATATGGTAACTTTCTACAAAAAGGGAAACGGCTTCAGCATCCTCATTTTAGACATTATGTCCTATCCTAACCAAAAGCACACACGCACCCCCAATCGACAAAACGGTCAACACATGTCTCAACCCACTCCCAGACACGTCTCCCTCGTTAATTGGGAGTCTGCAAAAAGAGCCCCTCTCCCTCAATGACACCCCTCTTTAGCTGGAACCACACATCCCTCCTCGCCCGGTAGCAAGCAATGAAACCTCTCATTGGAGCACACGTGTTCGTGCTTTTTCTGTACACACGCCAACACTCTCACAGGGACCCAACTCAGAAAGGCGGTAAACTGTTGTAGCAGGACCTACTTACAGATGCTTGACGGTCTACCACAACCTTGCCCTCCCATACATTTAAGAAGACTTGTAAAACGTGCACTAGCAAGAGGATGATTTATTTCACCCCCACAGATTTACAGTGCGGTTAAGTATATTTAGCACGAAGAGTAAAGTAATGCTGTAAAATAAATATCTGGCTGAAAAATGGGGAGTCTCCCAACAACGTTGAGAGATCTGGTCGGTGTGAACCTACCTACATATCGCTTTTCCCTTCACCACATCTCTGATTCACTTCCATGCATTTTGTATTCCTTCAAGAGGTTTCCCTTTCACTGACGGACACAATAAACAGACGGACTCCTTTTCGATCTGTTCCTTAACTCCAGGCTTCAGATTAACTACTACGTTCTTGCGGACCGTGTTATTTAATATTTGGTATCCCGTACTATTCTCGTATCCCCTGGTTTTCGCATTGCCTTTTAATCGCCGATTGGCTGAATAAGCTTCAGCTCCACCCCCGTAAGCGTGAGAACCGCCCCTCTTCCGAGCCTTCGCAGACCAAAGCAGCAGAGCACCTAGATGCGCCTCTTGTGGTAATAAACACTGTGTATTCTGAGAGAACGTTTGTATTACATTTTCTCTCACAATAATAAACTGTGTTTTATCGAAATAAACACTGTGTATTCTGAGAGAACGTTTGTATTACATTTTCTCTCACAATAATAAACTGTGTTTTATCGATTAGCACAACGGAGCACAGCTCAACGTTTCATAAACTGCATTTTTACAGAACACACCGGTACAGCGTTGGTTACTCCGACATCGCAGGACAACATACCAAGTGTACCTGACAGCTAAACCGAGAGTTCTAATTTGTAACGAAGAACTAGAACGGAAAATCACCCTAAAAAAGGAACCTTCGCTGGATGTCATTGTAGTGGTCAAACAGCCTTACAGCGATTCATCCTTGAATCACGTGTACTGTGGGCAAACGTAGTTCTCTGTATTGTGACAATATGTAGAAGTCGTTGAAGGTAGGAACGTGTGATTTTCAAAGCTAGTTAAGGAGCAAAGTGCCATTTCGCATACCGCGGCATCTGCTTTCCCAGTAAACTGTTAGGTTGTAAAGTTGCTTTTCATCAAATTCGCCTGCTGACGCACACATTACCCCGGCAGTTTTACATAAGAGATGCTTGGGGTACCATGAAATAAACCAAAAAGACTTTTGGAAAAACTTGTGGGTGATGTGCCAGAGAGGCGTGAACTGGGCTCAAAGAACTCTGTGATTGGGGTTCGGCTGCCCTAAGATGGCCTCCGTCAGGCATCTACTCACTTCCGGTACGTTGGGTTTTCTGCTCCGGTGTGATCCATGTACAGTTCTGAGCGAAGATAGGTAAGTGACAGGTCACTAGATGCATGGAAGCGGACGCAATCGCAAAAGGTCAGGGTGAAAGCGACTTTTTGAAATCTGTTCTTGCAGCTCATGCCAAGTGTCAAACGAAAAATATTCTCATAATTTCATCTCACGTTTCAAGTTAACTTGAAAGGGTTGTGTTTGCATTGGGTGAACCCTTATTTTCGGTGATAGCCCTTATTTTGCTTATGAGCATAGGTCTGAGCGAGAGGTCACTTGTGTGTAGATATATTGTTCAATGAAAGACACTCACATCATTAGTATAGTTGCATGCAAGGCTCCTTTATTATTCTTGTGAGAATATGCTTTCAGGTGTGCAGATACGTGCACTTTATTAGACCTATGTGTGGAGCTACTGCTTTCACACTATCCCGCTCTCCTCTGTCGCCTCCTGCGCTCCATCACCCGCCTCCTGGCTTGATTATGGGGAGTGTCCTGCAGTGATACAGCTATAACAGGATATAACCATCGCATCCTCATCTGCCTATTAGTCCAAAGTCCTTAACGCAGCCAGACCCTACCTATCACGCCAGAACTGCCTCACAATTGCCAGGGCAATAATTGGTTCAAGGCTGGAACACTGCAATGCTTTCCTCCTAGGGACATCTTGCAAAAATGTGGCCAAACTCCAGCTGGTCCAAAACAATGCCCTTAGGGCAGCCACAGGAACCTCCAGGAAAGATCACATATCCGAAGTTAGAAGGCAGGCCCATTGGCTCCCTGTCAAAGAGAAAAGAGAGGATTGTGTTCAAAACCCTGGCCATCACGCACACATGCCTCCATGAGCTTGTTCCCCCATACCTTGCTCAGAGAATCACAAAGGACACCGCCACTAGACCCCTCAGGAAGTGCTATTCCAACATGATCGTCACGCTTCCCTACCCTGGCAGCCACCCACTGGAATGCACTTCCCTTTCATCTAAGAATGATAGACTCTCACCAAGGCTTCCGGAAAGCCATCAAAACCAAACTCTTTATCTAAAGACATAGGGCCTCATTACGAGTCCGGCGGTAACCGCGGTGGTAAAACCGCCTGGTTACCGCCGGACTCGTATTACCATTCCGCCTCTATGACTCCCAGAATTACCAGGGCATTACAGCCCGGTGTCCCGGGAGTCACGGAGGCGGAATGGTGGACTCGATGGGAATGGGGAAGTGGAAACACCGGCATTTATCTTGTGATGGTGCTGGTGTTTCCACGTCCGCCTGCAGACGGGAGGTGTTCAACCCGCCAGGTCAGACCTGGCGGGAAGATCACCTCCTGCCTGCAGGACTCGGGATCGGCCCATCCGGAATTAACAGTGGCAGCGGGTTTACCGCCACTGTTAATTCCGGACCACCCAACCCGTAATGAGGCCCATAATGTCTTCATGCAGGCTGTATACCTAACCACTGCTTATATGCTTTTGCCTGTAACCCTGTTCACTGTCTATGCCTTCTGTAATCAAGAGACTTCTGGTCGCCTGTAACCTTAATCAAAAGCTCTTACATAATCCTGTAACAGCGCCTCGATGCCCAAGGGCTGCAAGTGCGCTTAACAAATGCAAATAAATAGGCAGTCAGGCACTGTTCAGCCCCCCCTTTTCTGTGCCTCGCTATGACCTGCTGTTGGCCTTGCACTCTTCCGTGCCCGATTCCCTAACAAATGTAGGCCAGGCATGATTTTATTTGTGGCAAAATAAGGCTGCAGTTTATTAATTATTCACACAATATTCAAAATACCAGTCACATATCTCCCCAGGGCTGGGACCCAACTCTGTTCTCAGTGCACCTTCTCAAGGTGATGAGAAAGACTGTGTTCCCAATGTAACCGTTAGTGCTGCCACTTTTGCCTGTGAGAGTACCCTCAGTGATGCAACGTTGTTAAAGAATCCATGTTTCACTTCTTGTCTGTGTTGCTGAGAACCGTTAGTCTTCCCACCGCGGGTGTTTGAGCATTGAATGGCTAGGCTTTACCACGTGGTTGAGGACCGCGAAATCGAGCATCCTGCTCTGCAATTTATGAGGATTTATTCTGCAGTTGGCTCCTTGTCTCTTAGCTTCGGATTGTGCTGTTTGTCTCTGACTTTGGCTGCAAACCCTGGCCTGCTGTTCTGTGCAGCCTAGTTCTGCTTTTCTTCGCCTCTCGTCCTGTGGCCTCATGTAACCTCATTATGGTTATACTATGATTTCTATATATCGATACCGTGCTGTGTTTCTTATAGGTTAGTATTCAGATCTTCCAGGGTTCTTATATGATCCTGTTTTTCCATAGGGTTAGTTGCGATAAGCGCCTGTAAGCTTGCTCTGCATCGCTTCTTTTGCCTTGAGTTGAGCGTTTCTGCACTTGGCTAATGAGAAAAAATAATAAAAGTTTTCGACAGTATGTATCTGTCTTCCATCTACAGAACTGTGTAAGCATGTTCTTCGTGTTTGTCCGTGTAACTTCGTGCATGGCTGCGAGTTTGCTTCATGATTAACGTGGCTATGTCGTGTCACTAATGACGTCAGCACAATGGTTTTCCTTTATTAGTCAACCTGATCCATCGAGGCATTTGGATCCATGATCAGGGTAGTGGCATTTGTATCCCTAAAGACATTGACTGGATAAGGTTTGAATGGTTGTCTAAGAGAATATCTGTTTACATACGTGGATGTCACTGGCCTTCCTGGGGGCTGTCCAAACAGTGACTTGCTTCGTGCGCTCTTGACTCTTTGGGCTGTCATGTTCATTGGGCTGAGGAGAGGCATTCCAGGGAACCTCTGTTCAGTCATTGTACTGGCTCCAGCATCCTTTTTCCTCTCTGATCGCACCTCCAGTGCCCTACCCCATCCACAGCCTGGCAGTGTCCTCTCTCCCTCCAGGTCAGGCTGTGCTGCATGTCGTCGTACCAGGCTCTCCCTGACACGTCTCGACCTCTTGCCGGGCTCGCCGTCCCTCAACTCGGGCTAATTCTCTGCCGGGGTCCGCCATCTTCGGGCCGGTAGCCCATAACCTGGCCATCTGTCCATTTATTATTCCAACATAGATCACCCTTACTCATTCTCTTGGCCCCTTCTTTTCCCCACCAGTAAGGTGCAGAATGAGACATGTCTTCTTCTGGCATAAAAAGCCAGCAGATTTATTTTCACACATTATAAAACACAGCAAACAATAGTGAAAATAGTTCTGAAGGTGCGGCGACTGCTCCGTGTCCAAAACCTGCTTCCCCCTTTTCCCAGCAATAGTCCACAATAGGCACAACTCCCCCAACCCTTCGTGTCTGAGACCCGCCTGACCCTGCAGGTGTTCCTGGGCTGAGAGAGCGCTGTTTGTTGGGGGAAGCTGAGCCCTCATTGCTACCACCAGACGCCCCCGTGGCTTAGGCTCCCAAGAGGCGCTGGTCCGAAAGAGCAAAGACCCTTCCGGCTTTGCAATGGCTCATTCGAAGGCTGTATCCTGTCACTGGTCACCAAAACACTGCCTTGCTGTCCCGCGATGTCAACGGACAGGCCTCGCCCTAGCTGTTCCTCATGCAGGGTGGGTTGGTGGAAAACAAAAATCCTCCTCTGCTGCAGTGGGCGTCCTTCTGCTGAAAGCTGAAAGTTCTTTGCAGCAGGACGCCCGCTGCTTATATGGGGCTTGGCCCGCCCCTTTGTTTTTACACCCTTTGCATGCTTTCCACACGCCTTGGTGTGCTATCCCTCCCCCTTACCCGGGGGGGGGGAGGACCCTGCCCTGGTTATCAGGGTGCCTCCTCCATTTTGGTCATTTTTCCGTCGTCACCTTCATAACCTGAGCATCTGTCCATTTATTATGCCAACATACATCACCCCTGCTCATTCTCTTGGCCCCTTCCTTTCCCCACCAGTAAGGGGCAGAATGAGACATGTCTTCTTTTGGCATAAAAAGGCAGCAGATTTATTTTCACACATAATAAAACACAGCAAACAATAGTGAAAATAGTTCCGAAGGTGTGGCGACTGCTCCGTGTCCAAAACATGCTTCCCTCTTTTCCTAGCAATAGTCCATTATAGGCAAAACTCCCCCAACCCTTCGTGTCTGAGACCCGTCTGCCCCTGCAGATGTTCCTGGGCTGAGAGAGTGCCGTTTGTTGGGGGGAAGCCGAGCCCTCATTGCTACCACCAGACGCCCCCGTCGCTTAGGCTCCCAAGAGGCGCTGGTCCGAAAGAGCAAAGACCCTTCTGGCCTTGCAATGGCTCATTCGGAGTCTGTCTCTTGTCACTGGTCGCCAAAACACTGCCACGCCAAAGGTGGGTTACCGGCCACTGCGGCTCCCCGCTTCCCTGATTCATAGTTCCAAGAGCTTTGTGCAAACATTCCAAAAAAACATCCATCCCCGTTGCCGACAAATACACTCCAACTTTCAAGTAGTATTCCAGGGATTTCAAGTTGATCAAGCCATGGCTGATGTGGGGAAAACCTCTGCCCCTGCAGAATTTTGCCATTGCGCAATTCAATTTCCCCCTCAATTTCTCCACTGCTGAGTGACTCTTGGCACCCCTCCATTCTTGCCTCGGAATGACTTCAGACCACACAATCTCGGTCACCCTCAGCTGTGCTGACAACTCCTGTTAGGAAAACATCATCTCCCTCATCAGGCTCCCTCTCCCCAAGCTCGTTAAGTCGTTGCCCCCGAGATGTATGATCGAGACATCAGGCTTGTGCTGCTTATCCAGCAATTTGCGAATGTGACCCTGCAGCTGTGCCCATCTCATCCCAGGTACCCCATGCCACCATATCCGGTACTCGCCAGCGGTTAGCGCTTCTTGCTTGGCCGTCCAGCTCGCCCCGTCCCTTGACACAAAGGAATGCCCTACCTGCCAGACGGACCGACTCCTTCTCTGTGCTGCAGCTACTAGTGCTACATTTTTTCCGACCTGATGTACCTCCTGAAACACCCCGATTTCCATCCCCCTATTTGCTTGATAGCATCTGCACCCAGGCCCATCTCTGCCGCAGAAGTGGCTGCCCCTATCCTAAAGGAATGAGTCCCGAACACTCCCTCTGTAACCCCCATCTTCTCCAGTGCCATGTCCATGACCCTCTTGAATTTGAAACGGGTCAAGGCCCACTCATCACTGTGCAAGAGAAGAGGGGGCCCCTCGCCTGTAGGCGGTCTCTGCTGGAGATATGCCACAACGCATCCCACCGGGCACACTGTGCTGCCTCGTGTGCCGATGATTGTAACCGGCCTACCTTTCCCCTTCTGATCTGTCTTGGATTTTCTCCAAAAAATGCTCAACCGACCTTCGGCTAAGTGTACGTCACCCCTCCTCAAAAACCCAGAGCCCCTGCTGTCTCTATTCTCTGGTACCAGGTTACTCACTCTAAATGTCTCAAAGAAAGCTAACGTGAAAGCAGCCGCGAACAAGCCCCTCTGGAACTCGTTCCGGCACACACCTTCTATGCATTCGATCATACCGTGCAATTTCACTACATCAATGGGCCACCTTTCATCTGGCTTCCTCTCAGCCTGCTTGGCCCAACCTTTCATTGCCATCACAATGTAATGCTCTTTAGTGGGATCAGACCTGCCCCCTAACTTGTAATAGTGCGCTATTGCTGCTAGATGTTAGGCCCTCAAAGATCTGGTTCTCCCAGACTGCCAACACCATCGCACAAAGGCCCGTACTGGCAACTCCCTTTGTCCTTCTGCCAACACTTCTTCTGAAAGGCCAAGAACCGCTCCCAGCATGCTTTGTATCTCCTCGCTGTGCCAGGTGCTAGAGCGGCATAGATTAGGGAACTCAGATCCCCCAATCATGCCCCATCTCTGTGCCTTGAATAGGGTCATCGTCATGCTTGCTTCCAGACAGTTCCCCCGAAACGTAGCCCACTGTAAACGAGAGAGAAAGTCAGCAGCCACGTTTTTCACCCCAGGGATATGTCGTGCCCCCACATCTGTGTTCAGAGTCAGCAGGCTCCTTGTGAGCTCTCTAAGCAGCTTCTGAACCCTGGAATTACTGGATGTCCCCTGATTGATGATCTGTACCACTGCCAAGTTGTCTGACCAGATCAACACCTTTTTGTTCCCCAACTGTCGGCCCCACATTTTAAAAGCTACTTCGATGGGGACCAACTCTAGCAGTGTGATGTCCTTACTAATCCCCTCGTGATGCCAAGCTGCTGGCCACGCCACTCGCTCCCCAAGATGGCGCCAAATCCATGTAAACCTGAGGAATCAGTGAACAATTTAAGCCCTTTGCCGCTGTCCAACTCCTCTCTCCATAACAACACCCCATTAAAGTTATCCAGAAATCCATCCTACATTCTGAGATCCTCCGCCCCCCCAGACGGATATGCTGTGCTGCGTGTTGTAACCGCACCGGTTTAAGCTTGATGCTCCTAGCGAACACCTTACCTGCCGGGATGACCTTTACCGCAAACATGAGGTTTCCCGCCAAAGATTGAAGCTCCCTCAAGGTGGCCTTAATCCTGCCCCTCAAAACCTTGATTGTTTCATTCAATTTCAGCACTTTATCGCTGGACAGCCTGCACTCCCCTGTGACTGAATCAATCTCAATCCCTCTCAATCCCTAGAAAGGTCAAAGTATGCACACGAAACAGCACAACCCATTGGCAAACATTTGTCAAAGAAGTAATCATTTTGAACCTTGAAGCCCAGTAAATGGTAACTCTCCTTGTGGATTGGCAACAACCTGAATGCGGACTCTATGTCAGCCTTACCCATCAGAGCACCTCTCCCTGTGGATTTCAACATCTCAACAGCCTCACCAAATGATGCATAATGCACCCTGCACTGCTCTTCCGCTATGCCATCATTCATGGATTCCCCTTCCGGGAAGGACGGGTGCTGTATTAACCGGTACTGCCCTTCCTCCAACCCCAAAGGTGATACCACAAAATCGTCCAAAGGTGGGGAGGAGAAATGCCACCAACCCTCCCGAGTTTGATTTCCTTTCCCATCTTTTGTGCCAACACTGTCATATATGCTGTGGAAAAGGCAGGAGCAAGATGGGTTAAGGCCTGCCAGGCCAAACACGCCTTGCAGGCATCAATCATCCATTTGCCACACTCTTGCACTCAAATGCATTGCACAGGTAGCCCGGCCCCCTTTAGGGATTCTGATTGGCCCAGGCACACTTCCAGCACACTCAAGATGGCCCCGGAGGGACTTCCTGTGAATCCTGCAAATACCAAGGCACGTTCCAGCCTCTGGCCGTGGTCGGCTATATAAGCCACGCCCAAAGGCAGACCTGTGCTTCGTGTTGCTACTGTGGCTTGGAGTAACACGCTTACCGCGATCCTCGACTTGTTTCCTCCTCGTCGATCTAGTCTGCGTGCACGCCCTGGTTCCCAGCATCTGAAAGAGAAGGCAGCAAAGGAAAAAGCAGAACATGTCAGTGCCTCCTCAGCTTCAGCGAACGTGCGCACAGTCAGCAGCATCACTTACCCGAATCTTGGAAAACCTGAAGGTAGCGTTCAGACTTCTTTTGGGTGCCTCCCTGGTCGGATCCTTTCCGAGAACCGCCGCGAGCCACCTGTGAAGAAAGAAAGAACAGGATTAAAACTAGCAATCATCTGTCTTACCGTGCGCAGAACTGGCTGCATAGCAAGGGCTCTCAAAGACGTGCGGAATACCCGAGCCAGTGAAGTAACTGGAATCAGAACTTACCTGCATGTATAACCAGAACCAGTGTTGCAACTGGACCTATAACTAACTTATCTGCACTCTGGAACTATATCTTACCTGCAGAACATAACTCGAGCGAGTGAAGCAACTGGAACTTGAACTTACTAGCTACCAGGAACAAGCACATTAGCAAACTCCCCGAACCTAACAGAGTTCCTAAGGTCTCAGAGATACAGCGCCCCTGCCTAGTTCAGGATGGAGGGCTTGCCCAATCTATTCTAAAGGTGAGCCAAATACCTACACATCCATCACAGAGCACACACAGGAGGAGGGAAAGGGGGATTTGGGCCATATTCAGGCAAATTGAGCAACTCACTTCTCTCTCAACAGATAACAGTAGTACCACCATTACTCCAGGGGAAGGGTCCGGAAGGCTTCATCGCTCCCGCCGAGACCCAGGTGAGTTTGACAGAACACAAAGCCTTCTTGAAACACTCTGCCTGAGCGATGGAGACTTCTGAGGTTGACCAGTTGGTGCAATTGTTAGGGGAATTGTGGGCCGAAGTGCATGCGGCCCGTTCGGAAACCAACTCGTTACGACGAGAGTTGGTGGTAAACAGAGATAAGACTGAGGATTTGGCTAGGCAGCTGTTGCAGACCCAGGCAGGTTTGTCCCCTCTTCCGGGTGGGGTTCCTCAAGGGCTCGAGTCCAGTACCATCATCAGTAACACCTGTACAAGTAGTCATCCCTGAGAATGTACCCTTGGCCCCCTCCAGAGAGGTTCTCAGGGAATCCCAGACGTTTTGGAGCTTTTATGAATCTGTGTCGCTTACACGTTTTGTGCAAACCCAGACTTTTTACTACGGATCAGTCAAAGGTAGCCTTTGTGCTCTCATATTTAGGGGGTCATGCAGAGGATTTGTCGGTTCCGTTGGTCAGTAGGGATGATCCTCTATTACAGAACTACGCAGGTTTCCAAAGAGAGTTGGAGAAACTCTTTTCCCGCCACACACAGGGTCAAGCACTTGATGAGGAATTACTGTCCCTCCGGCAGTGTAGTCAGGAACTCATTGCTTATGTTGCCAATTTTAATCACCTGATTGCTGAATCGAACTAGCCTGATGAAAAGTGCATCACGCTGTTTTACCGGGGCTTACGAGGAGAGATCAAAGACGTCCTAGCACAAGTAGTAAACCCTCCAGATAACTGTGCTAAGTATATAGATTTGGCTATACAACTAGACCACCGCCTACAGAACCATAAGGCAGATCGGGCCCGTACGGAAACGCGGACAATTTATGTACAGCCTAAGGAAAACACGGCCCGGCAACACACAGAATCACATACCGAGCCCATGCAACTGGGGGTTCTTCGCTGACCTCTTACTAAGGCTGAACGAGAACGAAGACGCCAGGAACAGCTATGCTTGTATTGTGGCCAAACTGGTCATTTCCTTCGAAATTGCCCTGCAAAGCTGTTAGGGAGAATTCTCTCTTTAGGCTGAATTTCCTAACCCAGTGAGTCCCCCAGCAGCTTTGCTGGATTTCTGGAGTTTTTTTTTTCCTCCTGCCAAGAGTGAGACTCTTTTTCTCCCACTCTTTGACATGTTTATGGTGTTCCTTTGATTGGTAATGTGTTTTATGGGCTATGGGGTCCTTTACTCCATAGGGTCTCATGTGTTTTTATTATGTGTGTTACACAGCACCCTCCATGCAGTAACACAGGGGTGTTATAGTGACCCCCCACCATAGACTCCATACCCTGGGACTGACTACTGTCTCCCAGGGCATGTAAATTCACCATTGGCTTTACTAGTCCCAAATTATTAACAGAAACCAGTACAAACCATCATATTGTGGACATACTGGTGGGGCAATTCGATTGCCCCGGGGTCTGTTAGTCGAGGGAGCACGTCTCCGTCCCCCCTGATCGAGTTTTGTCTGGTGGCAGTGGAAACTACTTTTTATATTCGACCGCAAATATTTTCCTATGGGATTTTCCCATTGTTCGAGGCTACCAACTTTAATTATTTAATTCTCATAGCCTCGAACATACTGCCGGTTTATTTCTTTAATATTAATTCGCCGGTTGGTATTTTCTGCCAGGGCTCAATTCTAAAATGTCGTTTGTGTTCTCTTCTGTGACTCCAACCCAAGTCGAGCCCTTTGTTCCACTTTTTGGCGGCTTCTCCACAGAAGCCTCCAAGAGTGGTGCCACTCTGTCTGGGTACCACAGGGGGTGTGGGAGGGGGTTTAGGCACCCTGGACTGAGTTACCTTGGTAACTCAAGTCGCACTCTTGTGTGATTGGCCCAAGTGGTGAGCCGCCCGGCTCACCACTTAGCATGTTTGATTGACAGCTAGGCTGAGTGAATGGGGGTATGCTGCATAAAAGCAGGGCTTTGGGGACTGGAAATTCAGAAGTCGCCACAGGACCTGAGAATCCGATGAGGGAGAAGCTGAGCCGACCTACCACGACGACACCACCGGTGGATCCCTGCGGAACCGACTCACCACTTCCCGACGACAGAGAAGATCTCCCGGCTGGAGAGGCTTCTTCCCCTGACTAGTGGGCACAACCAGTTTTACCTTCCTTCTTCGCACCCCAAATCGGTTTGTGGTCAAACTGCCCGTGCCAAGCACCCTGGCGGTCGGATAGCCACTCACCACTGAACCGCGAATCAACGGACTGCTCCTTGTACCTGAGAAACTCCGCGGCTGGTTTGTTCCCTGGCATTGCAACAGACTCCTGTCTTCCTCCACAACGAGATCCTCTCCTCCCCCGGACGAAGCACCGACTTGCATCCGCTGCCAGGAACAACTGCCCCCGCTGGAGTGTTCTCACCACTTTAAGGTACCGCGTCCACCAGGCCTCCCTTTCTAAAGATTGCTACAAGGTAATAATAACTCCTTAACCTTCTGGACTGGGCTGGCCGCCTTGATCCTCTAACTGGTCCCTTTCTTTGGTCCAACTCCTTTTTGAACCGTTACAAGACTTTTGTGCACTGCAACCGTGTGACCTTGGGGACATTTCGTTTGATCCTCTTAAAGTGGATCCGGCCTATTGAACTCTAACTTCACGGTTTTACTTTGCCTTCCTCTCTTGTTAAGTTCTTGTAAAAGTGTTGGGATCTGTTTCAACTTGGTCTCTGCTTTTCTCTCCCTTTTAAAAAAACGAACTATTAGAGTGCCATCTACGTTAAGCGCTCACCGCTGTCTGAAAATAAGTGGGGCTTTACTTAAGACTTGTCTAATATTCTTTTAAGGGAGTGTATATCTTTTAGTGACCGTGTTTTTGAATTGCTTACCATTAGTGCCTGTGTGTTTTTCTAGATGTGGTTTTTAAATAAATAATTATATCTCTTTTACACCAGGCCCTGGTCAGCGTTTACCTATTCTATTGTGTTCTCTTGACCTATTGTGAATACTCTGTATACTGCCTAACTCTTCTTGAGGGAAGTCTGACTGCTCAGCCACAGCTACCAAGTGAATCTGTGTGGTACAGACTGCTACCAAGTGGGTTTACTGCCAAACACCTGTAGTCTTAAATCTTTTGCAGTGGTCCTAGAGGGAACTGCACAGGTTTCTGCCTAACAAAACCCTCCACAAAAGACAGTAGGAGCTATGGACAATGCCCAAGAGAAAGACAATGAGGCGGGAAACACAGATGCCCGACAGACTTAGAGGTCGGTTTGTCGAGCACAAGGAAGATCCATCTGACCTCTCATTTTGCAATTCCAGTGGTTTTGACATTCCAGCAACAACCAAACAAGATGCACGCACTTGAAGCGTTTATAGACAGTGGCGCTATCGGGAATTAAATGGACCTAGAGACTGCAGGCAGAATAGGGTTGCCCATTTGCACAAAGAGGAATGCTGAAAATGTGACAGCAGTGGACGGAACTCAATTACTTACCGGCCCAGTAACTCAATGCACCGCCGATATCACATTAATTTGCCAGGACGGCCATACAGAAAACATCTCATTTGATCTTATCGCGGCCCCCCAGTTCCAGTTGATACTCGGCATACCCTGGTTGGAACTACACAATCCACTCATAGATTGGCGCGCCAGAACTTTAACCTTCTCCAAGGAATGTAACCACTGTTATCCCCAGGATCGGGAAGGGAGGCGTCCACTACCAGCATCCTACAAGGAAATCTCAGGCTTAGGTGTAATGGGAACCTTACCTACGGAGTATCAAGAATTCCAAGACGTTTTTGCCAAGGAGCAAGCCAACACCCTACCTCCTCACAGGATTTATGATTGCCAAATTGATCTGATACCTGGGGCACAGATACCCTGTAGCCAGATTTACGCCCTGACCGAAAAAGGAAACGTTCATCTAAAGACTTATTTGGACCAATATCTGGCAAACGGTTTTATCAGGCCCTCTAAGTGCCCTGCAGCCTCGCCGCTTTTTTCGTCCCCAAGAAAGAAGGGGACCTACGCACGTGCATCGATTATAGGGCTCTGAACCAGGTAACAATAAAGAACAGGTACCTGTTACCTTTGATCCCAGTATTACTCGACCAGGTGCGACAAGCCAAAATCTTCACGAAATTAGATCTTCGTGGCGCCTACCATTTAGTACGCGTCAAAGAGGACGATGAATGGAAAACCGCCTTCTGGACCAGATAAGGTCTATTCGAATACCAAGTGATGCCCTTTGGGCTTTGCAACGCGCCAGCAGCGTTCCAACACTTCATGAATGATGTACTCGGAGAACCGCTGGACGTTTGCGCAGTTGTATATATAGACGACATCAGTATATATTCAACCGATGTGCAGGAACATGTGATGCACGTAAGAGCTGTGCTTCAAAAATTAAGGGAGAACCAGCTATACGCCAAACTTGAGAAATGCTCATTCCCTATCACTGAAGTGGAGTTCCTAGATTTTGTATTATCACCAGGTGGAATCGAGATGGACAACCGCAAAATAGAGGCAATCGTCACGTGGCCGTCACCGACATCAGTAAAGGGAGTGCAAAGCTTCCTCGGTTTTGCACATTTTTACCGATGATTTACACCCGAATTCTCGCATCTGGTTCATCCAATCACCTCCCTGCTACGCAAAAACCGATGTGAGTGGACACAAGAAGCAGAATAAGCTTTCCGAGCCTTGAAGGACAAGTTTATCTCGGCACCAGTGCTTCAACACCCACAGCCAGACCTCCCATTTATCGTGGAAACATATGCCTCCAGTGTCACTATGGGGGCTGTCCTATCCCAACAAAATCCGAAAACGGGGTGCTTACACCCGTAGCCTTCTGGTCCAGGAAATTACTCTTGCAGAACCCAATTACGCAGTTACAGACAAAGAACTACTGGCCATTAAAGATGCCTTGTCAGAATGGAGACATTACTTACTTGGGGCCAAGAACACCATCACCATCATAACGGATCATCGAAATCTACAGTATTTACGCTCTGCAAAAGCACAGTCATCCCAGCAGCTCCGAGGGGCCCTATTCCTGTCTCAGTACGACTTTGTGATTATATATCAACCCGGAGTTAAGAACGAGAAGGCTGATGCTCGTATAGGCAAGGGCGAAGATGCCTACATCACCCCCGATCCGGTAGATATCATTCCCAGTCATAAAATTCTAGGACTCTGTGGGGGATTCCCCACGTCGTAGAACTCCTGCAACAAACCATCAGAGATACCTTCCCAGAAGGCGAAACGAAGACCTGGGACAAAAGAGGAGAACAGTTCACCATATGCAATGGCCTACCGTACTACCAAGGTTGTCTTTTTCTCCCCACTTGTACTCTTCAAGAGGAAATCATAACCAACTATCATAACTCGCCTCTGGAAGCCCATCCAGGGATTACCAAGACCCTTGAGAAAGTCGGGAAACATTACTTGTGGCCGACATGGCCGGAAGATGTGACAAGGTTCGTAAACTCTTGTGAGGTCTGTGCTCCAATACAAAACCTCCAGACAGAAACCAGCTGGTTTGTTACAACCAATGGCATTACCATCGGCAGCCTGGCATACCATCTCCCTGGACTTTATTACAGATCTACCTTCGAGCTCTGCATATAACACCATACTAGTAGTCGTCAATCTTTTCTCCAAGATGGCCCATTTCCTAGCGTTGAAGGGAGACCCTTCTGCGTCAACTCTAGCACAGGTTTTCCTTGAGCACATCGTAAGAGCACATGTTTCCCCTCGGTAATAATTTCGGACAGGGGAATTCAATTTGTGTCTTCCTTCTGGAAAAAATGCTGCGCTCTAGCAGGGACCGAAATCCGATTGTCAACCAGTCACCATCCCCAAACCGATGGTCAGACTGAACGCACTAACCAGACCCTCGAACAGTACCTTTGCGGCCTCTTACATCAGACCGATCAAGCCTGGACGGAACTCCTATGGATGGCTGAATACGCTTATAACCACCCAATCCATGTTTCAACACAACAGGCCCCCTTTTATACTTTGTATGGTCGCAATCCACGAACCTCAGTGTATGACCCACCAGAAACAATTGAAATGCCTGCGGATAAAAGGCTACATGAACGAATAACACAAGCAGCACAAGAAGCAACCAGACATTTACTGGCAGCCAAGGCTACCCAGAAGAGATATGCAGACCAACATCGGAGGAAGGCTCCAGATTACCAAGCAGGGGATTCTGTGTGGTTGGCAACTAAATATATGGCCTTGAAAGGTCCCAGAAAATTTCAACCAAAATACATCGGTCCATTTACCATTGCAAAGGTGATCAATCCCGGAGCCATGAAATTAACCCTGCCAGCCAATATACGAATACACCCAGTATTTCACGTCTCACTATTAAAACCCGTACATCCTGGCACTCAAATACAAGTTCCCCAGACACCAATGGTAGTAGAAGGCGAAGAACCCGAATACGAGGAGAAACGTATCCTGGACTCTAAAATTGTCAAGAAGACCCTATATTATTTGGTAGATTGGAAAGGGTAAGGACCCCAGGATAGGTCATGGGAGCCCAGGGAGAACATTCACGCCCCCTATTTACTCTGAAAATTCCACAGGGACAACCCCACCAAGCCTGGAGGGGAAGGTACACCGTTAGGAGGGGCCTTGTGGGGGAAGACTGTCATATATGCTAGGGAAAAGGCAGGAGCAAGATGGGTTAAGGCCTGGCAGGCCAAACACGCCTTGCAGGCATCAAACATCCATTTGCCACACTCTTGCACTCAAATGCATTGCACAGGTAGCCCAGCCCCCTTTAGGGATTCTGATTGGCCCAGGCACACTTCCAGCACACTCAAGATGGCCCCGGAGGGACTTCCTGTGAATCCTGCAAATACCAAGGCACGTTCCAGCCTCTGGCCGTGGTCGGCTATATAAGCCACGCCCAAAGGCAGACCCGTGCTTCGTGTTGCTACTGTGGCTTGGAGTAACACGCATACCGCGATCCTCGACTTGTTTCCTCCTCGTCGATCTAGTCTGCGTGCTCGCCCTGGTTCCCAGCATCTGAAAGAGAAGGCAGCAAAGGAAAAAGCAGAACCTGTCAGTGCCTCCTCAGCTTCAGCGAACGTGCGCACAGTCAGCAGCATCACTTACCTGAATCTTGGAAAACCTGAAGGTAGCGTTCAGACTTCTTTCGCGCGCCTCTCTAGTCGGATCCTTTCCGAGAACCGCCGCGAACCACCTGTGAAGAAAGAAAGAACAGGATTAAAACTGGCAATCATTTGTCTTACCGCGCGCAGAACTCACTGCATAGCAAGGGCTCTCAAAGATGCGCGGAATACCCGAGCCAGTGAAGTAACTGGAATCAGAACTTACCTGCGTGTATTACCCGAACCAGTGAAGAAACTAGATTCAGAACTTACCTGCACGTATAACCCGAACCAGTGACGCAGCTGGAACAAGAACTAACTTGCCTGAACTCTGGAACTATATCTTACCTGCAGAACATAACTCGAGCTAGTGAAGCAACTGGAACTTGAACTTACTAGCCACCAGGAACGAGCACATCAGCAAACTCCCCGAACCAAACGGAGTTCCTAAGGTCTCAGAGATACAGCGTCCCTGCCTAGTTCAGGATGGACAGCTCGCCCAATCTATTCTAAAGGTGAGCCAACTCCCTACACATCCATCACAGAGCACACACGGGAGGAGGGAAAGGGGGATTTGGGCCATATTCGGGCAAACTGAGGAACTCACTTATCTCTCAACTGATACCAGTAGTACCACAAATTACTCCAGGGGAAGGGTCCAGAAGGCTTCATCGCTCTCGCGGAGACCCAGGTGAGTGTGACAACACCTCCGGCATCACCAATGCTGACTTCAAATTGCTGGCTTCCCTGCCAACCTTCGCCCCAGTGAAAGGAATCCTGAATCCCCACCTACAGCCTTACCAGAGAATTTTAGCATCAATACTGTTGTGGTACACATTTAGAAAAGGAATCAACGCATGCAATCGGACTGGTGTGGGTCAGTGGCTTTTAATCATGCTTTGTTTTCTCCTTAGGTTTGGCACTGCGACGCTGCTTCCCTTCCCCTGAAGAGGAGCTGCGATCCCCTGAGCTTCTGCGTGCTTGAATCTACAAGTTTTGCCGAAGGTACAGTTCCCTTCTACAAACCTGCAGCATTCCAGCTGCTCCCCCTAGAAGCTGGAACGGTTGTTCCAGGAGGAGTTCCCACGAAAGGACCCCCTGCCTCTGTTTGAGTAAGACCCTTTGTTCCTCCAGTATTGCGGCTTCTCCCCTTGCGCCTTGTCTCCAGATTCCCGGGCAGGTACCATCTTGTCTCTGTACCCGCCCACATCCATTTCATCCCAGGACATAGCTGGCCAAACCTGCATCTCGAGTCTAAAGCCCCTATCATAATTGAGCCAAGCATCAGTGCCATATTTTAGATACAGATTGTGAATGTACTGCTCATATGCAATCATTGCCACCCCATCCAGTGGGAATTGGAAGTATACATCCTAAAGGCCCTTGGCCAATTGTGAATAGTAGCCTCCACCTTTGGTCTCTCCCTGTCTTTCTTGTCTCTCTCTTTCTCGGTTAACTCCCTTAACCCTTGACCCTCAGGTTCATTCCTACCAGATCCAGGATTTCCAAATTTTTTTTTTGCCATATCCTCTCCCTGTATACCCTTGGTATATGCCATACCAAGGAATTCACTGCCGCCTTTGTAGGGGCAAAGCCTGGCATAGGCCTCCCATACTGCGTGACATTGCTCGCTACCTCGCCCTCTATCCGGTTTACTATGGGCGCCAGCACCGGCTGCGGTTCCGGGGCGCCCCCCACAGCAGTGGTGACCCCAGGTACCGCTGCCCTTTGTACCCACCATGTTGGCCTTACCCCCTGCGGGCCTGCTGGTGGTGCAACAACCTGTGCCAGCTGCCCCACTCCTACTACTGGTCCTGCACCGGGCGAGACAAAGGCTTGTTCCACCCCATAACCCAAGCCCCTTGACGCCAGGTTCTCCCCTTGATGGTGAACCGCCTCAGCATTCCTCCCCAACTGGTTAAATGCATTGATATTGCCACATAACATTTGGCCATTAGCCCCATTTCCCCATGCTTGCATACACTGTATGAACATACCTTTTACCATCTCCAAGGATGTGGGGCCCTCCGCTGCTACCGCCGAGTTGGCTACAGGAGCGCTGGGTGCACCGCCACGAATCCTCGGATGCTCAGCAGGTGCAGGCGCCGTCAAGGCTGCAGACTCCTGCGCCCTCCCCTTTCCTTTAGCACCAACCAATCTGGGCCTCCTGGCGGTTTCGGCCTGCTGTTTGCTGGCCTTGGCTTTCTCCATCATGGTCCTCTTCCTCTTGGATACTGGCTCGTCCTCTTCGCTCTGCTCCTCTTCTTCCTCTTTGCCCTCTTCCAATACATGGATTTCCTGCAAAGCCGCTTCATTGGATGTGGATTGAAACAACAGAGGCGATTCAGCCCTTTGTCTGCGCCCAGCAGCCTCGACCCCCATATGAGAGGCCACCATCTCCATTCAGTTTGAGCCATGCTTGTCTGCCGCCATCCGAGCCATGGCAAAAAAGGCATCTAGGTCCTTTTTAGGGCATGCAAACCCTCTTGCACCTTGATCCTGTGCCTCCATCTTATCCGCTCTCAGCTGTTACCACAGTCCTACCTTAACTGACCAAACCTAGGCACATGAACTGCCCCTGCTGCAGCCTTCCAGGTTAAATAGTAAAATATGGCCTTCTTTTTGTTTCTTCTTTGAAATATTATAAAGAAAACAATCCTTTTGTTCAACGCCGTTCAATGCAGTCAAAAGTACTTAGAAATATGGCAGCGCCTTTGTAATGTTTACCCAGGCAAACCCGGCAGCCCAATGCAGTCAAAAAGTACTTAAAAGTATGGCCACTCCTTTACCAAACGTGCCCGGTCGATAAATGCAGTTATTAACGATTACAACTGCGGCCGCTCCATTGCACACCTCCCCCTAGGCGCGCCGCTCGTGGCAGCCGACTTCTTTGAATTGTACCTTATCTTCAACGCAGGACGAGCCGTGAACTGCAAACTTCCGCCTGCTCACTCGTCCGCTCCACGCCGTAGCAAACCACTGGCTCGCAGCGGTGTCCAGTCAAACGATCGAAAAAAAAGGATCGAATGACCTTTTGCTCGAATGCAAAAGGATCGAAAAAAAAGGGTTGAATTTTTTTAAAATTTATTTATATATATTTTTTTGTGTGGGTTGGTAAAAAATGTATTTAATAAAGAAAACGGGGGGCTGGGCGGGGGACCCCCCCATAAAAAGAAAGAAATTCGACCCTTTTTTTTCGATCCTTTGACTGTCAACCAAAAGGCATTTGATCCTTTTGTTTTCGACCCTATCACTGGCAACCGCTCCCAGCTGCTCCCGACCACCTGCTGCGGCTCCTCCTCCGGATCACCCCGCAGGGAACAGCACCCCAGTTTCTTCTCGATGCTGAACACGGCTTCCTCGCTGCTCCGGTGCCTTCAGCAGTCCACTCCGCGGTTCCCGATATTCCTCCGCTGGTCTCTGCCGACGCGACTCGAACTCCTCCTGATCAAAGAAACAACAAATCCTCCGAAAACGAAAATCCTCCTCTACTGCAGCAGACGTCCTTCTGCTGAAAGCTGACAGTTCTTTGCAGAAGGACGCCCGCCACTTATATGGGGCTTGGCCCGACCCTTTTTATGTCCCCCTTCACAGGCTTTCCATGCGCTTTGGCATACTTGGACTTATTCCCCCCCCTTACCTAGGGGGGAGGGAGGAGGAGGAACCTGCCCCGGTTATCAGGGTGCCTCCTCCATTTTGGTTGTTTTTCCGTCGTCACTTTCACACTCAGCTCCGATGGGCATCTTTCTTTTTCTTTTCCTCGGCTCGCGCCTCCACGGTCCTCTCGCTGTGTTTCACCTTCAAAACTGCACCCAGCTCTTCCCTCAACGTTCCCCCGGCCAGGGCTATGTCAGAGGACCGTCTCTGTGTATTCCAAGCAGGATTTTGACCAGGATTTCAATGGGCGGTCCGGTAGCCACAACAAGCTATATGCTCATGGTTCGGCTGCCGGCCACGCCTCCCACAATGTATTTTGTTTGAATGAATGGGACACCTTGCAGTGTCCTATTTATTCAAACAAAATGTGGAGCTGGAAGGTGGAGCCCCTCTTCCATTTCCATGGTGGCCGGTGGGCCAGGGCGGAGGCTGCAGCGGCAGGGTCAGTTGCCGCCAGCAAAAGATTAAGGTGAGTGGGGTAGTGGGCGGGGAGTGGAGAAAACGTGACCAGAGGGAGGGCAGGGTGTTTGGAAGATGGTGGGGTGGGAAGTAGCTGTCAAGCTGCTCGGAATGCATGCTGAGATCGTGGGATTCAGCACGCAATCCGAGCAACCTGATTGGTTGGCTCCCCCACCCCGTGTGCTTACTTGTGTTTTTGCCACCTTTTCGGATGCATAATGTGGTTGGCCTGTGTAGTTGTATGGTTTCGCATCTGCAGAGTTCTTCACATGGTGCGGGTAGATAAGGAGGAAAATCAGACATAGTCTAATCACAGACGGCGTGTGGGCCTTTCAAACTTTTTTAGCTGAAATGGGTCCTGAGGCTCAGGAGGACCAAGAGCTGTTGCCCCCTGTTGGCAGACTTGCTACTCAGCAACAGTTTAGTTGTTTAAATTCATGACATTTAATGTGCACTTTCAAGTAGCAGCTGCCTTGGCTGGCTGCTGTCAGTTTAATTTAAGACTTTAAATGTGTGCTTTGGAGAGGGTACACCTTATAGGATGTCTTTGCTGGCAGCCAGCATCGTTTGTATCACCTTGTTGACTTTTACTCCTTTTTCGTCCAAATTGGCAATTTCCTGACAAATTGCTACCTCTTCAGTGAACATTCAGTGTTTCAGCTCCCCGCTGGCTGCTTGCCCGTTGATAATCTCCGGCGATTAACATGCCTGCTGCATTTCTTGAATTTCTTTGTTTCCATTGTTATTTATGCACCCCATGGGTCCTCAGAGCATTTTGCACAGAAGGCGGGGCGCAAATATCAAACTGAAATGGTCCTCCACAGATCCAGCGGGCCCTGAGTCTGATGATGTGTTCCAGACACTTTGTCACAGTTCTCAACTTGGCAAGTGAAGACATCCTTCTAATAATGTAACATGGCAGGGAGACCCCAAAGATGGAGAAGCCATTAAACTGGAGAAACTCTTTAACAACTTCGACTACACAGTGATGAATACTGAACCTACCATGGGCAATGGACATTTACTGGATTGGGTTGTTACCAACAACCTCATATCCCAAGACTACAAAACTGACCCTTGCATTTGGTCGGCCCACTACTGCGTCATCTTCCATATCTCCTCACCTACACAAAAACCTAAATCTCCCAACCTCCCAATCAAAATATCACAGCAGAATTTTAAAAATATTAGCAAAGGACACCTGAAACAATGTCTAGACGATTTGAAAATCGAGGGAAATAATGAAGATACATGTGAGACCACCCTGTCTAACCTACTTAACCACCTACAGACACTAGTCGATCAGAAGGCACCACTCACAACTAAAACTGTTAGATGAAAAGGAAAAAAAGCAACAGTGGTTCACAGAGGGACTCCTGGAACAGAAAAAAACAAGAGGAAAATGGAAAACGAGTGGCAAAAAAGCCTACTCTGGACAACAAAACACTTTGGAAAAATAGCAAGAAAACATATGAAGATATGATAATTCAGGCAAAAAAGAACTATTACAACAAACAGATTTCCTCGGCAGCCAACTCCACCAGCAAACATTTTAGCATACTGCAATCAGTTGAAAAACCTAAAGGGATCACCCCTATTTTCTCCCCTACTCAAGAACTGTGCGATGCAACTTGGACAGCTTTCTTCAACAAAATCACCAAGGCCTGAGATATCATAGCTAAATCTCAAGCTGCCACAAAGTCGCCTCCCTCAACAATACCTGGGGAACCTATTCATTCCATGACCCAGTTTAGGTTCATGCCAATCACTACCAGTGATATGATAAAAGCCTTTGCAACCATGAAACCTACCTCTTGCGCTGAAAATATACTCCCGGCCAACATTATTCTAGACCATCCTGATATTTTTGCACCAGCCCTGACAAAAGTGATTAACACCTCCTTCACAGATCAAATAGTGCCCAAAAGCATAAAGAGGGTCACAGTCACACCACTGGTAAAAAAAAAAAACAATCTCGATCAGAGGGACCCAAACAATCTTAACCCATTAATAATAATAATAATAATAATTTTAATGTGACATAGTTTAAATAATAAACTTTACACATATTAATCTAGACAATAAAACCATACAATGAATAAAATTCCAATACAATACAATATATACACATAAAAAAAAATCGAGATTCAAACAATGCAGAGTTATGATTCGTTCACTGTCTCTATAATTCATCATCGACCATATAAACCAAAGATACTAATCATTTTTTGCCTCATAGTCATGGACATAATCACCTACATTATGATTCTCTTAGCAATATCACAATTTCCATATAGGAGCACAACCTGGCCGACTCCCAGCAAGCATTATATAGATATACCCAACTTAACTTCTACCCTTAACCAGATAGACTAGAGTGCTTTTAACAAGCTTATGCTATTGGTGTTGATACAATGATTCCAGAAAAGCATGTCCCCTATGGTTTCCCTATTATGTACATGCTTTCCCAGATGAGTAGTTATATCATCTATCATTGCCAAACATTCCGTGAGTACATGCTTAGCTGTCTCAAGATATTCCAAATTCTTACAGAGACGGCAATAGCGTTGATCTTTGGGTAGCTTATCTATCACCCCTGTAGTCATCTTTATGGGAAGATATTCAATTCTTAGTAGCAGTATAAATCTCCTGTGCCTAAGGGATGGGCATAGCAACAGATATGTCTGCGGCTTCTTAAATGTGTATAGTCTATTTTGCACAAAGCTATATCTTTTTAGCTTGCGTAGATGGTCAAAATTTTCAAGCCAGTCCCACAACTCTAACCGTCTCCCCATGAGAGATTGCATCGCTTCATTATATAGCCCTTCACGATGTCTCCAACAGATGTCTTTGAGTAACTGTTCAATTTGATCTTTAAATTCTCTAATGGGACCCTCATTGTTACTTTTCAGAGAGAATGACATTAGTAGGGCATTACCCTTGCCGTTCACCATTTTTAGATAAAATCCCATCCTCTTTTTCAATACCTGCGCTTTTAACGATATAAGCCCCAGCTCCAATCTTAATAGCGACATATGGATACAAGCCGGAAGTCCCAAAATCCTTCGCCAAAATTTTCCCTCCACAATTTGTAGCCAATCCAGATCCATTTTAATCAAGGATTCAAGGCCATAAACTATCATGGGGGAAAAGACCTGGATATAAAGATGACGGGTTCCCCATAGAGTAAATCCTCCCTGTTTAGTTGTAAAGCTTTTAAAAAGGGCAGTAATTTGTGCTGCTCTTGTTTTTCGGTGGCGTTTACATGTAGAATAGTCACCTTTGGGTTCTAGCTCTATCCCAAGATATTTATATACCGGGGCATATAAGATTACAACACTGTCAATGCGAAGTAGTACATGTGAAGATCTTTTACTTGTGTATCTCATCACTTGTGTCTTCTCTGCATTAATAGTGAGCCCGTTATGTGCAGAATATTCCCAGAGGGCTATTGCCGAACGTCGTAATCCACTGATAGTATGATCAAATATAACTATATCATCCGCATATGCGAGAACCAAACAAGGGGTTTAACCTATGCTGGGAGGGCAATTTTTTGCAGTAGCTATTTTCAAAGGGATGTCGTGAACATATAGATTATATACAAGTGGAGCAGTCACGCATCCCTGTTTAACCCCTCTATTCTGTAGTACTTCCTCCGACACATGACCGTCCTGGTCTAATTTTAATTTCACCTTAGTGTTCTGATGTAGCAGCCTAAGGTAATACAAAAGATCAACTGGGCATCCTAATTTTTGTAGCTTCGTCCAAAGTTTTTCTCGTGTGATAGAATCGAATGCGGCTTTGAAATCTACAAAGAGAGCGTAGAGGGGGGGTTGCCCACCTTGTAGGGCCCTGCTGCGCATATAATCCACAACCAAAAGGTTGTGGGTAGTGGAATACCCCGTTCTAAAGCCGCATTGGAATTTACACAATATATTGGCCTGATCAACCCATTGCTGGAGTTTTCCCAATAAAAGTGAGGCAAATATTTTGCTTGTACTGTCTAACATAGAAAGGAATCTATAGTTGTTGGGGTCCAACCTGTTTCCTTTTTTAAATATAGGAATTAAAATGGCCGATTGCCAAGAGCTTGGAATTTTTCCTGTCCTCAGAATTTTTGTGAACAGAATGTTCATTAATACAGACCAAAACTCTGGGTTGCTCTTTATTACAATATTGGCCAGTCCATTTGGGCCAGGTGCTCTGGAGGATTTCAATGATTTAATCGTAGACAAGATGGATTCATAGGAGATGTCTATAGAAGGGTCAGATGGAATTTTACCTATCTCAGTCATCTCATCATATTTAGATTCTACATTACGCTTTTCCAGAAACCTGGTCCACTCTGCACTAGATATTGGGTTTGCTAACTGCCGAGCCTTGTTCCCCCTAGCTTCATTAAGGAGTGACCATATGCTACTGGACTTCCGAGAGCAAATAGTCTGCACCAGCCTTTGCCAGGACCTATTCCTATCAAGGCTTCTCTTTTCCTTAATGTCTGCCCTATATTTATTCCTTAATTTCTTAGATATTGAAGTATATATCTCCCAAGTTAAACTAGTTTTCTTGGCTCGTCTTAGATTAGCCCTCAATGTTCTTTTAGTATCTCGGATATATCTGTCATAAATGGGATATTTCGTTTGGTCGCTGATCATACCAACTGCAACTTTTTGCTTAAAATCATGGATAGATTGCTACAATGCAACTCCAAGACCATGTAGAAAGCTCAGAATCCCTTCCCCACCAACAGTCAAGCTTTCGTCCAGCCCATAGCACAGAGACGGCTATGCTGGATCTTCAGAACAAGATGCTCAACATCATAGATCAGGGGAAAGCTGGTCTCCTCATCCTTCTAGACCTGAGCGCAGCTTTCGACCTACTAGACCATAAACCATAATCTACTCAAGACTGCACTAAAGAAAACAGCAAATTGCTCAGACGAACCGATAGGATGAATTATGTCCTTCCTCCAAAATAGAACTTCTAGAGTGCACTGGGTAAACACCTCACTAGAAAAAGAAATCACCTGTGGAGTTCCAGAGGGTGCTAGTATGTCCCTGCTCCTCTTCAATCTATACCTAAGGTTTCTCTGTACAGCCCTGTATAACATCAATCCATTCTTTACCAACTATGCTGATGACTCTCAGCTGGTAATTGAATTAAGCAGAGACCATCAGAAAGACAACGATAAACTATCCTTGGTATACAATGCAGTAGAGCAGTGGATGGACACGAATTGGATTTGCCTCAATGGCAATAAAACAGAGTTTATGGTGTTTGGCACTAACCTAGCCAGAACAAAGCTTCATCCCTCATACAGGGACTTCACAATAAAAGATACTCAAATTCAAGTTTTAAACAAGGTCAAAACCCTTGGAATGATGTTAGAAGTACCTCTGGGATCGGAAGCCCAAACCCAATACGTCAACAAAACCTGCTCATACCATCTTCGCCTACTAAAAGCCGAAAGACCTTACCTATCAGAAGAAAACTGCGCAACGATCGCAAGAGCCACCATCTTATCTCGCCTGGACTACGGCAACGCGCTCATCCTAGGTTCCAACAAACAATGCTATCATAGCTACCAAGTTTTAAAAAACAATGCAGTAAGAATCATTAAACAGAAAACCAGAAACAAGCATATCAGCGAAGCGAGAAAAGAACTGCATTGGTTAAAAATTGAGGAAAGGGTCCAGTTTAAATCTCTTACACTGACACACAGATGCATTTTTGATAAATCCCCCGCACTAACACCACTATAAACATTTGTTTGTAATCTGCACAGAGTGCAGTCTCTATGCAGAGTGGACTGCCTATAAATTATAGGATCACTGCTATCTCCCTGTGTGCTGTGGAGGTGAGATCACTGCATACCATAGGACTGTGGATAGCAGAAGGTCCAAAGAGGGTGCGTTTGAAGAGGGGCAAGGAGCCCTGGAAGTGCATATCGCCCTGCCCTGCGACAGCGCAGCTTGAGCACACTACAATACCTACAGGTGAAGTCCTTTCGGGTGAGTGAGGGAGCACAATCCTACTGCTGGGGGGCTAGCAGAGTCTACCTGGGATCTGGACATCAGCAATTACCTACCACTGCCATAGTTGGAATCCAGGCAAGCGCTTCCTGTGCCACCTCCTCCAAAGTGGGGCTGTGAGACTCTCTTGAACCAGTTGGTGACACCCCCCCAAACTTTTGGTATTCGATGCAAGTAGGGGTTCCCTGGCTAGTGGAGGGATTGAGTCTCAAGGTGAGGTGGAAGACCCGAGAGCACCCTAGCAGATCTGAGGGACATCACCTGTCACTGACTGCCACGTGAAAAGGGCCCTACAGGAAGGAGAGACCTGGAGTGGATGGGTCGCACCTCACTTCTGAAGTTGTTGGGGCTTGGTGACACACAATATGCGCAAGGAAGTTAGCAGGGTTCCACACTCTATCCCATGAACTGGAAGGAGTCCTTCCAGAAGCATAAATTTGCTGCGCCAATGCCACTCGAACGAGAGGGGTACTTCACTGCAGGTCCGAAGATTGCCGGAAGACTGGATGTCCACGAAAAAAGACATTGCAGCACTGATGGAGGAAATTAGAGGTATTCGCGCCGACATTGGTCGCAGATTGGCTGGCCTGGACAGGAAGTTTGAGCCGATCGATGACAGACTGCAGGGGCTAGAGGCCAACCAGGCTTCGGTTGATATTCTGGAAACAAAAATGAACTTGCGAAAGTCGGAACTTGAGAGAAGGGAAGAGGAAATTACTGAAAATGGATGAAACGAGAGCACCTTAATAATCTGAGATATTTGGAATTTCCAGAAAGAGGGAGAGACTGAGAGAGACATCATCAAAGTGTTAAACAAGGTGATAGTTGAAAGTCTTCTTGAAGATAATATCAAAGTGTCTACCATCGCCAGGGCCCACCGAGCGGGAGGGGGAACTCAGTGTTGGCTGGTTTCATTACTATTCTGAAAAAGTGAAGGTTTTGGACATGGCCAGGAGAGTGGGCCCAGTGGAGTGGGGCACTGCCCGAATTGCCATCTTCCAGGATCTGTTCTCGTTTACACTTTCTAGGCATCTGCTGTGTTGCCCTTTAACTAAATGGCTCCACTCCAAACAGGTGCCATATAGATTGGGTTTCCCATTTTCGTTGTCTTTTAAGCATGAGGGGTCCAAATATAGGCTTGTTACAGAGGATGACATATGCAGTCTCTCTAGGGAGTTGCTTGGGGAAGAGGATGCAAGGCTCCCAGTCCTGTCCACCGATGAGGTGGACAAAGAAGGCGGGAGGAAGAAAGGACCCAAGGATAGGGGTCTGCTGGTCCTAGGTGCCTGCAAATTCAAGACATTGAACACCCCACCACCCACAGGGTCTTGTCTTGGCAAGCCTATAAGATTTAGGATCTGAACAATTGAATTGGATATCATCATATCTAGTACAATTGGCTATGGGGAGTTTATAATGTTTTTTACAGTGGGGGTTGAGCAGGGAATTGTGGAGGTTGGGGAGGCTAGATGTGTCCCCTAGGCCGCTCTCTAGAGTTGTCTTTGTAGGGGGGTGTAGGTTTCGGAGGTAGGGGGTGTTGGGGGAACTGCAGCGGAGGGGTGGCAGAACCTTGGTACTATCCAGAGGGAATGGGGGGCTCAGGGAGGAAACTGTTGGGGAATCTTAGTGCGGTGGACCGAGGGTGACTGGTGGTCTGGTCCTAGAGTGGTATGCATGTCATCACAGGGCCGGGCGCTGACAGGGGTGGGGGGGGGGTTGTTGGTTATAGTTGGGGGGGCAACAAGAAGTTTTGGTGGTTTTAAGCACTGTGTGGTTGTCTGGCAATGGGGGAAAACTGGCGAAACAAGACATTTCGAGGGATATAACAGTGGGCTTTGGTGCTAGTGGAGAGATTCAGATGCTCTGGAGTGAACCGGCTGTGCACTCTGAGTGGGTTCCCTCAGTGTTCGGGGCTTAAACTCCCCATATAAACGATCCCTGATGGTACAGGAGTTCAACCGATTTAGGATGGGCCTGTTGTTTCTTCAAAAGACTCATTGGCTAAGAGGCGGGGAGCCGGCAATGAAGGCAGGGACTGTAGTCACAATTTATAGTCCATCAGATTCAACCAAGAAAAGGGGGGTGGCGATCATGGTTGTTAGCAAGCTAGGTATGGTGGTAGATGGGGAACTTAAGGATCCAGGGGGGCGCTATATCTTTTTGAAAGGATAGGTGAAGGTTAGCAGGTTGATGATGGGGTCCGAATACTGTCTGAATGAGGGGCAAGCACAGTTCTGAGACTCAGTAAAGGAGAGGCTACAACTTTTTGTGGTTGTCTGGCTGGTGGTGGGGGTGGGGGGGACTTTAACATGGTCCTTGACCCGATGACCAATCGGAGGAGAATGAATGACTCGGCTCCTTTCCAGACTGAGGTGGGTCAATCCTGGCGTTTTCAACAAATAAACAGCGAATCGGGGGTAGTGGACTCTCATGTTCAGGTGGGGGGAGCTGACCCGCTGTTCGAGTATTACTCTTAGGTTCATGACTCCTATTCGAGAATAGATTACATTTTTGCAATAGGGGAGCCTGAAAGGGCAGGTTAGGGAGTCTTGTAATGAGCCGATACCATGGACGGACCATGATTTGGTGAGAATTGTTATTGGGGACTGGGAAGGGGAGGGACACAGTGCAAGGTGGATATGTAATGCCCTCCTCCTTAAAGATGAGTAAGTCTCCCAGGAACTATTCACGAGCAGAATATTTCCAAACAACAACGACAATGGGGAGGTGTGGATTCTGGGTGTGTGGGATGCCTTTAAGGTGACAAACAGGGGTGAACTCCTAAGAATAGGTGCCCATAAGAAGAGAAAACAGGATGAACAGGAGGCTGATTTAAGGGGTAAAATCGAGGCCTTACAGTCGGTGGGGTGAGCTAACAAATTGATGTCACCCTCAGTATCCGAAAAACTCAACGGCACAAAGCCCAATTAAAAGCTGTATCGCTCTATCAGACGTAAGGAAAACTGATGTTTCTTTAACAGAAATATTATGAAAAGGGGGAGAGGACGTATAAGATACTAGCCTGGAAGCTGCGAGAGCAGCGTAAAGCTACAAGGGTGGTGGCTATACATCCAGAGCAGGGATGGATGGTTTACAATGACTGGCTTATAGGGGTGGAGTTTAGGAAATTCTTCAAACAGTTGTGTACAGCGGAATCCTGGGGGATGTTTCATGTTGATACATTTTTAGACTCTTTCCCTATTCCTGGTATTTCACAAGAGACAGCAGCCGCACTGGAGGCCCCTATAACGGAGCTGGAGGTGAGCCGTACCATTGAACAAATGAAGGCAGGAACCTCCCCAGGTGAAAATGGCTTCACCGTCAGCTTTTAAAATGCTACTGCTCTACTTTAGCGCTGTTTAAACAACAACGTTCTGGAGGGAGGAGTGCTACCGGACTCCATGCTCAGAACCATAATTGTGGTGATTCCCAAGGGAGGGAAAGACCCAGTCCTATGTTGGTCGTATCGTCCGATATCTTTATTGAACACTGACATAAAGATTCTGGCCGAAATGTTTGGTAGCAGAATTGACTGAGTATTGCCAACTCTGATTGACGGCGATCAGGTTGGATTTATCAAGGGGCGCCATGGGTCGGATAATGTCTGTAAGATGATTGATTTAATATATCATGCCCAGGAGCAGGGATTTGACGCATGCCTGGTGTCAATCAAATCTGTAAAGGCATTTGATCGGGTTGAATGGGTCTATATGGGAAAGGTGTTGCAGAAAATGGGATTTTCGACAATGGATTTAATTTCTGTATAGAGCCCCAACAACCAGAGTACTGGTTAATGGGATGCTCTCTGACTCTTTCCCTCTTACTAGAGGTACGAGGCAGGGATGCCCCCTCTCACCCCTCTTGTATGCTTTGTCGATGGAGCCGCTTGCAATAGCCTTACGGGAGAATCCAGAGATTAAGTGGGTCGATTGTGGGGAGGTGACCTTTAAACTGTCCCTGTTCGCTGACGATATCCTGTATTACTTGGTTGATGTCCACCACTCCCTCCCTGAACTCTTGGCACAAATAAGCTCATTTGGTTACTTTTCATTCTTAAAAGTAAATGTGCCAAAAGGTAGTGTTCTGCCGCTGAGCCTCACAGATCATACCATACAGAAGTGGAAGACCATCGGGGGCATGAGAGTCGAGATGGAAGCGATTACCTACTTGGGAATCCACCTACCCAGAGAGTTGCTGACATTGGCGCATGTTAATTTTGCCCCGCTGCTAGAAGTGATCAGATCAGACCTTACTCGTTGGGCCCTCCTCACACTTTTTAAAACTTAAACGCCATGGTGACATTTGTTTGGCTGGGGAAAAGACCCATGGTTAAGAGAACAATTATGATGTTCCCTAGAGATTAAAGGGGGTTTGGGTTTCTGGATTTCCAACTTTATTACAAGACTGCTCAACTGCGGGTACTTCTGGAGCATATGAGAGATGACCTTGGTACCTATTGGCCCCACTTAGAGGACATGTTCACCCACACTAAAAAGATGAGACCTTTTGTGGACCCCGACCATAGCTGTCCCAAAAATGGTGAAATCTCACCCGAGCTTGGGAGGTCTGTGGGCCACGTGGAAAAAGGAGTGTATGAATGATAGGCTCTCTTCCTGGCTGTCACCGATGAGTTCATTGTGAGGAGGTGCCTCTGGACTTGGGTAAAAGTAGACTTCGACACACTCAGGCGAAACAATGGAGCGAATACATACGACTGAAAAGGATTCTAGTAGACCCTAGATGGAAAGGTGAGTTGGCACGACCCCTGACAGCCTTTGAACAAGCTATCAACAGTGCACTCACCAGGAAAGGCACTCAATTTGTGACCTTGGGATCCAGCGCCAACGTGGCTCTCCTCACCATTTACGACTAATCAGTCAGAATCAGGCCTAATTATTGAAGATGGTTTCTTTTTTATCATTATAAAAACAAATTGAAGTGTATTCTTTGCCCTGAAAACGTCTTCACTGAACAGTTGGACCACAGTGACCGAAAAAATTGTTAGTGTTTGGATGTGGGTGTTTGTACTGAACATCTGACCTTGTCTGCAGAAGGTGCCTGCTTAGAACTACATTTGGATGGCAACAGATATAACTGCATTGTAATTCATGCAATTCCCCTGATATCTGCATTGTATAACGCACTTTGTGGTCAATGGTATCCCATCCATTACGTGATTTATGCAGGAATGTTTAGGTGCCTGTCATCCAAACCTACAGAGAAGCAGCGCAGCCGGGAGCATAGCGGGCACTTTTACTCCCCTTAAAAAAATGAAATTCTCCAACAAAAAGTAGTAAGCAAAAAGATTGTGCTCCGTGGTACCAGCAGAGCCACATGATGGTGCTGTAGTATTACCGCCAAACCTGAAGAGGCTCTTTAAGTAAAAAAAGAAAATGCATCTTTTAACTTCATTAATTTCCAATTACAATGGAAAATGGAATATCTTATTTAAATATAGGGAGTAAAATACTTCCACGTAAGAATCTTATCTGGCGCCTTTCTATCGCCCACTCAATTCTTTTAACATGTTTTTGTACTATGGAAATTGTTTGTCAGGTACAAATTAAAAAATGAAATCCCGATACCCTCGAATGGATGATCAGTTCATTTAATGTCACACAGTGTAATAATTAACCGTCCTTGTCTCGGCTATCATTTACAGGCTGCCAAATAATTGAGTGGCCAGATCTGTTGCTTTCAACCTGCGTGGTCACTTACGTGGTCTTCTCCATGGAACTCCTTTATCATATGAAACACAGACCCTCACTCTGGAATCTGTTGACCCTATCCCTTCCTGGTGATTGGTGTCTTTGAATCCCTGTTTCTGCTTTTTTCCGAGATGATAGTTGTTATTGCTGATCCAACCTTTTCTGCTGTTCCTGTTTTTACCTGCTTTTTTTGTATATCTTCCAGGAGTCTTGTTCTAGCCCAGAATGTTTTTGCTGAGATGAGTCTGTTGTTGCATAATCTGCAGAAAGTCATCCCCTTGAGGAGAATTCCATTGCGTCAAAAGGTAGAAATGTTACGGCACATATTGGGGGTCCAGCGCTTCGACCTTGGGCTCATCTGTGTCGATGATAGAAGAATGCAGCGCATCAACCAGACCTACAGAGGGAAGGACCTCCCAACAGATGTCCTCTCCTTCCCTTTTAAGGAGGTAACTTTGCTATTTGTGTCATTTTTTGTTTTGTTATTGTATACGGTTGTTTAACCTTTACACAATCATTCACATAAGCATGAGCATACACACAAAAATGTTTCAGATATCAACATTTCAAAAATGAGAAGTAACACTAGACACAATACAGAAATGATAAAATAACTCATGTGTTGGATAAAAGGCATTTAAACAACAATGCACTAAAAATGTACGATCGGCTCATCTCAAGAGGAAATCGCAAAATGCATACACTTTTGTACAAAGGACAGAAATAATAATGGATCTCGTATACACACTACATTGCATCTGTATCTAACACTTTAGACGTCTTAAGCTTACATTCATTCAAATTCAGAGACTTAAAAAAGGATGCAACAGAAAATGTTTTGGAAGTATTACTTCCGCTAATGCAAAGCTGCCAAAATTGACTCTCCAGACCCCACTGGTTAGTAGGGAACATTTTGGCTAGATAACAAAGCCTTTCGGCCTCTAAATCCCCAAAGAAAGAGTTGAGATGTCTAGAAGACTCAGTAGTTCGCTCCTGTTTACAAAATCTACATTCCAAAGCGTCAATAGTGATCAAACTGCGCTGTGCAAGAATTTCTTTAGTTAACAGCAGATTCCATCTCAATTGAAGGAACATTTTTCTATGGTGTCTGTCTGGACACTTAATGAGGTATGTCGCAATCTCGCCCCTCTTTTTATGTTCATGGGTAAGATGAGCCATGGAGGTATAACCATGTCATTTCTCTAGTGTCTCGATCGAATCATAATCGAACAGCTGTTCTTGTACCATATCATGATTTGATATGAAGGTATCGATGGTTACATTCATTTTTCATAAAATTGTCACAGGGTTCGTCTCCATCGCTGTGACAAAGTTTGGATGTTTCACACTTGAATTTAACTTCATAGTTTCTTGTAAATTCCAGTAAAGGGAGTCACCAGTGGGGAGTAGTAGTCTCCTGAATAGAGACAGCAATTCCATTCTATTTGTGAATGGATGGAGGTAAGGCCTAATTCAAACCTTATCGCCGAAAGTGGGACACATGTAGGTACTCCTAAAGCTCATCTCCATATCTTTGCTTCCCATAAGTCCAGCCATTTCATGCCAACGCCATAAAACAATTATTGACAGTAGACTAATTTAGGCACCACCTTGCCTACATAACATTTTAGTAGGGTAAGATCTGAATTTCCAATGTATCGCCAAAGTTTGTGTAGCCAGCATGGTCGCCTTCTGATTTAACACAATTCTCCCGTTGACAAAACCTGGCACAGCTGAGATCATGTAGCCAAGGTATGTCATACGGGAGGCTGAGGTGATCACAGTGTCTTCCCAGGACCATATTTGTTAGCGCTTTTTAGGGCTTCTTGAAATGACTAGGATTCTAGTTTTCTTTGAATTTATCTTAAGGCCGTTGTCAAAAGCAAATGGAGAGAAAGACTTGAGGAAGCGTTACAGGCCCACACAAGATTTATCGAAAAGAAGAAAATCATCCATGTATGCGAGCCATGAAATATGCTGAGAACCCACCTTCAGAGCAATTAATGCAGCAGGGATCAAATAATCACTAGCGTCAGACACGTATAGGTTGAATAAACATGCCACTAGGGTACATACCTGTCTAAGACCAGACTTGGGTGGAATACACCAGGACATGTCACCGTCTCTGTTCAGCCTTACCCTAACCAAGGAGTTCTCATGGAAACCTATAATGAGCTCCAAGAGACCACTAGGGATCCCCCAATTTTTTAGCTTGCTCCTCAATCTGGCACGGTCTACACGATCGAAGGCAGACGAAAGATCTATTGATGCTATGTAGGTGCAGGCGTCGTGGGGGTTGCCCATGTCAAGTTTTGACTATATTTGAGGATAAGGCCATTGAGAGAAGTTGAATAATTCCTTTGGAAACCAGTCTGGAATTTGGATAATCTGGACATATCAACAGCCCATTCCTCCAAATACTGAAGCAAAATGTATGAAAAAATCTTGCCATCAGTGTCCAGCAATGAAATCGGCCTATAGTTAGACGGCTCTGACCTTTTTTATAGATAGGGACAAGAAAGGCGATTTGCCATGAAGGTGGAAAGGTTTTATTGGAGACAATACTTTGAAATAGGATAGTTCAGACATTAGCCCAATTTCTTGGATCAGATTAAAGGATGGCATTATGGATGGCATTAGAGAGACCGTTGGGCCCAGAAGCTCTTGAAAGTTTACATGAGGTGATTAAGTCAAAGATTTAATTTGCACTGATAATGTCCACCTCATTTGCGCTCCCTTTGATTGGATTAACCATCTGATCATAGGGTTGACCAGAACCCAACGCATAAACATTGCCCAAGTGGACTCGTCTACAGCATTAAGCTGGGCAGTACAAGTTGCCAGCGCTTGGCCATTTATTAAGGACCAAAACATACCAACATCTTTTCTAGAAAGAATTTGTAGAACCAATTCAGCATCTTGCTTAAGCAAAAATGCACGCCGCTGTTTACGATGGTGCACTTTTGTTTTACTAATTTGCATTTGGCAAATTTCAATTCATTTGCGATAGGTTGGAGCTTTATTCACCTTAGAGCACATCTCATCGCAGATTTATTCTGTGTTAATTGTACATCATATACATGGTGGTGTTTCTTGCTAGTAGAACTGTGGGTAGTTTGAGTTATACATCGCTCTGGAGGTTAGAGTATCAATGGAACTTTTTTCTTTTTTAACAACTTTATTTATAACCGGATGCAGCAAAAACAAGGTAAGTATATATGCAGGCAGACAGCCTGATACAGTAAATAGCTCTGCCTGCCCTCCTCCCCCCCTCAATGGAACTTTTATGATTCCCAACATTAAACATGTTAAGCTTCCATTTAAATGTGGACCAGGCCAGTACTTCTCGTAAATGATAACCTAATTTGTCAGCATTCAAGGTAAGTCGGCAAAAAACGTTTCCGCCCCGGGAAAACTTTTAAGTCACTCAGACCTATAATTTGCTTATCAAAAGAGAACAAATGGGAGGTTTAAGGTGGCTCTCAACATACAATGATCACTCCAAGACGTTGGAGTTATGGAAAAATCGGAACACACCTCCAACTAATGCAGATTGGCAAAAATCTAGTCGATAGTATGACTAACACCTTGAAACCATGTATATTGGTTAGAGCCACAATTATTAATTTGGTCATGTAGGGAATATAAATTCAAGGAAGTGAGAGTAGTGCTCCATTCCAAGCCATTTTTTTTAATGTTGTTCAAGAATGTAGCTATCAGATTTAAGGTTAACTAGAAGATTATCAACCGGAATAGGTGCATATTTATCATTCAAATCACCGGCTACCAACACGCAATGGATTCCACTTCTCACCTTCCACTTGCACACCAAGTTGACAATGGACAAAAGAAAAAAGTAAGATCACCCACACCTTTATGCCAATAACTATTGACCAGTAAAATAAACAACTCTTGTGAAGAGAATTCAAGTTCAACTGCCATAAGACCATACAGTAGGTGTAAAACTTGTTGAGAAACCACCGGAAGATCCGATGTTAGAGCAATGGTCACACACCATATGGCCTACCTTTTCCATAGAATTTTGCTGTCTGAAAAAAGAGATGGTAACCTTCCAGCGCAGGACTCGAGGTAAGCCAAGTTTCTTGTATCATTATACAGTGGGCACCACACAATTCATCTAAAACTGCCATATTAGTGTAGAGATGTGTGTGCCTCCTGGAATTCCATTATAGCATTTTTACTTCTCCAAAAACATTTTCATCATAGGAGCCGGCAAGTCCCTGAATTGGTAGGCCCCTGTTTTGCCGAGGCTCTTTCCACTCTAGCTCCTAGCTGATGATTTCCCCCATTCCACCGCTTAAGGTAATTGGTGAAAGGGTTATCCTTGAGGGTAGAGCTATCAAGATCTTTGCTTTCCTCTTCCCATTTTACTACAGAAAACCCCAGATTTTGCAATAGGTCTCTTCCAGCTAAGACCAGATCGAGTACCAATTTAGATCGAAAATATAGGTGAGCTCGAGACACATAATTTATTTCAGGAAATGCAACTCGCTCAATATCTGCTGATGAAATGTTCAGTGTGGGTATTTCAGCTAGAATTAGCAAAATATTCATACGATTAAGACAGATTGGAATGGACGGTCCCAGTAAACTGGACATTAATGTGATGTTTTGCGCTTCAATATGTTTACACTTGGAGTTGATAGGCAGTTTAGATATCTTCTCTGTGGACATTAATGAATTGGGGGCGGGGGTTAAAAACTTCCAACCGTCTGATAAGGGCTGAAGTAGGAACGGATGCAAGATTGTTTCCTCCATAAATCGTAGTATTTGAATTCACACAAGCAGAGCTTGAGCAATCAGAAGTTAAGATAGCTGAGGGATTCTTTCCTCCATGTATAGCTTTTACACCATTATTAGTTGCCAAAGAGTCTCTCGCAGAGGGGATATATAGTCTGTAAAATAAGGCTCACAGATTAGTATGTTTACCTTGCACTACGGAAGAATTTCCCAAGATTACCCAAGGTAGGGTGGGTAAAGGATTTGGCACTGAATCAAACCTGCAGAGTTGTATATAGATATATTAGGAACTTGATCAGTCAAATAATTTACATTCCCATTAGACTGGGCAGTCGGATCAAACACACCTTGGGGGGACTTCTACAGGTGACAGTACCTTGCCGAGCAATATTCACACTGTTACACTCATTTGCTATCTCTTTTGACTGGTAGAGCCCCGGATTATTAGCTGATCCTGAGCTCAAGTGGGTCGGTGGAGATACCAAGTCACGTTTGCAGTGGCAAACGCAGGTATTTACAGTAGAGGATGTAGACATAGTCGAGATATTAACAGCTGGAATAGTAGGATGCCTGTGCCAGAGACTATCGATTGAATATTCAACTCTTCACTTTTCCTGGGAGATTAAAACTGTCAGTTCAGAAGGAAAATCAATGCGTGAGGCATCGCAAATTTGTTGAGTAACGTTCTCCCCAGGACCACAAACCATAGGATGTAACAGAGAATCTGCATATTCAATAAAGCTCAGATCATTTAAACTATTCATCCGTGTGCAATCAATTATAGCAGTTTTCCTAATTGGGACTATAGGTTTAATTTCTTTTCTAGTCCCAATTAATTTTGGTTAATAATCCAATATACATTGGCCTGCTATTGGAGACTGGGGAGGAGGAGTAGCGGCCTGCCCGGCTGTTGGGGCTCTCACACCTCTTATTACGGCTCTTTAGTGTAGGTTTCTCAGGGCAAAAGTTCACAGGTGTGGTAAATGATGCAGGTGGATTGGGTAGCCCTAGGTTGTGATTCAGCACAGCCACCAGGTCTGCTTCTTTGTGACAACCCAAGTCGACCTCCTGTGCCACTTGGCTTTCAGTTGAACAACTCATTGTTTTGTTTGCACATGTTTTAATTTCTGCGGTGATAGTCTTAGGTTCAATAGTTGCTTCAGATTGAGGTTGACTACGTAGCCCTGTCCGCAGGGACATCGTGCTTGCAACTCTGTTAAACAATCAAGATATAAATACCTAGATGTACAAAGGAAAATAGGTGTGGGACACAACCAAATTAACTTTTAAATTCACACAGGATAAGGTGAGTAGCTGAGAGTAATGAGACACTCTGGGGTTCAAAAGACTCCCCGCAGTCGCCACCACAGGCCACTCTTATTGTGAGATACCGGGCTCAGCTCAAAGGGAGAACGAGACCCCCCGCAGTCACTGGCACGGTTTCAGTAGTTTAGGATCACACTCTTTCAAATCTCAATGCTTCACTACAGAACACAATTACAGCAGGTCACCGAGCACAGCTCAAAAGGAGTACTAGACCCCCCCCAACAGTCGCCCGCACATTTTCAGTGATTTGAGCTCAAACACTCGTAAATCTCAGATCTCAGTATTTACACTTGCAGTAAATTAGAAGAAATAATATTTGTGCAGTTCAAAAGGTTCAAAAAGGTCAAAATAACAATTTAGAATCAGACCACAGTCATTAATGCACACAGGGTTCAAGTGGACATAATGGCTTCTAGAATCCAGTCACTACGCTATGCTACGCGCACAGCTCAAAAAGGAGTTCCAGGCTCTTAAAGGAATAGTGCGCTCAAAATTTGAATCGTCCCGAGCATTCGGGCATGTTGTTTCAAGCAAACTGTGATCAATCGTAAAAGCATTTCCTATACACCTTACCTTAGTTTTCCGCACTTTTACAAATGCGAAATCAACACGCAGGGCGCGGCCATCTTGTGCCAATCTTATCTGTTGCTCCATCGCCCTAAGTTCAAGTGCCCTTGTGGCACTAAATCATATCACCCGCCTCTGAAAATGACATCACTATTCCTAGCCATATTCTCCACCTGTTTTCATGACGTTAGTGGGCAGCGTAGCCAAACACACCCAGTCATCACCTACGTCTTAACGTCAGTTGACGCAGAACCCGGAATATCAACACACACATCCTCTCACAGCACAGCGTGTCCCAAATCGGAATAGAAAACACTATTCTTTAAAGGAAACATCAATACTCTGCAATTTATAATGTGCTTTTATTTCACAAAAAATGCTGGGAGAACAACCATGATCCGCTAATTTCGATTAAGCAGACATTTTTGAATGTCCTTGGGTTACAGCATCAAAACTTTATCATGACGCACATGTTGTTCCTTTCGGGAGAAGATGCGCATTCGACGCACGTTGAATCGCAAGGCTTTGGCATCCGCTTTTTGCTAGACCGAAAAAACGATGACAGGTTGCTCCTTGTCACTGAAACCGCCAAAGGGCATATTGGTCCCGGTGGATCGTCCCACATCAGCGTAATGGTAATCCATCTGTTTAGGAGTATCTGCCACTGCTGGCTCAAGAAGCCATCTGTTGGTATCTGGAAACTATGACATTCGCAGAACGGCAAACTATAGCTGTGTATAAAACATAATAAAAATATATTTTAGTAGCCATTCTTTATTCAAATGTATCCATTTACCCTGTAATTGTGCACCGGATGAAACCTAATACCGAACATAAACCACAAACAATGTAAACAAGTAGAAAATATTGTGGAGAGTTTGAGACTACGATCTGCTTGAGAGGTTAGCGCTGTGGAGTATGTATAGCTCCCAATAGGATGCAGAAGCTGACGGAAAAATGGAACAACAGATAGATAGACGGCATTACAACAGAATATTTGAATAGTTGTGGTTGGTGCCCCTAGGTTCCCTGGGGGAACCCAGACACGGACTCCATGTGTCGCGGTATAAATTTAATCTGCGGATTAAATGGTTGTGTACAGTTTTTTCATCAACTGGCAAATTAGCACGTCGTTGAATTGTTCCATATCCATACATCACAAATGCCGCTTCAAATTGCAAAGTAAATGTTGAATAGTTCAACTTACATTATATTTGGTTGTTCCATTCTCTTGGCGTAACGCAGTGTCCGCTCCGAACAACGGTTTGCATAGATTGAAAGTAAATGTTACAATGTCCAGTTTCAAAATAGTCAATGTTATCATTTCTGCCGGTATTCGACATCTTCTGTCCTTCAAGCCATTGCGATTCCTCTCTTTCGTCCAAGGTCGCATAACAATTGAACCTTGTTTTGAGCGTGTGTGCCTGGTAGCTTCCGTTTTTGTGAACTCCGCACAAAGTGTAACCTTCACTCCATGGGAGTGATGAGCCCGGCCGGCCAACGTGGCAAATATGCCAGAAAAATGAACAAATTGGTTGCTGGCATCCACCAATGACAGAGGCGGCGATCTTACTAGTGTTGGGAAGTAGACGATCCTTGCCCCCCTCTTTCGTCACTCTCGAAACATAACATATGTAATAACCAAGGGGGGGAGGCGTAGCCAACACCCGCAACATTCCGTTACACCACACCCCATTGCAAATAACACATACACTATACACCATTTTGAAATGGCCTGAATGATATCTTTCTACTAGGCCCTAAAAATCCTGCGAGCCCTGTTCTCACGGAGGAATGTGCTCTGCGGAGAACGTGAGACATTGGCAAGTGATAAGCCCAAGTGCCCATTCATCTCCACTAAACTTCACGTGCACTCACAGCCTCCACCCCGCCAGGCCAGAGCACACCAGCTCAGACCCCGCAGTTCCTTTCATGTTGATATCCATCTGACCCACCCGTGCCCCAATCAGTCAACGACCCACATCACAGCCCTAATCCTATGTAGTAATATATTCTCCCAAAAAGCAACACACGTCTACCTATATCCAGAGGACCCTTGCAGGGCAGATGGCAGATCAAACCTTTCGGGTGTGCACCTTGGTACAGAGTGTTTGGTATCAAAGGTTTAGAGGTTGGAATGCCAATATATTGGCTCATGTCACCGAAGTACCCCTAATCATGCAAGATTGTATGTGTGCCATTATTTATGCATTATCAGTTTCTGTTGTTTAGTTTAGTTAGATGGATGCATTGCTCCCTTGCCCTGAACTTCACACCGCGTAGATGAGCCCAGCAGACCCACGTGTGAAAAAGAACAAAGGAGAAACGTTGAGATCGCGCAAGTCCTGTAGAGGGGGGAAGGGGAAAAGTGTGGGGAGAAAGCGGAAGGGGCAGTTAGGTCTGAAAGGCCCCCCGCCGGATGCCACCAATTATGGGAGAAGAAGAGAAAGGAGAGAGCACAGATACATATGTATATTTCATAGTTCTGGCGAGGGAACGACAAAAAGGGTCTCGGTCGGTGTTTGCCTGGAAGAAGCACTAAGGAGGCCATGATTGGAGAACAGGATGTCCTTTTTAAAATTCTTCCTACTAGATTTAGTGAGGAGAGCAGAATAGTCGACAGAGAAGCATTTAAAAATGATAGTAGAGACAGAGAGCACCATATAGTAGGTGAGTTGTGGAGAGAAGAGGAAGGGTGGTGGAGGGGGCAGAGGGAACACATGGGAAGGACACTGGGTGGGGCTCATGAAATCAAAACCCAGAGTTACACTGTATGGCATCCTAGAAGAGGCACTTCTTGCCAAAAAGTTGAAAAAAAGGATACGTTTGAAAAGTCCATTTGGATGCTATGGTGACCTATGTCGAGCTCTGGAGAACCCCAAAAATATCACACAAATCAAAAGAACAAAATACTATGTCAGTGTGTAAGGAGGTGCCCACTCGCTGAAGTGTTTGCCAAAACTAATACACAGCTAAAGAAAAACATTCTGTTATGGGGTTGACACATGTCAGGCGATTGATCATTGCTATGAAAATCTTACCCACCATAGGCCTTCAACGCCAGTGCCATTTACACATACCAAACCTCAGTGTACCTTTGCCTGATGTCAAATATTCATTTGCCAACCAATAATTCATACGGCCAAATGGGCAGTGGAGAACTGATGTGTTAGGACAATTCTGTTGTGAAATATATTCACAATAGCAACCACAGACATGTGTCTTATTGATCGAGGACCAGTAATATAAATTGACGGAAGGCAAAAGATATAAATCAATGGTCCTCATTACACGGTAGGCGGTAAGGGTTTACCGGTACCAGTATTTTACCGGTATCGGTAAATCCTTACCGCCTTATTACGAGGTCCCTTTGCGGGTTGGGGATTTTAACGCCTGCTTTTTGCAGGCGTTTAAAACCAACCCGCAAAGTGACCCAGGGAGCTAATTACGGTACCGCAATTTGCGGTGCCGTAATTAGCGCCTTCCCCATTCCCATTATGCCCTATGGGGCAAAAATGAAAAATGGGAATGGGGAAGGGCAATGGTGGAAGGGGGAATTACCGCCCCTCCAACCTTGGAATGGGGCGGTAATTCCCCTTTCCACCAAGGCGGTGCCGGTATTTTACCAGCATGAACCATGGTGCTAATTGCGCCATGGTTCACCGCCTACCGTGTAATGAGGCCCACTGACTCATAAACCCGGATTAAATCTGAATAATTAACTTCTTAAAGCTTTTTATAGCATTGAAATTCAAGTTTAATAGCATTTGATTGTTGATGTACAATGTACAAACATTGGGGAACACATCCCAAATGTTATAGTGAGCACATTAAGAACATCTTTAGGTGCACAGGGCTCCTTTGCAATGTTTTGTGGCATTTCCTGTGCCCTAGGAACAAAATCAGCATCAATTCCATGAGTATACATGGCCAACGCAATCAAAGTGCGATCTTTCACAAAATTGAATTCCATTTCCTGGTATATTGGCTTGGCCAACCATTTTTTGCTTCATTTTAAAAAAGCCACGGTGTAACGAAGCATCCCAAAGTTTCCGGCAGTTCTCGATTGTTCTCTCCCTAAATTCTCCTTGTGCGCTAATGTAGCTAGTAATGTTCAGGCTTGCATACCGTCTATGCCGAAATGCAACATTTTGGGCCTGTACTTTAGGCACATATTGTGGAACACCTCCAAATCTCCGGTATGACAGAATTCTGTGAGTCCCTTTAGGTCTCTTGAAAGAGTTTTATCGTACACAATCTTCTCAAGAGCTTTGGATAAAGGTCCTTGTGCACATTTGTGAAACTTTGGTTTTCTGTCCATTAGTGAATGTTGGCGCAGTGGTGCATCAATGAGCGCCATTTTTCAAGTAGAATTTCCAGACCCTTTGGAGCTCCACCAAAGAGGGTTGCTGAAAGACTGAGACAACTGTAAAATATTTTCCGAACCCTTTTGTTTACCAGCAGCTGTACGTTTCTTATTGACTGCAACGTGCCATACATCAAATTGATGACAAGTGTTTGGAAACTGCTCTCGCATGGCCTTGGCTATTGAAATATGCCTGTCAGTGGCTATGAAGTCTATTTGCATTCCCCTCGATTGAAGATGTTCGAGGGATTTGATGAAACCATGTTTCTCCATGGCCACAGAAGATGTACATTGGGACACCTGCACGATCTCCGAACTCACAATTCTTTTAGTTTCCATGTCTTGAAAGTGGTATATGCAGTACTTTGCTGAAAATCCGGGGCTGTCACACTGTCTGTCGCCAGCTAGCCTGAACCGTTTGCCAGAGAATGTGCTTTCAATTGACATCTGTTCAATTTTCCAGGCTTGACTAATAACGGGGAATAAGAATTCCCGTTGATATTTGTAGTAATGGGTTTTAGCAAGGGACTGAAGTCCTACAAATTGACAGAAACTGGACATCTTAAAGTCGAGCCACTGAAAAGTAAAGCTGCTGACACTTTGCCCAGCATCGGTTGAGCGGACCTTGAAAATTTATTTTGGAGGTGGACACAGGTGGCTTGAATTTTCAGGTTAGTGCCGTGTAATGCACGAGTCACATTCACCAATGGCTGCCCGCATATTTCCCCCCGCAATGTATGGACACATTTCAGCATCAGTATAATCTCTACCAGGCAGCTGTCGAATACAATGTATTTTGGCTCCTTCATTAGCCAATCGTCATGCATGAATGTGGTTTGTGACTCAAGTATTGTGGACAAATTGCCAAAACTGTCCAAACTGTAGTCGAGATCTTTTGCAAGTTCCTCGGTCAATTGCGTTGAAGCTTCAGTCTCTGTTAGTTCAGCTTGTGTTATTTGCACACGAATTGGAGAAACCGTCAACGTCAAATGTTTATTGGGTGGAACTCTTTTTGCAGGTGTAGATTGCGTCAAGTGGTCTGCGAGGAATTCCAATGCATCTTCATTATATTCAGTTTCATCTTGTCGAAGTTTCACATTGGAGCAATGGTCCAAGAACACTTTACTGGCTTCGCCGGTCACATTCAATTCAGTTTCAGGCCATTGGGCATATCATCACAAGTCTGCTTATTGACAGGACCAAGCCATGCCTCAAATAGTAGTTGCTCCATGGTGAAATCTGTTTGGCAAGCAACATCTTTGGTTTCAATTGTTCTCTGTGTCTTTATACTTCTTTTCCTTCTGGGTCTGTAGGAGATGTGTTATAAAAACATGTTCAATGTATAGCACACATACAGCAGATAGAACTTTCAATACAAAAACATGTCATGAATAAAACACCAGCCCAAAACACTTGTGGAAAACGAAATTGTTTGTTACTTAACCTTGCTTTCTTGATTTTCTCTGAAACGATGGTGTTCTCTATAACAACAGTGCAAGCAAGCTGAAAAAAATTTTTTTGTATGGTTTAAATCGAGCACATTTAATTTACACGCAAACAAACATATTGAAATATCTACAAACAGAACCAACTTGATCAAATTAAAAATAAAGTAATACATACAAATGTATTACAAATACTATATGATGTCCAATTCTATCCAATAGTAGTTTATTTTCACCTCTGATCCATGTGCCTCCTCTTCTAATTCCACACCTTGTGTACATTCCTTGAATAGAATATTCATTAAAAAAAACAAAAGTCAATCGTATTGGAAATTTAAATCTTTCATTGCACACAGCCATCACACACATACCCTTGCAAATAGTGTACGTCATTTAGTCAAAATATACATTTCAAATTTAACCTGATAGCCATCCGAGATGGCAAGTGTACTTGATCAGAGATCACCATACAAAACATACTGATTTTAATGTTGCCCTCAAACATTTTGCAATGTATTCTGCATTAGGGCGGAAGGGTAACGTTAGAACTAAAATCAGAAAAGTTTGAAACACTGCATGTTCATATGCATGTCACTGTCTAATAGTATCCTATGTAGGATTTACTTTCATTCAAGGGAACTGTAAGTACGCATACCTCATACTCTGGACCAGCTGCAAAGGACAATGTAATTGTGGTGGAAGTGCCAGCATCCCCCTGTAACACAGTTTTTTTTTTAGTACGGATGAAAACAGTGAAATGGAACTGAGGCAATGGGATGCAGACAATGGTACTTATAAAGAGAAAAACCCATAAATGACACCTAGTGTAAACGACTGACAGGATACATAAATGTTTTCATGTTATTTGAAATCCCAAGTATAATACATTCTCGTAAAGGAAAAGTGAAATAAAATTATGAGATAGGCGCTTCAGATTGTTGTTGACTCCGGATAAGAAATGGATGCAGAATCTTGCTCCTTCATTTTCAGTGCATTGTCATAAAGAGGTACAAGGAGAAAATTATATTTGCATTAGATATGTGGAAAGATCCAACTGTCGAGAATATGAACTTCTGCAGGTCTGTAGGGCTCACCATTGGTATACTGGACGTGTCGGTGGTTTCGTCACTTGCGACGGTCTGTGCTTCTATCAGTATGCTCTCCTAAAAAAATTGACATGTCAAGCAACCGATTACGAAAAGTTTATGCTTGTTTTGAAGGACACTATGGCATTGTTTTCTATGGTCATAATTACTTTATTTGAGGCTCCATAAACCAGGGACAGATGTATAGTGAAATGTGATATAGTTAAAATGTAATACAATCTTGTAAATATGCAAACTGTAGTAAGACACATTTATACCGAAAGCACCAATCCGTTCATGAAGTTACCTTTTCAGTACCCTTCCGCTTGCAGCCAATTCATCATCCGGGACTCACCTGAGGCAGTGTGTGCATCGATTCAGTAGGAATTGCATTTGGAAGCAATTTACGAAAAAATCTGGGTTGACCCGTTTTTGTGTTCTTCGATTGGTCGTACATATCGTTAGTAAAGTGCAGGCTGCAGATGCGGTATCGATTGGCCCTCAAGTTCTTCAAGACATTCTGTGCTCTACTTTCGATCTCGTCCACTGCAAATCCACAATATCGAACCCATCTTCTTATTAAATCAATATCCTTCGGGAATTTATGCAGGACTGTGCCCTGACTTTTGAGATGGCTCCTAGAACGGCAACCCACAACCATACAAGCAGGCATTCTTGAAAAATCTAAGATCTGTATAAAAAAGGTATAAATAATTACAAAATAATTGTACTGTATGCATGAGAGTGATGGAATTATATCAGAGCTTTCTATGCAATGTTTGCTTTGGTCAAATAAGCTAAACTTGTGTAACGTGGTTGAATATACACTGGGATAACTTTCATACAGAATTGATTGATATAACGCAAGTAACGTGTTACTCGTCCGTTGGATGTACTTTCATGCATCAAAAGGAAACATGCTTATAGACATGGTCCAAGAAAGATGACATTATATTACAATGGGCATTGATGAAATGTGCTATATATGGAGATCAAAACACTTGGAACATTAGACAATGGTAAAGTCATTGAGATGAATGAACATTAGTACAACTAATAGGAGACCTGCCCTTACCTTAACTAACAAACAAGCCAATTAAGCAAGCTGTGGAGCTAGTAGCAGGAGAACAATTAGCAAGATAAAGAGTGTCCTTCCAGTGCTCAGCAATGTTCTCCGACAAAATATCAAGGGGTTTATAAAGGATTAGAAAAGTGGGTGTGTATGTGAATGTGTGACATGTTTCTGGCAGGGTCTTCAAGGGGGGAGCCTGGAGACATTGGATCTGGGGACATTGGATCTGTGGAGCCCATGCGAACAATGGCCCCTTTGCGGAAAATACCTTTGAAGTGTACATGGTGTTTGGCACCTTGGCCGTTTCCACCTTGCCAGCCCCCTTTGGAGTGCTCGGCCACAGGTGCGAACTGCCATTGATAGAGAAGGGGGGATGGATGGGCAAAAGGCGTGCAGAAAAGGCCTGGAACACTGCTGAAGGGAGACCCACTTATGTGGATTGCAGGGGTGGGTTCTTCAAGGGGGGAGCAGCCTGGAGACACTAGGTCTGGGGAGGCCATGTGAACAATGGTGCCTGTGCAGAAGATACCTTTTGAAGTGTACATGGTGTTTGGCACCTTGGCCGTTCCCACCCTGCCAGCCCCCTTGAGAGCGCACGGCCACAGGTGCGAACTGCCATTGATACTGGAGAGGGGATGGATGGGCATGAGGCATGCAGAAAAGGCCCGGAACACTGCTGAAGGGAGACGCACTTAAGTGGATTGCAGGGGCGGGATCTTCAAGGGGGAAGCCTGGAGACACTAGGTCTGGGGAGGCCATGTGAACAATGGCCCCTGTGCAGAAGTTACCTTTTGTGTACATGGTGTTTGGCACCTTGGCCATTCCCACCCACCCAGTACTGGAGTGGATTATAATGGAGGGGGATGGACAGGGACGTCATTTGGGGGTCGCCAGAGGTCGCAAGTGTGACGTCTGTGGTCACAGTTGCAACCTCTGCCGACCTCCTGCGACCTCTGGACTGGGGCATGGGTTTAGCTAGTATTCCTTTAAGAAACAGTTTGTTGAGAGGCCACCAGGGGGCGCACAGGCAATGGCAGCCTGATCTGCGAGCTCCTCCTAAGGCCGGGCCGGAACGGGATTTGAGCCCCCCCCCCGAGACCCCCCCCACGGAGCGCAGCGGGCCGTATGAAGAGGTGACCCCCCAGTGCCCCTGCAGGGCGAAACAACGGGATCCGGAGACCGCTGGACAACGGAGATCCGCGTACGCGGCGGCTGTGACGGGATCGTCACAGCAGGCCGCGAGCACAGCCTGGGGAGGAGCGAGCGGGCCCATCGGCGCTGGCCTTCGCCTCCCGCTTCATGAGGCGCGAGTCGGGGCGCGGCGACTCCAGCCACAACAGGAGCACCAAGGAAGCCTGAGAGGTACGAGACACGGAGGGGGGGCGGATCCGTGGATGCCCCCCCCCCCGCTCCCCTTCACCGCCAGCAGGATCCCGCGCAGGACGCGGGCAGGACTTCGGGACCCGCCGCCTTAAGATCGCGCGGCTCACCCCTCCCCCCCGCCCCGGTGGGCTCGGCGGGATTTGCTTTCACCCCCCCCGGGTGTGTGGCCCCCGCTGAGGGCAGGCGGGGCGTGTGCCCGCCCGGGGGCAACTTATAAGGAGGAACCAGATCTCCCAGGAGGGAGGGGGGGGGGAGGAGAGAACCCCAAAAGAAACGAAACCAGCGCTCCACCCTGCGGACTCAAAAACGCCCCCCACACACCCCAGGGGGGGAATATCGAGGGGCCAAAAACACGAGCGAGGTACAGGGGAGGCTCTGTGGTGGCCGCCCTGGGTGCGAGGCCCCCGCCGGAGGCTGGTGGGGCGAGTGCCCGCCTGGGGGGCATTAATCAAGACCCAGAAAAGACCACTCAGAAGGAGTGGGGACAGCACACCTTGCCAGGAGAGACCCCCAACTGAAAAACAGCAGCATTCTACCCAACGGAGGCAACAGCTCCCCCCTCCCACCCTGAAGGGAAATCAATCCTCCGGTAACGTAACCGAGGTACGCCTGAGGCGCTGTGGTGAGGGCCCGGGAAGTGAGGCCCCCGCCTGACGCCGGTGGGGCGAGTGCCTGCCCGGGGACAACCGCCAAGACTGAATAAAGGCGCGCCACAAGACTGAGGGGCCCCACTGCCGAAGGGAAACCAACGGCCCAACGAGGCAAGCCCACTTGGACGTGAGGCAACATTTCTAACAGTGCACCCGGGGGGCCAACCTAATGGACTGGCAGCAGAATCTGCAACAATATCGTTACCGAGACCAGGTCCCCCCGGCTGTGGAACCACCCCACGGAGAGAGAATGGCCCATCAGGAACCCCCCGCATCCTCCACGGCCGCAATGGAACGGGGATTTGCCTCAATACTGCAAGAGATCCGAGACATGCGGGCGGACATCGCCCAAAAGTTTGAAAAAATGGACCGTCGGGTCGACAAAGTTGAGGACAGACTCCTTCAGGTCGAATCCAACCAATCATCAGCGGCCACCCTAGAAGTGGAGGTAAACATGAGGCTAGCTGCCCTGGAAAGAAGGGAGGAGGAGAGGTCTAGACAGATGGACGACTTCGAAAACAGGGAGCGGAGAAACAACCTCAGGATTTTTGGGGTCCCGGAGTCGGAAGGGGAAACGGAGAGGGAGCTGACCCACGTGGTCCGCAACATAATTGCTCTCCTCTTCGAAGATGAGATGACAACTGAACTCACATTCGACCGGGTACATAGAGCAGGAGGACGAACAGGGGGCCCCCGGTCGATCCTGGTGCGGTTCCATTACTACCCTGAGAAGACGCGGGTGCTGGAGGCCTCCAAGAAGGCCCAGGAGATCACATACAACAACTCCCAGATCTCCATATTCCAGGACCTTTCAGCATACACCCTGGCCAAACGGAGGATGTGCCGCCCCCCTCACGCAGTTGCTGAAGGAAAAAGGAGTGCGATATAGATGGGGCTTCCCCTTCTCCTTGACATTCGAGTACCTGGGCCAGAGAACGACATTGATTTCGGAGGAAGATATCAAGGGGGCTATCCAGGACTATGTCTCGGATCCAGCGCCCCGGCGGGAGCCGCGGGGACCGGCCAGAGCCGGAGCTGGGGACCCCCAGGCCCGCCGAGAGAAAGACGGAAAAAATCAGGAGCGAGGAAATTCAGGAGGATGAATACGCCCTCCCCTAGGAACGAAGGGCAGCAGAACAACCCGGAGGGTCAGTGGCTGGGCAGCCCCAGTGTGAACGGGGCCCCTGGAGATCCCGGAGGGCATGGGTGTACTTGAGGGTGAGAAACCCGGCAAAAGATATGAGAAGAGGAGGAAACTAGAGTCCCCATACAAAGGAAGTTGGGTGAGCAAAAGCAGGGGGGGATTGAGAGGGGGGGGGCTCACAATAATGTGCCTGTTAATGATGGCCTGGCCGAGAGGGGCAGGCTGGTGGTCCGGCCAAAGCGCCAGTGATGGCTGAACTATCTGGCTGGACGCCGGGGCAGGGGGTGGGGGGAGGGAAACAAGTTGGGGGTGGTTTGTTTGGGAAGGGATATAGGGGTCAGTTGGGGAAACATGTTAAAAGTGTCCACAAGTCAATTCATGGGGAGTTAGAGATCAGAGATGTTGCGAGGCAGCCATCCGTTGAAATAGAATTCACAGACAATGGCTGATGGTCTGCCGGCCCTGGGGGTGGGCACCCTGAATGTTCGGGGCTTGAATACCCCATCGAAGAGATCCCTAATCTGCAGGGAATTTAGGAGGGCCAAATTGGACCTTCTGTTCGTACAGGAAACGCACTGGGCAAGGGGGAAGGAGCCCCGGTTGCGGGGGGGGGGGGAATCGAGGAGGTCTTCCACGCTTCCCACAGGACCAAAAAGAGAGGGGTGGCCATCTTGGTAGCTAGAGATGCAGGGTTCGAGAAGGCAGATATCCTAAAAGACCCGGAGGGAAGATACCTGCTGGCCCGGGGCACCCTACGGGGCTCCCCCCTCACTCTGGCAGTAGTATATAGCCCTAATGAAGGACAGGCCCTGTTTTGGGAAACGGTGAGAGACAGGATCAGACTATTTGTGCAAGGCCCGCTAGTGGTAGGGGGGGACTTCAACATGGTCCTCGACCCGACTAGGGACAGGAAAAGGGTAGACCCCCTTACTCCCAGAGCTGCAGAAGAAGCTATGGCACAATCTTTTCAGAGGGTAAACGCGGAACTAGGCCTAACCGACACAATTCCTCTCCCCAGAGGGGGAATCCCTTCCTTCACCTACTAGTCAGCTATACACAACTCTTTCTCCCGTATAGACTACGTCCTGGTAGAGGAGACACTCAGCCCATATGTGTCAGGCTACAGAATAGACCCGGTGCCCTGGTCAGACCATGATTTGGTTAAAGTCACAATAGCGATGGGGTGGTGCAGGGAACGCAGAGGGCGCTGGAAGTGCAACAACGCTTTGTTAAAGGATGAGGTCCTCTCTCAGGAAGTCTCGGACTCCATAACAGAGTTCTTTGACCTAAACGACAACGGGGAGGTCGCCACGCACACGCTGTGGGTCGCCTTCAAGGCTACTCTGAGGGGGGTCCTTATAAAACTTGGGGCCCAGAAGAAAAGGGAGAGGGGGACACAGGAGAAGACTCTGAGAGATAGGATATCCCGCCTCCAACCGGCGAGCTCTCCGGGGCGCCCATTAACGGGAGAACAGGTGGCCGCCCTTGAAGACTGCAGGCTACAGCTTAAGGACCTGCTCCTACATAAGACAGAAAGGTCCCTCCAACTAACTAAACAAAAGTACTACGAGAAAGGGGACAGGGCGGACCAGATCCTAGCCTGGAAGTTGAGGGAGGTCCAGAGGAATAGAAGGGTGAGGGAGGTGAGGGACGCCCAGGGGTTCCTTGGCAATGACTCCCCCCATATCGGTGAGGCTTTCCGCCAATACTATACAGCTCTCTACTCCTCAGAATATGATGGAGATGATGCCCAGATTGAAACCTTCCTTGACTCAATACAGATTCCATCCCTCTCAAGAGATTTGGCGGAAGGGATAGAGGGCCCGGTCACAGAGGATGAGGTGGACAAGGTGATCTCTGGGATGAGGGTGGGAGCCTCCCCCGGGGAAGATGGCTTCACAGTTTTCTTTTACAAAAAGTTCCGGTCCTCTTTGATCCCATACTTAGTGAGGGTCTTTAATGAAGTCCTGGACGGGGGCACGGGGACCAGGTGGGCTTTATAAGCGGGAGACAGGGCTCGGATAACATCCGGAAGACCCTAAACTTGCTCCACTTTGCCCAAACATCGGAACTGGACGCTTGCGTCCTCTCACTGGACTCGGAGAAGGCCTTCGACCGGGTTGAGTGGCGCTACATGGAGCTCCTCCTTCAAAGAATGGGCTTTGGGACCCACATCATGAGCTGGGTAACTGCACTCTATAGAGCCCCCACAGCGAGAGTGCAGGTAAACGGGACACTGTCTGGGCCATTCCCCCTCTCCCGAGGAACAAGGCAGGGATGCCCACTCTCCCCCTTGATCTATGTCCTCACCATGGAGGCCCTGGCAATTGCGGTCAGAGCGCACCCGAACATTAAGGGAATAAGAAAGGGAGAGATAGAATTCAAGCTCTCCCTGTTTGCGGACGACATTTTGGCCTACCTAGTAGATCCGGGTTCTTCTCTCCCCCCCCTCCTGGCCCTGGTGTCAGCATTTGGTCGATTCTCGGGCCTAAAAATAAATACTGCAAAATCAGTCCTGCTCCCAATGCGAAAAATAGACCCAGTGCTCGACCCCCAGAATAGGTTCCAGGGGATCAGGGTGGAGAAGGTCGCTATACGGTACTTGGGGGTCCTCCTCCCCAGAGATATGTCAAATCTGGGCCCCGCCAACTACGGACCCATGATTGCAGAGATCACCGCGGACTTGAGGAGATGGGGTAAAATGATTCTCTCGTGGTACGGCCGAATGACGGCGGTCAAAATGAATGTCCTGCCACGACTCCTGTATCTATTCACAGCACTCCCGACCAGGGTCCCGGCACAGAACCTCAAAGACCTGCAATCGGGGGTCCTATGGGGCATTTGGAAGGAAGGCCCTCAGACCGCTCACCTCACCACATGGCCGTCCCCAATGTCATCCCTCTGGGGACACCCCATTAACCTGGGAGGAAGAGGGTTCAGACACTCCCAAATCTGGTCAGATAGGGGGATGGAATGGGTGGGGCAAATGTTCAGGGAGGGTGAATTCTTACCCTATGAGGAGCTCAGGGAGGCACTGGGTCGTGACTCAATATCCATCTTTGAATACCTTCGCCTGAAGGGTATCCTCTGTGACCCAGCTTGGGGCACCAATCTGCGAAGACAGTTGACCCCCTTTGAAAAGCTCCTCGATTCGGCGGCCTCCAGGAAGGGGGCAGTTTCAAGTCTATACAGGGTCCTAAACACGTACAACCTTCAGGGCAGGAGGAGCTTCCGCTTGTTCTGGGAAGGTTTGGCAGGTGCCGAAATCTCTGAGGATGATTGGGCCAGGATATTTAAAATTGCATTTCACGGAAATCTTTTCACCGCTGACATGGAACATAATTTTAAAGTACTACAGGGATGGCACAGAGACCCCGCAAAATTGTCCAAGATGTTCCCGGGAGTATCACCAAGGTGCCCAAGAGGATGTGGGGAGACGGGGACCAGAGGCCACATGTGGTGGCACTGTGCGAAGGTCCAAACATATTGGGAGCAAGTGAGGGATTGGATGGAGGAAGTGACTGAGGTCCGTATACCACTTAATCCCCTGACGATGCTGTTGAGCCTCCCCCCAGAGGACACAGAGGTGCACCGATACCCGAGGATGTGGGAAACCCTGTTAAGGGCTGGAAGAGTGGCTCTGGCCCAGAAATGGAAAAGTCCGGAGGCTCCTTCGAAGGAGGACTGGCTGAAAAAGGTCAAAAATATGTTTTTGATGGACAAATTGACGGCCATGGTAAACAACAAGACTAGCTCATTCCTAACGGACTGGTCGGGTGTCCAGCAATCCTGGGGATGGGACGTGCACTGACCCTCCGAGAGACCCCTCATCCTGGAGAGGAGGGGATGGACTCCCTTTTTGGAAGGTCAACCAAACTCAGGGCCACAGGACCCGGGGAAGGGCAGAAGCCAGCCAACTGATGTAGTGGATATGCATCGCAGCATCTCAGCGATAAGGGAGACGGCGGCCTCTCCGTGCGTCTCCCAGGACGAACACATTGACCTGGACACGGGGAAGGGGGGGGGATCCAAGGGTGGGGTGGGAGAGGGGGGGGGGGGGAGGGGTATCCACGGTTCTTTTTTCTTCGTTCGCCTGTTTGTAAAATTTAAAATGCCAATAAAAACGGAAGTTTAAAAAAAAGAAACAGTTTGTTGTTTTCAACAGGGGATAGATCCCTGTTGAAAACAGCAAACTACTAGTTTAAAAAAAGCAAAACGTTTTTAAACGCAAAAAGTTAATATTGACAAATGCCATGGTCCATGAGAGGACGCAGATAATTAAATGCATAGCTGAACTCAGCAAGTCAATGTATTCATATTGCTTCAAGAGCTAATGGCCTGACTCTCAAAGGTATGCACAGGGACAAACGAGGCCATGCCCATGAGCATATCAGATCTGCACCTGCAACCTTATTCCTTATTCAGAAAGCACAAACCCACAGCAAAACCATAGCTCATCTCTGAGATGCTCTTGAGCAAATATTGTGAATTGTATTTGCGCGAAACAACCTGTCAGATACTCCAGGCATCACCACATGTGAAAAAAATCAGGTAGCAGGTAGTTTGTAACAAGTGCACATTTTAGATATTCACAGAGATCTCCTGGTTTTGTCAAGAGCAATTCTTTGAAAATCAGGCCCAATGAGTATAGCAACTGTACCTTGCAATGACGGATGATGATGTAAACCAGGCGGTTCATAGTGATAATGTCGAAAAAAAAATGTTGAAAACAATAATGTCATTTAGCACTATCAATAAATACATAAACAAGAAGAGTCCCCCCACCCCTCCACCACCATCTCACCCCTCATCCCCTCATACTCAACACATTTTAAATATATATTTTTATTTATTTATTCAATAAATAAATAAACAAGAAGAGTATCATTTACTAGGGGGGTTCCCCCCAAACCCCTCACCCAACACCCCCCTGCCAACCCCCCCACCCCCTCACCACCCTCTCACCCCTCATACTCAACACATTTTAATTATATATTTATTTATTTATTCAATAAATAAATAAACAAGAAGAGTATCATTTACTAGGGGGGGTCCCCCAACCCCCCTCACCAAACACCCCCCTGCCACCCCCCCACCACCCTCTCACCCCTCATACTCAACACATTTTAATTATATATTTATTTATTTATTTCATTAATAAATAAACAAGGAAAATATCATTTACTGGGGGGTCCCCCCCAACCCCCCTCACCAAACACCCCCCTACCACCTCCCCCCACCACCCTCTCACCCCTCATATTCAACACATTTTAATTATTGATTTATTGTTTTCTAAAAATTCGAAAAAATGTAGAAAAAAATTCGACATTATTGCTTTTCTACATTATTTTTTTCGACATTATTGGATTCGACATTTTGACTGTCGACATTATTGGATTCGACATTATCACTGACCACCAAACCAGGCATTGGCATTCTCATTGTGTAGTCTGCAGGGTAATTAAAGCCCGTCAGAACATTTCTCTGAACTGCATCGCTTTCTCTCTCTCCATCGCTCCCTCACTGTCTCTGTCTCTTTCCTGTTCTCTCTTTCTCTCTTTCCTGTTCTCTCTTTCTCTCTCTCTCTCTCTCTCTCTCTCTCTCTCTCTGTCTCTTTCTCTCTCTCTCACTGGCATGCTGTTCAGTATGTTTGCATGTATGAGGTAACGAGTGCTTAGAGTATGGGATGTCATGCGAGTGTTCTGCTTTCCCTATTTTGCCAATCTCTGAAGCCTGAAAAGTAGATCCATGCTGGCTTGACATTGAGCCAACTTTGCACCAGACCTGCAGATGAACTGGCCTGCTGTTAAATTTCAGTTAATGATACCCACTACAGTGTGTAACTTGCTTCTGACTTTGAGAACCTTCAGACATGTAATTGCTCATTTTACATAGCTGGTAAGATAGCTCAGTGGGTTGAGTGCTCGCTGCAGTGTGTGTGTGTGTTGTGTGATGTGTGATGTGCAGGTTTGAATCCCGGCAAGGCTAACTCAGCCTTTCATCCATCTGATATCGATAAATGGGTACCAACACAGGCTGGGTGATATTGTATGTATATATGTTCTATATAAAGCACTTAAGCTTAAGTTCTATATAATAACACATCATTATTCTTTGGCCTTGGATGTCTGCTTGCATGCACAGCAATTTGGTAATATGGGCCTATACACACTGATATTAATGATACATATGGTGGTCCATTCTTGTATGAAATGAAGATCACATCCACACCTTGAAACACTTGTGTATAGGTGCGTTTTAATTGCCATATCATATCATATTAGTGATATAGTAACCATATTTTTTCGTAGTGTACTTGGGAGCAATGATATGTGATGCCACTTTCTGTTTTGTCAAGGGGTGACAGGTTGTGTTTCATTGCTTCCTGTGATGTCACTTCGGGGTGGGGTCAAATGACATCACTTCCTGTGGTGTCATCCAAGGTCAAGGTCGTGTGATGTCACTTCCGCTACCCCTGGCATTTTGGTGAAATGATGTCCCTGGGGATGGATTGTTGCAGAGGAGGTGAGTGTAAAAGGGCACCAACCATTCTTTCATGTCCCTCATACACAAGTGAGCGTGTCCTTGATTCACTGAAAAATGGAAACAACTATTCATAAAAGCTCATTTGTATTTTATTTTGTTGCTGATGCTGATGGCACAAGTATACTACAAATTGTATACCTCGGGTTGCAGCACAGTGTGGGAGAATCCCCTGTACTGTATGCTGTCACTGGGGAATTTGGCGCGAATGGCTCCACCGACACAGGCGGTTATTACTCGTCAAACGCAGAATCCAAGCCTCCCATAAAGCCACCATGTAAATGAACGGTAGGCCACCAGCCTGTACCACCTCTGGAAGAAAAACGTACATACTGTATTTAAGTGAACCTGTTAAGTGTACAAACATTACTTGAAAATGTACCCTGTATCCTATGGCCTAGTTGCCCGTACAAATGTAACTTCATGGATCAATCAACTTGGGCTTTGAAGTGTGGACACATTACAAAAGTGAACACCCATGCAATCCATAACGTTTGGGGCACAGAGAAATGTTGTTTCTAGGTTGAACGTGAAGGACACATAATATGAACACTCTGGTTTCCCAAAAGCGCAAGAAATATATTCAATTTGCACACTACATTCAATTATCAGTGATAGATCAAAGTTACGACAATATAGGAGACAAATATGAAATGTTAGTGGCCTCAGCGGTCAAAATGGCATCACATCTAGAATACACTTGCTCGTTACTTGGATTGCAAGGGTGAACTGTTGCACGAAGTTCGTGCATAAGCACCATCATAATCCTCAACATGGACCTTGTGAGGCAGGCTGCCCTGAAGTCATGCAGCCCGGTAACGCATAGCGCTGATGTGTCTTCTTCCGATATGTAGGCCAACCATCCAGAGTTCTCTCAGCAGCAGCAGTTCTCCACCTCGGTTGGCATGACCTCGCACCGATTGCAGGTACACCATGCGGAAACGTCTTCCATGCGACTAGGCTTTGGCTCAGGACCCAGTGATTTGTCTTCCCAACTGTCGTACGATGCCCCATCGTTTCTGCATCTTTCTCTATCAAGTAATTCCGCCTCAGAATACTCCGGCTCGTACTGGTAGGGCTGTATTGTTGCCATTATACAACGAAGATAGCTGAACAGAGCAGAAACGAATCACAGGTCACACAAAAAAAAGACAGTGAAACGATTGAAAAAGCAACTCTGATGTTGTCTGATGAGAAGTGGTCTGTTTATACTTATTGAGGAAAGAGGCATCCTGCCGTTTCCATGGAGACACGTCAATAGCTTGCGCACAGAGAACGTTTACACGAGACATGTATTCGCCTTGTAAAATGGGCCGTACGTGTCTAGTGAGGTCAGCTTCAGGGTCAGGTGATATGATTTAGTGATGCGAGGGCACTTGAACTTAGGGCGATGCGGCAACGGATACGATTGGCACAAGATGGCCGTGCCCCTCTCGTTGATTTTTCATGTGTAAAAGTGCGGAAAACTAAGGTAAGGTGCATAAGAAATGTTTTTACGATCGATCACAGTTTGCTTGAAACAACATGCCCGAATGCTCGGGGCAATAATATTTTTGAGCGCACTATTCGTTTAACAGTCACCCGGAATAGACCTGAACAAAGTGATTAGGAGTCAGGTAATCAGGGCTGCTCCAGCAACATAGGAGAATCCTAATTCCGGGACAATGTTGTAAACAAAGTCCCAGGTTCACAAGTTGACACAGGATGGGAAAAATTAAAAGACCCATGTCAGATGTGGTTTTTTTTCTTCTTTTCCCCCCTTTAATGGAGATGGTTAACCATTCGGCGGTTAACGGCCAAATAATAGGTGAACTTTCCAAGTTTACTGTTTCAAGGGTCGGCGTGTAGGCTATCCGTAATTGCCACTTTTGAAAAAAGGGACAAATTCAACTTTCAATCACACACGCTGCCACAGCTCGCTACCACGGTACACATGTAAGATTGCGGGAAACTAGATAGTCTGTTAGTAACCGTACCTGAGTAGATGAAAAGTTACAAATTCATGCGAGTAACGTTCCATGCGATGTGCGCGTTTCAATCCTTATGAGAGAGTGTTCTTTTCACCTCAATTCCCCAAGTAAACACTCCTGCAGCGCTTTGTGTCATTTCTCTAATCTAAACATTGCAAACCAACCTGTGTAAAACCATTCAAGCTAGTCTGCAATGCCTCGAAGGGTATCCAGTGATATAATCGTTGGAAAAAAACATTGAGGTTGACTTGATATTTTTTTAAGGAACTTTCCAACAATTTCCCCAGATATTCTAGGACTGGAGTTTGTTTATATAATTGCACCAGTCCTAAAATATGTTGGGAAGGGTGTTTAGTGCCCTTAAAATATCCACTCCACTTGTCTCTTACCTGACTTTTTCCCCATCCCTCTACTTTCTTCATTCTGCACTATCCCCCACATTACCACCACCCATCCAATTCCTTCTCTCCATATTTACATTCCTTTCACAATTTCTTCCTCCTGTCTTCCTTACTATTCCTTTCTCGTTCCCTACCATCATCCTGGCCTCTCTCCATCCTTTCAGTTCAATTCTTTCCTGTGCATTCCCCTTTGTCCATACACTTTGGTACAATACATGTCTCTTCATTCCCTCCTCGTTTCCTTTTTCAATTCTCTCATTCCTGCTTTCCCTAAATTCCTTTCACTCATTACATTCTTGTACTTCTTCTGCCTTTGTTTTCTTCTTTTTTTCCTTCAGTCTTTTTTCTCATTTCTTTACTTCATGTAATCCTTTCTTTTCTTCCTCTCATCCTTCAAATCAATTATTTCAAACTTTTCTTCTTTCCACTTCACACTTAATTTTCTCATCTCTATTCTTTGAAGGAATTGATGTACTATAGATAAAAGCCTAAGTACCAGAGCCAACTGTAATATGATTTTTGGTGAGGTGTGCTTTTTTCCAAAGCAAAAATCCCAATACAGACAGAAATGTCTGTTGTATTTAAAAATATATATTTTTTTTATACTTCATTTATTTATGGGCAGAGGGGAACAATTCTCTTTTGATCTTAAAAGAACGTACAATAGTTATGAACTCAGATTTGATGGGAAGCAGTGATCTTTTTACAATGGGGTGAGTTTGAGTGACATTCTGACCAGGTTCTGGAGGGGAGTAAATGGAACCGTCACAGGGTCGAAACATGGGTGCATATATATAAAGGACAACCAGCAGTAAGTGCAGGTAGGCGATAGGGCAAGCTCTGTTAGGGATGTAATCATGATCAATAAAGAGCTAGAGTGGATGCAGAGAAAGTGATGGACATGGACAGCTTAGATGCAAGGGGAAAATGTTAGCTAGAAGGCAGATGAGAGCTAAGTTAAGAGGGTAACTCTTAAGCGAGGAGGTAGGATTTTAGTTTGGTTATGAACAAATCACTGTGGATTGTTTTTCAGATCTCAGTTGTATCGAGGAGGATAGATACAGTGGTGCCTTGCCTGGATACATTTGTGAATCGGGAGAAGACATTTAAGTCTGGCCCTATTTTTCATCATCAGCCATCCAGCCTGGTGATGGTACAAGGAAGCAGGTGTGAGGTGAGATATTTCAAAGAGAGTCCTGGTAGCAAAGTTAATGATCTTCTTGAAAGGGCGGAAGACCTATTTGGGGAGACCAGAGGATTCTGACACAGTAGTCCAGTTTAGAGAAGACCAGAGTGGTTAAGAGATGCTTGGCGATGTTGAAAGGAAAGAGGTGCCTGATTTTTTTTCAATATTTCGGAGGTTCCACGTGAGACGATTTTCCAGCTATTCTGTCTAGGTTGGGTAGACGCGGACGCAAATGTGTTCCCTTTAAAAAGAGTCCTTTCAAATTCCAATCATATTAATTTTGATAAGGAGATAAATATGAAGAGACATGAGCTAATAAGTGATATTTGGCAAAAAATTAAATGCCCTTTTGTGACGTGGGCAGGGAAAGGGAAAAAACTCTTAAGCAGCAGTACAGAACCTTGTGTAAGCATCATAGAGTGCAAAAATATATTGGTAGGAACCAGCACTTACTAATGAAGATTATCAGGAAAGATACCCGCTCCATCTGGTGGACTTTAAATAATAAAAGCAAAATTTAATTCCATGCACATTCTTGCTGTGTATCCGAAGATGCCTGAGTAGACTTCTTCAATAAAAAATTCCATGGAAATAACAACAATGCTAATTCGCTGGGTTTCACTAGTAGCAAGACTGTGTTCTGGTCCTGCTTGTTTGACAGATTTGACATCAAAGTTATTATTAACTCACTAAATCATTCTCAAGCTAGTGGCCCGGATGGTCTGACTAACAGCATTTTCAAAAATAATTTGTTGTTGTGGTCTGAAATTCTGTTGCATCTATTCAAACACATAGTGAGAGAAGGAGTCTGCCCGAGTTCCTAGTCCAAATCCATCTTGGTACCCATCTATAAAAAGGGCGAAGAGAGGTAACCCAGCTAATTTTGCCCAATCTCACTGATTGATTCTGCTTCAAAAATAAATTTGCCACAATAGTACTTGGAGGGAATTAACATCTTGGGCAGAGGAAACTCAATACTTCAGCCTGCTGCAAACAGGTTTTCGGTAGGGGGTAGGGAGCAGGCACTGTGCTGAGTGATCTGGTGCTCTCAGCATATGTGCCTGACATAGGAACCAATTTTGGTTGTTCACTATATGTGGCGGCAATAGATCTCTCCTCTGCCTTTTGATAATGTCAACATGTACTTGTGGCAGAAGTTACCACTATCTATAGTTAGCTACAGCATCTCTATGTGCTTTTAATATTTTAAATAGTTTTTTCTTAAAACGTCCAAATTTGAATTTTAAATCTTATCCTTGTTGAACTTGCTCTGCTCATTGTATAATTGATATTCTGTGGGTTGTTTGTTTTGCAGCGCTAGGGACTGCCTTAATTGGCTCTAGGGGACAGAACTACACTTCCCAAACTTTCTTCAGACCTTGTAACACGAGCTCAGGCGCGTCAGCGCCGGCGCGACAGAGACGGTTTGTGCTGGTTCGTACGCGTTGAGTACTGTAAGGTACAATTTTCCCTCGTTTTAAGGTCTGAGCGTATGAATACCCTTTTTATATTTCATAAAACCTCACATTCAGCTTATTGTTGAGGATGTCTCGTTGTGATCTGATTTCTCAGATCCAACGAAACCGCAAAGCAAGATTAGATGCGGCTTTGTGGGTTGATGCTCTGGGAGGTTCAATGTGTCAGATTCAGACTATTGCCGTTCAGATAGATTATTCACTATTGGAATCCAACCGAAATGTACACCACTCGGTTGCGTGCTCAACTACTAAGGTTAGTGACATTAACAATATTTCAAGCCTTGGGAGTTTGGCATCAACACGGGTTACTTCTTCGATATTGAAAACAGTGCTTTTGAATACACGTTCACTTGTATGCCACGCCATGGAACTAGCTGTTTTTATATATGAGTCAAAGGCGGACCTTGTTGTCATAACAGAAACGTGATATGATATGATATTTGTAACGCGCCTATACACGAGTGTTTCAAGGCGCGACGAGGCAGGGAGGGGGGGAAACAAGGGGAAGACAGACAAACGATCCTACTAGGCCAGGTGTCATTCAGATCGCGCAAGTGCAGAGGTAATGGGAAAAGGAGAAGTGCAGGGGGAGGAGGTGGGGGGGAAAGTGCAATACAGGGTAAGTAGCGTAATAAAATAATAAATAATAAATAAAAGGGCCAGCTGGTGGCAAGTGCGAGGTAAGTGCAGAGCAAGTGCTGGGAAGGCGGCTGTAGGGATGCAGTGACAGTCCCGCAGTGCAGGCGGAGCCAGGGAGGCAGTGCAAGTGGAGAGTGGCTGGGCCCTGGGCCGAGGTCACAGAGTGGCCCAGATGCAGGTTAAGTGCAGACTTCGAAGGGGAGTTAAGCAGGTTTAGCAGGGGAGAGGGAGAGAGAAGGCAGAAGCGAAGAGGAAGGTTTTGAGGTGCTTCCGGAACCGGAGATGGTTCTCCTCAAGTTTCAGGGAGGCAGGAAGGCTGTTCCAGAGGGAGGCCCCTGCTGCGGAGAGAGATCTGCCCCCAGCTCGTTGCTTCGAGAAGCGGCTGACCATGAGAGAGTTGGAGACGGATGAGCGAAGGGCTCGTGAAGGCAGATATTTAGGAAGAGAGAGTTGAAGGTATTGTGGCCCCAGGCCCCAGAAGGCCTTGTGGACAATGCAGAGGGTTTTGAACTTAATCCTCGCAGCCACTGGGAGCCAGTGAAGATATTTCAGTCCTGGAGAGATACGGTCCCTGGGCTTAAGGCCAAGGACAAGTCTCGCAGTTCTGTTCTGGATAAGTTGCAGAGGGCGGAGAGTGGAGGCAGGCAGATTAAGATAGAGGCTATTACAGTAGTCCAGCCTTGAGAGAACCAGGGCTCGGGAGACAGTGAGCTTCTGGGGGAAGGAGAGGAAGGGAAGAATACCTCTGAGGAGGTGAAGCTGGTAATGTGACTTCTTAGAGACGTCGGAAATATGAGGAGAGAAGGAGAGTGTGGAGTCGAAGATGACCCCGAGGTTTTTAGCTTTGCAGGTAGTGGCAGGAAGGGGGCCAAGGGAGGCCGGCCAGAGAGCTGCAGGAAAGGAGGGAGTGGGTGTGCCGATGAGTAGAATCTCAGTCTTACTGGCGTTAAGGCAGAGGTCATTGGCGGCACACCATTCCTGGATAGAAGACAGACAGTCGGAGATGAGGGAAGGAGAGGAGGAGGCCGAGGGTAGCCTGAAAATGAGCTGGGTATCGTCCGCATAGCACTGAAAGTGGGGGCAGAGAGCGGCGATGCGGTGGGCAAGGAGTGCCAGATACTGATTGAAGAGCCAGGGAGAGAGGTTGGATCCCTGGGGGACACCACAGGTGGAGAAAAAGATGTCAGAGAGGAAGGAGCCCATTTGGACCTGGGAGGGTCGACCAGAAAGGAAAGAGGTCAGCCATGCCAGAGCCTGACCAGTGATACCCAGGTTATCACGGAGACGGTTGAGCAGGATGGCATGGTTGACAGTGTCAAAGGCAGAGGAGAGATCGAGCAGAATGAGAACACAGGGAGTGTTGGAATCGAGGTTCAGGAGCAGGTCCTCACGGATGTTCAGGAGAGCAGTGTCCGTGCTTCTGGCCGCTCTGAAGCCGGATTGATGGTCATGAAGATTACCAACATATTCAGCATGGAGGTTAAGCTGGGAGATGGCCAATTTCTCCAGGAGCTTGCCCAGGAAGGGAGTAATGGAGATTGGGCGATAGTTGGCCGGGCAGGAGGGGTCAGAAGAGGGTTTCTTGAGGAGGGGGTGCACAAGGGAGTGCTTGAGGGGGGATGGGAAGACTCCAGAGGCGAATGAGTGGTTGCAAAAGTCAGCTAGGGCAGGAGCCAGGGAGTCGATGTGGTCCTTGATGGTTTTGGAGGAACAGGGGTGAACCTGTTTAGACGAGGTTTTCATAGATCGGACTTGTCTGGAAACCTCATCAGCAGAAAAAGGTGGAAAAGCAGAGAAGGAGGGCGGAGGGGCGGCTGCAAGAGAGCAAGAGGAAGAGCAGGGAAGAGAGGGAGGGAGGAGAGAGGAGGAGAGCGAGGACAGGATGTCCTGAGTTTTTGAGATGAAGTGCGAGGCCAGTGCAGTGCAGAGGGCCTGGGAGGGGACAGGAGAGGTAGAGACTGCAGCAGGGTTGGCCAGCTCCTTGCAGATTTTAAAGAGTTCGGCCGAGTTGTTAGATGCCTCAGAGATGCGGGCTTGGATAAGGGCTCTCTTCTTGGTGAGAACGGAGAGCCGGTATTGCCTTTGGAGCAGGCGGCAGGCCAGTTTGTCAGAGGATGAACATGAAGCACGCCATTTCCTCTCTGCCACCCTGCACTTGCGTTTTAGGGTGACGAGATCCGAGTCATACCAGGAGTTGCATTTGGCTTTGGGCTTCAGGCGGATTCTCATGACGGGGGCAAGGATATCGAGAGTATCAGATATATAGGAGTAGAGCATGGAGAGGGCTGCGTCAGGGTGGGAGTCAGCCGAGGGGGGAGAAGGGGCTGAGAAGGTAGCAGCGAAGGCCTCAGCTGACACGCGCTTCATGGGTCGGATGACCGAGAAGGTGGGTGGCAGTGAGGAGGGTGGCTTTGCCTGTGGGGTAGGGAGGGAGAGGTGGGAGGATAGGAGAAAGTGATCGCTCCAAGAGAGAGGAGTGGAGAGAGGGAGGGAGAGGGGAAGGTCAGAAGAGATCAGAGCATCAAGAGTGTGCCCTGCAGAGTGAGTAGGCCCAGACGGGAGAATAGAGAGTGAGAGGGAGTTGCAGAGTTCGCGGAAGAGACCTGAGGGGGGACAGGAGGCATCGAGGTGGATGTTGAAGTCACCGAGAAAGAGGAGTTGGGTGGTTGAGGACAGGAGTGAGGAGGAGAGGGCAGCCCACTCAGAGAGGAAGGAGGAAATTTGGCCAGGTGGCCGATAGATAGTAGCCACGGTAAGGGAATAGCTAGGAGAGAGAGAAAGTCGGCAGACAAGACATTCAAAAGAGGAGTAGGTCTGCGTAGGAGTGACAGTGGAAGGAATCCACTCAGGGAAGATAAGGGCAACACCACCCCCTGAACGGTTGGGCCTGGGCACGGAGAGGATCTTGTAGCCGTCAGGTAGGAGTGTGTCAAAGCAGGTGGCAGAGCTGGCAGTGAACCAAGTCTCAGTGAGACCGTGGACGTCGAGGTCCAGTTCCTCAAGAAGGCGACAGATATCAGAGGAGTGCTTGATGGCAGAGCGAGAGTTTAGAGTGGCAATGTGGAGAGGGTTGCCATCCTTGAAAGACTTCCGGGGAGGGGTACAGATCAGAGGTACGCCCTGCGGAGGTGTTAGAGAAGGAGTTGAAGAGGGAGCAAGAGAAGGGGCAGGGAGGGAGGGGAGAGGCAAGGTAGCCGAGGACAGAGGAGGGGGGACAGCGGGAGCGGAGAGGAAGTTGATAAGGCATGGGAAGCGTCTATCAAAGAGGTGAAGGTTGGCCTGAGGGCCTTGGACCAAGACGGTCCCGTTAGCATAGACATTAATGATGGCTTTAGAGGAGTGGAAAGGGGCCAAGAGGACATCCCAGCGGGTGCCACCATTAATGGGAGAGGTAGAGAAAGGAGAGAGCACAGCGACCATGTGAAGGGTCCATAGGTCAGGTGAAGGCACGAAAAAGAGGATGTCAGTGAGAGTGTCCTTGGAGCAGGCGCTCGTGTAGGTGTCAGCGATAGGGAGGCCTGGGTTGGAGACCAGGATGTCCTTTTTAAACTTTTTCCTACCGGATTTAGTGAGGAGAGCAGGATAGTCAATAGAGAAGCAGTTAGAGTAGATAGGCGAGATAGAGAGCACCATGGAGTAGGATGGGAGGCGGACGACACGAGTGTGCAGACAGGAAGTGAGTGGAGGGCACTAGTTTACCACAATGCAGAGCAAACAGTAATGCGTAGTAGGTCAGGGCCACCTAAGTTTGAGAATCCTGCGAGGGGAGAAAAACACCCTAGTTTACCACAATGCAGAGCAAACAGTAATGCGTAGTAGGTCAGGGCCACCTAAGTTTGAGAATCCTGCGAGGGGAGAAAAACACCCTGGTTTACCACAATGCAGAGCAAACAGTAATGCGTAGTAGGTCAGGGCCACCTAAGTTTGAGAATCCTGCGAGGGGAGAAAAACACCCTAGTTTACCACAATGCAGAGCAAACAGTAATGCGTAGTAGGTCAGGGCCACCTAAGTTTGAGAATCCTGCGAGGGGAGAAAAACACCCTAGTTTACCACAATGCAGAGCAAACAGTAATGCGTAGTAGGTCAGGGCCACCTAAGTTTGAGAATCCTGCGAGGGGAGAAAAACACCCTAGTTTACCACAATGCAGAGCAAACAGTAATGCGTAGTAGGTCAGGGCCACCTAAGTTTGAGAATCCTGCGAGGGGAGAAAAACACCCTAGTTTACCAAACAATTGGAATAGGGGGGGGGCGAGGCGTCATGAGGATGAGGTGAGCCACGTGGCTACAGGGAGCCAACTTACATGCTGCACAGATTGCCACCCCTGATGGGTATATAATCTTGAACACCGACCGGGTAGGACTAAGAGGAGCAGGTGTGGCCCTAATTTATGAAGAAGTATTGAATATATTTTTATCAAATGCCCCAGTATTGGACTCATGTGAAGCTATGCTGGTGAAAATGCTGTTCAACCCCACGTCTACACTTCGTATTCTTATACTTTATCGCCCTCCAAAGTCTACCCTGACATTCGAGGAACGACTCGTAACTTTTCTTGCTTCTGTTATTAAACCTTGCTCTCCTTTTTTGGTTCTTGGAGATTTTAGTTTATGGGCGTTTGATCCGTGGGATCAAGCTGCCACTTCACATGGGGTGTTTCTAGGTCTGTAAAAGATCTGGGGATATGCTAATGTCGGGACTCTGGGATAGACCCACAGCTATAACCTGGTCAGCCCCCAATCCCCTAGCAACTCCTCTGCACCTCACTGTTGAATCTTTTGGAGGGTCTTGGGTTTCAACAGCAAGTAGAAACCGCTATGCATTGTGGGGGGAACATTCTTAACTTGATTTCAACAAAGAATCAGTATATTACACTGATCCAGAGCCAACAATGTATTTGGTCAGATCACATGCTTCTTCAGTTTGATACAAAAAAGGTAGCAGGCGCCCCTCTCTCGAAAGAACCCGGCATGATAACCTGTTCAGTGGTTATTAACCACTTTGAGAGTTCGCAGCCATCTGCTTTTTACTCACTGTACCTTTCACAGATGGGAAATATCCATCAGGTTTTCCAACAAAGCATGGAACGGAGACTGCATTACTTGATTTGAAGTCCAACTTGGCCAACACCATAGACAAGGGTGGTTTGGCTTTGCTCCTGCTGCTCGATCTGTCTGACGCCTTTTGATCTGGTGAACCATGCAATGATGGCGGACAGATTAGTTGGTATTGGTAAATGCTCTACCTTAGCCTCCAAGTGGTTTAAATCCTTTCTTGGACCATGGATAGCAAGGGTTGCTAGGGATGATTACCAATCTCATCAAGTTCCCCTTAATTGCGGTGTCCCTCAGGGCTCTTGCCTTTCACCTTTTCTATTTAATATCTATTCAAGACTTTTGTGACCTTTTAGATGTTCTGGGTGTGCAGTTCGCAAATTATGCGGATGACACTCAGATCATCCTGGAGTTATCAGGATCGTATACATAGGGTTTGACAAGGGTAAATGAGGTCTTTGGTGCCATAAAGATATGGATGGCTAGGAATTCACTGGCCCTAAATGACAAAAAGACTGAGATCCTGATCCTTGGTACAGGTGCCAAATTGATAAAACTGCACCCCCAATATAGCGCCTTCATGATTGAAGGCAATATGATCTTGGTTTCAGATTATGTAAAAACTCTGGGAGTCTTTTTTGATCCCCAATTGACTTTTAAGAAGCATGTCTCTTACTTAAGCTCCTCTTGTATATGACACACTTACTCTGGCAGATTCGTCCTTACCTTTTGAAAAAGAACATAGCTCTGATTACAGGTGCCACGATAAACGCAAAGTTAGATTACTTCAACAGCCTATTGGTGGCCACTACCCAGAGCAATATTAAAAAGCTCCAAGTTATTCAGAATTGGGCAGTCCATGCCGTTTGTGGTATGGATCGAAGAGCCCATATTTCTCAGACCCGTCGGAAGATGCATTGGCTTCCTGTACAGCAGAGAATACATTTTAAGGCATCCAGCCTTGTGTACAGATGGGTGGCTGGTGATGCCTCTGTTTACTTATCTTTACAAATTAAGAGAGCGTCTATTAGGCATTCAAATAAGGAAGATTTATTGGCCCAACCACGTTGGAGTGGAGGATCCAGTTTCAATTCATGGGCACCCGTTATATGGAACGCCTTGCCGTACTCACTTGGGCTTGTTCCGTCAATGGCACAATTCAAAAAGAGCTTGGAAACCTTCCTTTTTGACAAAGGAATTGATTAATGATCTGAGATTATCCTTGGTCTTTCTTCCTCCTCGCTGTTTTGTGTTGTATGTCATGTGAGCGCTCAGGCCTATGGGCGTGTTAGCGCAATATACAAATTCTATAGAAGGGAAATTGGTGACGTGGGGGATAGATCGAGGTTTATTGCGGATGATTCAGATGCTATATACAGGTAACTCTACGAAGGTGAAATTAAATACATTGGGAGAGCTATCTAGGGACATCCATCTAAGGAAGGGAGTTTGTCAGGGGTGTGTCCTTGCTCCACTTTATTTAATTTGTATCTGGCAGACCTGTGGGAGGAAAGCAAGGCTGGGGGGCTCGGGGGAGATTACCCACCTAAGTTGCCAGACTTGATGTTAGGATGAATTGCATATGCTCACAATCTTATCCTGATGCATTACACTCCTGCAGGATTGCAGCATCTTTTGTCATGGGTTGAGGCCTACTTAAATTCCAATCAGTTGCAGATCAATCCTGCCAAATCTTATGTTATGATATATAGCACAGGCAGGAGACTTAAAAGTTACACCTGGAAACTGAATAATGAAGTGATAAAGAAAGCAGTCACTTTGTTACTCTTGCTTTGAGGTCTCTATTAAGAAACATCTAGAAAGACTGAAAATGAAGATGGAAAAGAAGGCTTGATCCAGTCTCTCCCTTCTGTAGTCTGTCAAGAGCACACACACATTCTGTGCATTTTCATTGAGTCCCCTAATTGAGTTTCAGGCCTCGGAATTGAGACTAAATAATCAGGAACTAAAAGCAGCTCCTGGGTCTTCAGCATTAACCAGTGACCAGGAGCTACCACCAGGCGAATGAGGAGCTAGTACATGGTGTTCTGCAAATGTAACTTCCACATAAGATGCAGACATATCATTTTGTCCATTATTTATGCCCCCTTATGCTTTAAATGGTGTATAGATGTGTTCTTAAGTTTATTTTTTTCGATTGTCCCAAATACACACAGCTAAATTCACCTAAGTGTATTTGTTCCGCATACGTTAGCCTGGGGATCCAAAAGTAGCTCCTGGTAGCTGTTGCTGTCAAGCTAAACGGCTCTTCTAAACTACAAGCAGGAGCTAAATAGCTCCCAGCTCCCCTCAATTTTGAACCGTGGAGTTTTATAAGCTGAAGGTGTCCGCCATAGTGCACAGGAAAGTAACATTCTGAAGCAGGTCTTGGGCCTTCCTTTTTCTGTACCAGTGAGTGTCATTAGACTAGAATCACAGTATATTCAAAGGAGCCTCTTGCTATGCAATAGACTTTCCCAAGGTGAAAAGCCCTCTCTTGCGTTCTATTTGAATGCACTTTTATTGAAGAACTCTACCCCACATTTAAGAAAATACAAGCAGAGATGTAAATTATTTAATTCTGTGCTTGACCTTACTGGTCTCGAATCTGATCCCGCTATGAAAGCAAATATTAAACAATGGGATAGATTAGCAGATATTCAGGATTTGGGAAGGCTAAGACTTTTCAGAGGAACATAATTTCTCTACCTCCCTTTGAAGGATATAACAATGTATTTGGTTAAATTCCCTTCAGCTAAATTTCGCGACTGGTACCTGAACTTTAAACTTAATCGATTACCTACACTTGAGGTTATTGGCCCTAAACTGGGTATTCCTAAGGAATTGTGACTATGTGGATCATGCGGCAAATGTACAGTCTCTCCTACATTGAGTCCTACATTATCCACTGTTATTAAATCAGTGGATACAGACTTTTGAGCCTTTTATCCACTCAACCTATGTTGTTTTTTCCAACGACTTGAGGCTAATGACGTGCTCTCAACTTTCTCTTACTATAGCTTTAGTCAAAACGTTGATGGACATTGTTTTGAAATTGATGGGGTGATGGTCCAGGGTGATCTTGATGTATGGCAACATTTAATGTTCTAAGAAGGGAGATGGGACAATTGATCGGAGAGCTTTTTATGATTTAAATGGAGATGTGTAGATTCTGATGAGACGTTTTAAAGTTTGAGGTTGTTTTTCCTTTCTGTTCTCGATGTTTGTATTTTTTATTCAAACTGTTCTTTTTGCATGTTTTTATTTGTTTTGATTTAGAAAATTGTGTAATTGTACCAAGTGTACTGAAAACACAAATACAAAATTAAAAGATTTTTGATGAGGTGCCTTTTTTCTAAAGCAAAAATCCCAATAGAGCCAGAAATGTCAGTTGTATTTAAAAATACATATTTATTTGTATACTTAATTTATTTATGTGCAGGGAGGAACAATGTTCTTTTGATCTTAAAAGAATGTGCTATAGATACTAAATCAGATTTGTTGGGAAGCAGTGATCCTTTAACAATGGGGTGAGTTTGAGCGACATTCTGACCAGGTTCTGGATGGGAGAAAATGGAACAGTCACAGGGACAATACATGGATGCATATATATATAGATTAAAGACAACCAGCATTAAGTGTAGGTAGGCGGTAAGATGAGATCTAAGTTAAGAGGGTAACTCTTACGCGAGGAGGTAGGATTTTAGTTGGGTTTCGAACAAATCACTGTGGACTGTTTTTCGGATATCAATTGGAGGGGGAGAATTCCATGAAAGTGGAGCAAGAAGAGAGAAAGAGCAGAAGCGAGAGGAAGCACAGAGAGGGTGAGGTGCCACAAGGGCAGTCAAGGTGACAGAGCAGAGATTACGAGAAGGCTTGTAGAGTTGTATGGAGGAGGATAGATAAAGTGGTGCCTTGCCTGGATAGATTTGTGAATCGGGAGAAGAAAGTCTGGCCCTATTTTTCATCATCAGCCATCCTGCCTGGTGATAGCACAAGGAAGTAGGTGTGACGTGAGAGATTTCAAAGAGAGTCCTGGTAGCAAAGTTAATGATCTTGTCGAGAGGGCCGAAGACCTATTTGGGGAGACCAAAGAGGATGCGGCACAGTAGTCAGTTTAGAGAAGACCAGAGTGGTTAAGAGATGCTTGGCGGTGTTGAAAGGAGGGAGGTGCCTGCTTTTCATAATATTTCAGAAGTTCTCGATTAGTCGATGGATTTAATCCTTTGCTCACAGGAAGCATCAGCCATCAGGAGATGTAGGAGGCCCTGAAGATGGAAATGCCTGGCCCCAGGTCACCTCGCACTTGTATATGGTTTCGACAAGCTAATGTATCCATGTTGGCCTTTGCTTTGCATGCATTGAATCCTTTAGCAAGAATGGACTTTATTAGCTAATGTGAGCATGTGTGGACAATATATTCACAAAACAACACACACAGATAGTTATTGACCTCCCCTCAGCCAATCAGAGTTTAGAGTTCGATTATTAACTACTGGTATTGGTTGGTTTTGAGCATCTGTCTTCAAAAGCAGACAATTAACAAACAATGGGATTTCCAAGCAATATTTCTTTCAACAAGACACTTCCTCTCAGGGAAGACCTTTTCTTTGCTGCAACATCATATTCATCACATGAAAGAGCGCTAAAATATGGGAAATTAATTTTGATTCCTTATAGAGAAACCATTTAGTTTTACATGACACCAAATGCATGCTCATGTTAAACCTGTTTTCACTTCAACCAAGTTTGCAATTAAAATGCTTAATTTATGAGGAAAACTTTTATTTCAATACTGCAAATTAAAACTCATTTAAGGTACTACCTCAGTTGCCTATTTACTTTACACAGTATTAATGTAACATGCTTTACCTTACCACCAAAACTCAAAAGCATGTATTGTTACTACCACTATGTGCTAATAGCCTTAGAGACCTCAGACAAGATAATTATCGGTTGAGATAATGACTCTTCCCCAACTTATGGCCACCGGGTTCGCCTCGGGCCGTAACTTGTTGTGTTGGCAGGACATTATCCTGCGATAATGAACCCTGACTCGGTTTATAAGGCTATATTAATCACCCACATGTGTTACTTGTGATATTCATAATGCGTGATTTGTGCTTCAGATAGCTTATGTTTTGCCCACCTTTATCGGATGAATAGAGTAGTTGGCATGTGTAGTTGTATGGTTTCACACCCACAGAGTTGGCCATGTGGTGGTGGGGAAGTTTGGTGGGGTAGAGGAAAATCAGATGTAGTATTATCACAGACTGCGTCCGGGGGCCTTTCAATCCTTTCAGCTGAAATGGGCTCCAAACAGCTGCCCCTGATTGGCAGACATATGTTATGTTTGTGATGTTACAGTTATTTATAAAGCGCACGTACACCCAGGGGCATAATGGCGCTGAGAGTAGAGGAGTAGCAAAGCGAAAAGGGCCTAGAAGAGGAGTGTTTTAAGTGAGCGCCGGAAGGAGCAATGATCAGTAGTAGCACGCAACTTAAGCGGGAGTTTATTCCAGGACCTTGCGGCCGCCACCGAGAAGGCACGTCCTCCTATCCTAGCCAGCCTGATACGAGGAACCAAGAGCAAGAGAGCAGACCGGGAACAGAGAGCACGTGAGGGTACATATTGGGAGAACTTTTCCTGGAGGTATTCAGCTTCTTGTTTATAAAGGGTGCGGTGGATGATACAAAGTGACTTGAACAGGAGCCGCTTCTCCACAGGAAGCCAGTGCAGTTTTCTGAGCACAGGTGTCATGTGGATTCGAGGAGGAGGGCGAGAAACTGCTCTAGCCTGGAAAGTCGCTGGTGCGCCATGTAAACCAAAGGGTAGTACGGTAAACTGGTATAGCCCTGATGGTGTAGAAAACGCAGTCTTCAGTTTATCCTCTTGTCGTAAGGGAATCTGCCAATACCCTTTGGTTAGATCAATCGTGCTAATATATTGTGCGGTACCCAGTTGTTCTAACAGTTCATCAATCCTTGGCATAGGGTAGGCTTGATATGTAGAGATGGCGTTTAACTTTCTATAGTCCATACAGAACCTGGTGGAGCCGTCGGGTTTGGGTACCAGTACGATTGGCGATGATCAGTGACTAGTTGATGGCTCGATAACCCCTGAACGTAACATCTCTTCCACCTCTGTTCATATGGCAGATCGTTTCGATTCCGGTAGTCTGTATGGTCGAACCCTTACCGTTTGTGTCGGTTCAGTGTTGATCTCGTGTTCATAAATTTGACATTTGAGGTAGGGTCAGAGGTTGTCCGAGAGTGAGTATGTGGCAGTGCCGAGACATTAGAGGTTAATTGGTGCTCATCCTCTACATAGATTATATTTTCACTAACGTTCATTGTTGGGGTCCCCGAGTGGGGTGCTTTCATTGTGCAGTTCTTGTGCAATGAGGTAAGATTTGCAGAGGTATTATGAGCCCACATCAATTTCACCCATCTCATATTAGCTGTGTTCCTTCCTGCACAGGTTTTCCCCCACCCTCCTTCTTTTATATCATTCATAATAAAAGAAAAACTCCAGTACATTCCTAAGCATAATAATAATGTAGAAAATACAATAGCCGTGAAGTAAAGACCACAATCGTAGGAATAAGCCCTAGTGGCGCTAACATTATCCCTATTTCTATCTAACTCTGTAGTGGCGCCATTCAGGGCCCTTCTCTCCACCATTGTCGCACCTATAGAGTGGAATACAACGGGTTAAGTGCACTTCCATTTATATAAAAGCATTTCATTTTCTTTTTATTTTAGAGAAAGAGTTGGTTTTGTGAGCGAGAGAGAGAGAGAGAGAGAGAGAGAGAGAGAAAGAAATATTTACACGTGATATATACAGTTCATTCTTATTCAGTTAAATACATATGACTTTTATATTCACACTTGTTTTTACTCAAATTATTTCTGTCCTTTTCTGTACTTTTTCTATTTCCGGTATTCTCTTCCTAACATCTGAAAGGTGTATCCAATTTTTCAGGCCCTTCACTTTCACTGCTGAGGGTGTGCACTAAATCACTTCATAAGGGCCCTGAAATCTTGGCAAATTCCAACTTCTCACAAAGCTGCGCAAGTACACCAGTTCCCCTGGCATTAATTGGCTTGTTGGGCTGTCGACAGCTGCCGTAGTGGTGCTAGTGTCGCTGTCCTGGGTGAAGGGCAGGGCTATTTGCTTTGCAATGCTTCTCACAGCTTGCGTGAGTTGAGTCAGATGCTCTTTGAATTCCTCAACTAATATTGTTGCTGTTTTATGGGCATCGGAGACCCTTCTCACTGGTGACAGGGGTGTTTGCATGCGTCTCCCTGTCACTATTTCATGTGGGGACAAGTGGTGGTCTTTGCTGGGCTGTGTACGCAATTGGAACAGGGCCAGAGGTAAGCAGTAAACCCAGTTTTTCTTAAGAGTATGGCATCATTTAGAGAGTCTGCTTTTAAGGAGGCCGTTGATCTTCTCGACAATTCCATTCGCTTGTGGATGGTAAATCGAGCACATGTTGTGTATAATGCCAAGTAGGGTTGTTATCTCCTTGAATAGGTCATTAACAAAATGTGTTCTGTTGTTGGAGCGTATGACATCACATATTCCCCAAGACTGGAACACTTCTCTCACTAAGAATTTCGCTGCACATTTTGCTTCTGGGTGTGCGCAGGATCCTGCTTCCACCCACCATGAAAACAGACAGACCACCACTATCAGGTATCGTGCTCCATTGCACCTTTTTCCCATGTCTGCGTAATCAATGTGCAGCTCATGGAAAGGGCCAATGGGGCGGGGCAGTGTTCCACGTAGAGTTCGAAGGGTCCTTCCTGAATTGTATGTTTGACATGTGACACATTCAATGGACATTTTCGTTAAATACTCATGAAGGTTTGGAGCAAACCAATCCTCCTGGATGTCTGCAGCTATGTGTTGTTTGGTAACATGGGCGGGGAAGTGCAATTGTTGGAACGCTATCTGTAGCAGCTCTACGGGCATTACCACTTTCCCTGTTGTACCCTGCCTTCATAAGAGATCTGTGGATGATTATGTACAACCCCTTTTTAGCCAAAGGTCTTGTTCTGCGGGTGGAGTTCTCTTCTTTAGTTCTATTAATCGAGCTGTCGGTCGGTGTTGTAACCTTCTTCCTTCCCTGTCCCCGTATTAGCTGTCTGCACGCACTCTGCAGGCAGCGTTTTTGTGAAATAAACTGCTTTCTTTGCTGCAGCGACCGCTTCCACTTTTCCGAGTGATATTACGTCACTGTTGTTTGTATGGGCCTGGCATTTGACCAAAGCCACAACTGATGGTTCCTGCGAGAGCCTTTATCAGCTCATTCAAAAGTTCAGCATGCTGTACTGGGGACCCCTCTGCCCTTCGGAAACCCCTCCTCCTCCACATGGACAACCCAGCATGTACCGTGGTGGTTACATATGCAGAGAATAAATGGTCACTGCACATCCTTTTGCTGCATGCAACGCTTCAATTAGTGCTACTAGCTCTGCTGCTTGTGCTGAATAATGCATTGGTAATCGTTTCTGTACAATGATCTCATATTCTCCTTCCTCTAATCTCACTACTGCTGCACCCACATATTTCTCTCCTGTCTCTGGGCAAATAGACCCATCTACAAAGTACACTTCACCCTCTTGCAGTGCGTTCTCGCTAGCTTTGGGAATGATTTTGCATGTCTTCTACTGTGCATGGCTCAGTGAGAAATGTGACTGGATTTACAATTTTGCAACGTACTATGTGGATGTTTGGGCTGGAAAGTATTATTTCGTAGGCTGTTGCTCTTTGTGTGGTGAGTGTGGATTTTGATTGTTCTAAAATGGCAAACAAGGAGTGTTCAATAAACAATGTAACAGAACACCCCATTACTATGGTTGCGCTTTTTTCAATTGCAAAGGCGGCAGCTGTGAGAGCCTGTTCGCATGCAAAGTCTCTTTGCATTGCTGAGTCGAGGGTGCCGCTGTGATAAGCTAAGGGCTTGTGTCCTAGTGATGTTTTCTGTGTTAATACTGCAGTCATTAGTGTTCCATTGGAGTGCGAAAACAGGTAAAATTCATGTTCGTAATCCGGGGTGGCTAAAACGGGAGCTGTAGATATCAGCTCCTTTAGTGTTGCAAAGGCTGTGTACATGTGAAGTGTCCAGGTGATGGTTGTGCTATCCTTTTGGGCTTCCTTTATTGCTTGCAGCAAAGGTTGTGTGTATACTTCATAGTCGAGTATCCATGCTCAGCAATAATTACATATGCCGAGACATTTTTGCATGTCTTTCACTGTGTGGGGCATAGGTGCTGCGTGCACTGCTGCTGCTCTGTCAGGTATTATTCTTTTCCCATCCTTGGGTATTAATTGTCCTAGGTACAACACTTCTGTCAGGCAGTATTGCAGCTTTCCTTTGTCTACCGTGTACCCCTTGTGTGCCAACAAATTCAGCAATATGATTGAATCTTCTCTGCATTGTTCCTCACTTGCACTGCAAATTAGGAGGACATCTATGTATTGTATCACTGCGCCCTTCACATCAATATTGCCGAGATCTTCGTGCAATATTCTGTTAAAGATGCTTGGGCTTTCACAATACCCATGGGGCCATCTGCAATGCTCATAATTCTTTCCCCTCAGGGTGAATGCAGTCAGATATTGGGAGCTGGGGTCAAGTGGCAATGGGAAAAGGGCATTTTCCAAGTCCACCACAGTGAAGTGTGTACCCTCCTTGGGTATGCTGCACAGAATGGAGGCAGGGTTTGGGACGAGGGGGATCTCCTTTTGAATTGAATGACGTCATTAGGTGGGCAGAAGTCCTGCACCATCCTCCGATCCCCTCCCTTCGCTTTCTTAATTGGATAAATTGCAGTATTACAAGGGGAATTTAAGGGGACAATGATACCTTGCTGTAATAGTGCATGTATTGTTTCCTTTATTCCTTTCTTCCGCTTCTCTTGACAGGGGATATTGTCTCACCCAGGGCAGCACTGCACCGGGCTTCAGTTTAATCTTGTTTGGGGTCACTTCTTGCAATAATCCTACGTCATGAGGGTCAGTCGTCCATAGTGTAGTGGTTACCAGCTGCATGTCTTTCTCCAAAAATGACAGTGGCGCGCTGACAACGGCCATGAGTGGGTTAGCCACCCGCCTGTTCTGCACCATTATATCACATGGCATACATATTTCCATGATTATTTCCCTGTCATTGTCAGCGAACAGCTCCTCGTCTGTCAGTTCTCGCAGTGCTATGTTTGGTTCTAAGCAGAGTACTGTTCGCCATTTGCACCCGTGCATGTCCAGACCGATTACCACAATACGTTTATCTGAAACTTGTACCCCCTGTAGATTTAATGAGAGGATAGTACCTAGCAGTATTTCAGGGGCAGTTAGTGGGCAGAAAACAAAATCAGATGGTACTCTCCACTCTTTCCATGTTATTTCGGCACCGCCCTTGCCAACACTTGTATTCCGTACACAAACATGTCTGCCTTAGTTGGCACCCCTCGGACGGCTACTTCATTTGGCTATTATTTGGATTAATAACATTGCCCGCAGGGGCCATATTCCGGGGTGGAGCACACTATAACCCTTTCAGTAAATGAGATTGTCATATTGAGCTTGCTAAGGAGATCTCTTCCCAGCAAATTTACAGGTGAGTTTTTGTGATACAGTAGGCGGGCTCTCACTGTTTTCCCCCCTATCTTTACATCCAAATCTTTAGTATAAGGAACCGTGACCACAGCCCCAGAGAAACCCTGCGTTTCCAAATTCTTGCCCGACAGCGGAAAACTGCCTTCACATAGACACGATTTTTCCGCTCCTGAGTCCACCATAAAGATTAAGTGTTTGTCTCCTATCTCTGCCCCCACCAGTGGTTCCTTGTCTGGATTTAAGGTCATTGATGGGACTGGACATGCAAGTGCTCTCTGTGGGCTGTTCTAGTCTGGGTGTGTGTTTGTCCCTGGGAACGAAAACATGTTTTCTCCGACCACAGCTGTTCCCCGGAACGGTGCAGGTGCGCCATTCGCAGTGGTGGCCAAAGGATTGCTGTGTGCGTTCCCCATTTTGTTTTGGCGGGTCAGTCATGTTTGCATTCCTTGTGGTGGTGCTCGGGGCCCTTACGTGAACCTGTTATCAGGCTGTTCCTCTTGTGCGTACCCTCTCATAGGCAACCCATAGGGACTGCCTGGGTGGGGATGACCATATTGCTGTTCATTGTTATATCGTTGTGTGTTTTGGTAATAGGCCACGGAGCGGATACGACATTCCCTTGCAAAATGACCCCATCTTCCACATGACCAACATACTCCTTGTCCTCCTCCTCTGGGTCCCTGTCCTCCGCACCCTCCTCATTGTCCCCGGTACCCACCTCTTCCTCTACCAGACCTTCCTTGCCACTGGGGTCCTCCAAACTGCTCCTCTCCATCACATTGCTCCTGCCAATTGTTTGTCCATGTGGCTGCCATCCTAGCCTATAGTGCTACCAGCCCCTCCCCCTCGTCTCGATCTCGCTCTGAGGGCGGCGCGGCTGTTACTGCTGCGACCTTCACTAACTTACTCTGTATAATCTTTGCTTCGTCTGCCAACCTTTCCTGAGCCATTTCTTTCTCCCTTTCTTTGATCCTCCTACAATGGTGCACTATGATGCTTTGTATCTCTGGCCAACCCGTGGCTTCTATCCCAGCAATTTTATCAAGGGCCTTCTGTACCTCCTTCAGGAGGCCTCTCTTGATAATGAAGTAAAAGAGGGAGGTAGACTGGTCCCAGGCTGTGCCCGTCTCCGGCCTCCACATATCCTGCACCCGGAGAATGAATTGCGCAGCATCTTCCCCGTCCCCCATGGTGCATTGCATCACTGAGGGCCTATTTGTGAGCCTCTAGCCTAAATTGAATCTGCCTAATTGTGTACACCTAGCTAAAGTTGAATCTGTTTATTTGTGTGCACCCAGCCAAAGTTGTATCTGCCCATCCTAACCCTACAACTTAGATCACATCATAGCCAGACCATGCTCACCTGGTTCACACTCATCATGTTCCCCTTCTGTGTCATGCAGGATAATGTACCTTGCAGCGGTAATAACTTCATAGCCTTCAATAATGGCCTAGCCAAACTTGGATGCCTGAGACACTCCCCTATCCCCTGCCCCACACCCTTCCGGCCCACCATGCCACGCTTCCCACCTAGCTACCACCTAAACCACACCTCCAAAGATAATGACCGCCCAGTTGACAACCTAGCCAACACTATCTCTGACAAAACTTTGTGTCACCTTACACCAAGTGTTCCATGTTTGACAGGGGACGCCAATCCTAGTACTAAGCCCAACCACACCAAACCAAGTACTAAGCCCAACCACACCAAACCCAGTACTAAGCCCACAGAAGTAAACCTCCAGGAATCACACTCACAGACAGCCCCAACCTTACAGCCTGTAACAGTAGACTAGACTCCCCTTTACGATCGGTAAGCTTTTTGCCAAACCCCACACTAAGACTAATAATAAGGACTCTGCCTCTAACAAGCCCAAATCACTCTCCCTAAAAGGAGCTCTACTAAATGTCAGGTCCCTTGTTGCCCATCCTACAGAAATCGCTGACACCATCCTAACTAACGATCTTGACTTCCTCGCCATAACTGAAACTTGGCTACATGAGGCATCAGGACCTTACTTAACCTTAGCCATTCCTGACAAATACTCCATCCTAAGAGCTGACAGACCCAATGCTCGGGGAGTAGGTGTAGCTATCATCTTTAAATCGTCCTTAGACTTCAGATCAGTCACTTCCTCTTTACTAAAATCATGTGAGCATCTCACAATCAAGTTGCAAACCTCTCCCAAAAGCACAATCTCTATTCACTTATATAGACCCCCAGGTCCTCCTGGAGCCTTTGAGGAAGACATCACCTCGTTAATAGCTGAGAACTCCAAGCCATCAGCACAAATTATCATCCTTGGAGATTTCAACCTTGGGTACAATGACCCCAATGACTCTCCAGCCTCGCCCTTAGCCAACGCTCTAGCTGAGCATGGCTTCTTACAACTTAGCTCTCAACCTACTCACCAGAAAGGTAGAATCATCGACTGGGTAGCGGCTCTCAATTGCAATATTACTTGCAAGGCCCCCCCAACCTCTCGCATGGACGGACCACTACCTCATCCCATTAGATATTAATATCAATAACTTAGATCCTAAAAAGTGCCCTACGGCACCAGCCTGTCCGACCAGAAACAAGCGCAACATCACTGCTGAAGCCCTAATACCCCTGGTCCTCCCCACTCTCAACGCACTACCGGCCACTGCCGACCTTAACCTACTGGTCAACACCTTCAACGACTCCACGGCCATTGCCATTGATACCATCGCCCCACTGAAATTGTGCAAAGGAAAACCTAGAGCTCATTTGAACTCCTGGTACACCCCTGAACTCAAAATACTGAGAAAAAAGAAAGCTAAACTAGAAATACTATGGAAAACGGAACCATCTGCTGAAAACAAAACCAATCTTACGAATATATCCTCCTTATATAAAAAGGAGATAATTCACACCAAGAAAGAAGCCTACAACATTAGGATGAATCAGGCAGGATCCTGCACCAAAGAACTATTTAATATACTAAAGGAATTAGAAAATCCTAATCCACCTACAGAAACTCGCACGAAAGACAAACCCTGGTGCACCAGCATCCAGAACTCCCTTGCCAACAAAATAACAGGGCTCTAAACCAAAATAGAGGATAAACGACAACAATTTACCAGTAGTAAGCCTACCAGCCCAAGCTCACTACCGCCTACTGACACCAATGTAGGCTTCACATTTAAAAAGGTAAAGCCCAGCGCAGAGTTAAGGGCTGTGCTTTGTGTTTCTTACTGCGCTGTTGAGCCGCTGTGGCTCTGGTGACAGCTACTTTCGTGAAGATTATCTTACCAAACGGCTGTTGGAACTCCCATCTGTTTGCCTGCTTGTTTGCTGCTCCGAGGTAAAAGGTGCCTTTGCCTTTAAAGACTTCTCGGATCTCGGAGGCCAAGCCACGCCCCCCTGCTTTCGGGACCCGGACCCGGAAACAAAAGGCACGGCTCAGCACCCTTGCGGTGTGAAGCCCAGTGCAGAGTTAAGGGCTGTGCTTTGTTGCTTACTGCGCTGTTGAGCCACTGTTTGGCTCTGATTGGCTCAAAATAGACTTGAATTACATCTCCAGTTTATAGTCTGCCCTACTCGCGTTGTGATATTACTACAGAGGAGCTGCACGACGTGCTCTACTGCTGAAGTCCTGCCTTTGTGTCGCCTATTCACCCTGATTGTGATCTGATCGTGATCGTGAGCGCGACCCATGGCTGACACCACGAACAAGAAATCGGGGCCCCAGACTCGCCACAAAACCTTGCAACAGCGCCGCATGCAAAATCCATGGACTGCCCTGAACAAGGCTACAACCACTGACGGCAAGGTAAGCAAACATACTGTTGCCTTGCCAACATCTGATTCTGTCAGTGAGCTGCCAGTCATGGCGGAAATGTCAAATGAGCCTAACGTGGCCGTTTCGATGGGTGTCGGAGCTGTCTGTAACCCTAATATTGGTCCAACTGAGGATATGACCACAAGTTTCTCGCCTATTTCTATTGACTGCCACGGCCCTGCTGATTCAGTGGACCCCGCGGGTCCCGTACTTAACAATGTTTCTTCAATTGATACAAACTGCAGCGCTGAACCTGGCTCCTTGACTGCATCTGAGCCGGTTCATGCTGTTGTACGACCGACGACAGCACCCCTGAAAATTGCTCTGCTTTCACTAAACAATCTGGAACCAATCTCACAATCATTGTGCGAGTCACGGGAGAAGACCTCCAGTCCCGTAATCTCGGAGATGTTTTATTCTCCATTTGAGATTACGGATGCCGACCTGATGGTGGCATCATATGTTGGCTCTGCTACCAACGACCATGACAGTCTTTTATTTATTTTTATACTTACCTGCAATGCTACCACCAAAGGTTCGAACTTTTGGTGTTCAAACCTTTAGTGGTAACATTTTTCGGGCGTTTTGTACAGTCAGACCTTTTTTTTCGGTCTGATTGTACAAAACCAATACTTCAACCTTCTAATATCTCTAGCAACAAAAACTTCTTAAATTATACTTCAAAACATTTTACTAATTTCTTTGCATTGTCATAATCACTGTCTAAGAAGAACGATCACATTGAGAAATAAACCAATTAACAGTTTAACATGATAGACCGACGCACCCTACTAACGACATGAAACACGAAACATATATGTAGGTTAACCCTTCATACCCTCAGCCCTGTTTTCGTAAATGTTATTCTTTTCCTTTCATTCACACTGCTCATTCACCTCACCCTGGCCCCTTCTGGGCCTACTTCCAAAAAGGATTTATCAAGACTTAGAAAAAAGAACTGCTACTATTTCCTGAGCCTACTCAATATATGAGTCTCCTACGTATTCCTTTTTCCTCACTTAATCTCCTCTACTGGTCGGGACAGTACTATGCAGCGCCGCATTCCACCCCCTTTCGGAGCTTGGTTCCCGTATCTCCTCTTATTTCATCACCTTATATGTTTAAAAAACCTAATGGCCATAGAAAGAAGAAAAGCACATTAGTCGACAATCACTCAGTCTTCTCACTTACGCCCAATCCAATCCTTAGCGTATACCCTTATTATTTAATCTGCTCCAACCCTTTCCCAGTTTAATTCTTCTTGCAATCATTACTCACGTGTCTGTGGTGTTCCGAGAGCCTCTGTTCGCTGTTAGGCAGAAACCTGTGCAGTTCCCTCTGGGACCACTGCAAAAGATTTAAGACTACAGGTGTTTGGCAGTAAACCCACTTGGTAGCAGTCTGTACCACACAGATTCACTTGGTAGCTGTGGCTGAGCAGTCAGACTTCCCTCAAGAAGAGTTAGGCAGTATACAGAGTATTCACAATAGGTCAAAAGAACGCAATAGAACAAGTAAACACTGACCAGGGCTTGGTGTAAAAGAGATATAATTATTTATTAAAACCACATCTAGAAAAACACACAGGCACTAATAGTAAGCAATTCAAAAACACGGTCACTAAAAGAAGATATACACTCCCTTAGAAGAATATTAGACAAGTCTTAAGTAAAGCCCCAATTATTTGCAGACAGCGGTGAGCGCTTAACGCAAATGGTACTCTAATAATTCGTTTTAAAAGGGAGAGAAAAGCAGAGAATAAATTGAAACAGGTCCCAACACTTTTACAAGAACACAACAAGAGAGGAAGGCAAAGTAAAACCGTGTAGTTAGAGTTCAGTAGGCCGGATCCAGTTTAAGAGGATCAAAACGAAATGTGTCCAAGGTCACACGGTTGCAGTGCACAAAAGTTTTGTAACGGTTCAAAAAGGAGTTGGACCAAAGAAAGGGATAAGTTAGAAGGTCAAGGCGGCCAGCCCAGTCCAGAAGGTTAAGGGGTTATTATTACCTTGTAGCAATCTTTAGAAAGGGAGGCCTGGCGAACGCGGTACCTTAAAGTGGTGAGAATACTCCAGCGGGGGCAGTTGTTCCTGGCAGCGGATGCAAGTCGGTGCTTCGTCCGGGGGAAGAGAGGATCTCGTCGGGGAGGAAGACAGGAGTCCGTTGCACTGCCAGGGAAGAAACCAGCCGCGGGGTTCTCAGTTAAAAGGAACAGTCCTTTAGTTCGCGGTCCAGTGGTGAGTGGCTATCCGGCTGCCGGGGTGCTTGGCACGGGCAATTCGACCACAAACCGGTCTGGTGTGCGAAGAAAGAAGGTAAACTGGTTGTGCCCACCAGTCAGGTGAAGAAGCCTCTCCAGCCGGGAGATCTTCTCTGTCGTCGGGAAGTGGTGAGTCGGTTCCGCAGGGCTCCACCGGTGGTGTCGTTGTGGTATGTCGGCTCAGATTCTCCCTCGTTGGATTCTCGGGTCCTGTGGCGATTTCTGAAGTTCCAGTCCCCAAAGCCCTGCTTTTATGCAGCACACCCCCATTCACTCAGCCTAGCTGCCAATCAAACATGCTAAGTGGTGAGCCGGCTGGCTCACCACTTGGGCCAATCACACAAGAGTGCGACTTGCGTTACCAAGGTAACTCAGTCCAGGGTGCCTAAACCCCCTCCTGTACCCCCTGTGGTACCCAGACAGAGTGGCACCACTTTTGGAGGCTTCAGTGGAGAAGCCCGCCAAAAGGTGGAACAAAGGGCTCGACTTGGGTTGGAGTCACAGAAGAGAACACAAACGCCATTTTAGAATCGAGTCCTGGCAAAAAATACCAACCAGTGAATTCATATTAAATAAATAAACCGGCGGTATGTTCGAGGCTATGAGAATTAAATAATTAAAGTTGGTAGCCTCGAACAATGGGAAAATCCCATAGGAATATATTTGCGGTCAAATATAAAAGTAGTATCCACTGCCACCAGCCAAAACTCGATCAGGGGGGACGGAGACCTGCCCCCTCGACTAACCGACACCGGGACAATCGAATTGCCCCGACCAGTACATCCACAATATGATGGTTTGTACTGGTTTCTGTTAATAATTTGGGACTAGTAAAGCCAATGGTGACTTTACATGCCCTGGGAGACAGTAGTCCGTCCCAGGGTATGGAGTCTATGGTGGGGTGTCACTATGACATCCCTGTGTTACTGCACGGAGGGTGCTGTGTAACACACATAGTAAAAAAACACATGAGACCCTATGGAGTAAAGGACCCCATAGCCCATAAAACACATTAGCAGTCAAAGGAACACCATAAATAATGTCCAAGAGTGGGAGAAAAAGAGTCTCACTCTTGGCAGGAGAAAAAAACAAACTCCAGAAATCCAGCAAAGCTGGGGGACTCACTAGGTTAGGAAATTCAGCCTAAAGAGAGAATTCTCCCTAACATTCGCGGTCTATCCCCAATTGGGGTGCCGTGCCTGGCTCTGGCGAGCAGTTGGGTATTTGCAAACCGGGACCCGCGGAACCTGCTCAGAAGCATACTTGTTTTAACTACTGGTCAGCCGTAGGTGGGGCGGCCTTGATGAGGGTGCCCCGAATCTCACTGCCGTACAGGGGTCGTCTTGGAGCAATCACGTCTAAGGGTCACCAAATCAAGGAACCCATTCCCCAAATATAAATCCCAAACTTAGAATAAATGGACACACCCCAGTAGAGAATGAGACCAGGAGATAGATTGCCAGTTTTATATCAGATAGAAATGCACACAGAGAACTCTGCTGCCCTGAGAGCGCTCCACCAAACAATACACGGGCAGCACATTATAAGGTGAAAACGCGTCACTGCTGACGCTTTGCTTTAGGTGCATAATACTTGAACATGATGGGTTTGACATGCAGATACATTATAGAAACATAGGAGATGGTTACGCCAGATTGGCTGGATGCTTGGGTGTTCGCCGAGAAGCACGTGGGTCAGCTGGGCTAATCTCCGTGGAGTGAAGGTCGGGCATGCAAGATGAGGCACGACTAATCTATCTTAGCAAAAACAGGAACTGAAGGCATGCAACAAAAAATCGTTCAAAGAAATTGACAGTCATGTGGATGTTGTAGAGTTCATACTGTTAAGAATCTGGTCCATTTTGCCCTTTGTACCTTAAGACCTATAAACCCTGGTGTTAGGGCCCAGGTGCCCACCTTGAAGGGTTTTATCTGCCCGATGCCTCATGATCTAAGCTGACATGTATTATTTTTACCCAGGCTATATAACAGCAGGGGATTAGGTCTGTGGTGGGCGATCTAGTTGCTCATAAAAAGAGGGTCAGATGTGTATCTGCATCAAGAGAGGTCGGGGAACTGTGGCTCTTCAGGGTGGGGGTCGAGGGGCCATGAACAGGTTGGTGGAGACTGATGGGCACACAGGCGGTGGCTCTGCTCTGGTCACACGCAGGGCAGTGAGTCAGAGGAAGAGAAAGAATACAATGCCTTTTGCAACAATTTGCTGGGCTTCTGTGAGAAAAGAGCTAGTGCGGCGAAATCAAAGGAGGAGGTGGCGGGGGTGGCAGGGCTTGCTGTGCACGGCACTGGACAGTGGGAGAGATGGCTTTTTGGAAATCATTGTGCAGCCTAGTAAAAAGATGGAGTTTCGGGTGACATGGAGTCTGTATGTGTCATCCAATGGCTTCTGTCGGCAGAAGGCAGACAGGGGGGACGTCTCCCTGCGATGGGATGAGCAAGAGATCCATTCTAAACAGAATGTACAGGGGGGGAGTCGAAAAGACCCTTCTTCCCTTACACCACGAATCCCCTCTGCCTTGCACATAAATGTGGATGGTTGCCATTTGTTTTCCTTGAAATGCCTGCCCTCTATTGCCAGGAATGGTTCTTTGAAGCAGTTTGTGCCTTTTGATCCCTTTTTTCAGATTCTCTCGTCAGGCGGCAGGAGTTTCATCTTTACTGGGTGTGCCTGAAAGGTGCTCTTTATCCTAGATAGTGCAAGGTGGATGAGACATTGTGTGTCAACTAGGAGTGCTTCTTGGGGTATTAGGACCTTTGGGGCACCGGATGCATGCAGTATCAAGGAACACACATAGCAGCTCCCATTAGTCGTTCGCCTTCCTGCGGAACTCATATCAGAGTACCGGCTGTTAGACTGCCCAGGATGACGAAGGTCCTCCACTTTATCCAACCCCAAACCATGGTAGGTGTTGTACTTGTTCTGGTGCGTTTGCCTTTTCTTCCTTCTATTAAGCAAGAGGGATTGTTGTTTTTCGGTCAACCTTTTACACATTCTGTCATTGTGGCACAGTGATCTGTGTACATTTGCGGTTAACAAGTGAACCATTACACTACTACACAAGGTGGATTGGGAGCCACTACACATTGTATTACTGGGGGGGTGACACTATAGGTTGCTGACTGTGCATTGGGGATATATCTGTGTTTACATTTACTTCAATATTTGCATTTGTTTGCTTGTATACCATTGCGGGGGAGAAGGAACTTAATATCATATTGGGGCTTGGGGTTAAGACGTCATACATTTAATTACTCCTTGAGGTAGATATTATGTTAGGTTGTGAGGTAGCTTGTTGAACTGTAAACATGGTAAGGGGCGGCAATGTAACATTTACTGCATCAGAATCATTTTTAGTTACGTTCTTCACAAATAAGCCAGTCACTGAGGTCCCTTTGGTTACATTCTTGTATATGGTTGTAAACTTGGAGGTCGTATTGCTGCTTCCCCTCCATTTTGCCCCCTTTCCCCCTTCTTTTATATGAGCCCCCCCCATATAAAAGATGCTCCCCAATAAATCCCGAAAACAAACACTGTTACCGTAAAGAATATTGTAACAAAGTGCAGCCCACAGTCATAACTGTAGGCTCGAGTTGAAGTTATTTTATTCCTACTGCTATCTAACTGTACATCAACACGAAGTGACGTCAACTCCATCGTCCTTGCACCTATGGAAAAGGATAAAACGAGGCAGGCATTAAGAAAGTTTTAGACGGGACGAGATACAGAGAAGGAAAGAGGGGGAGGGGGAGAGAGAGAGATTACTCTGTATTATTTACAAATTAATTTTACACTTTTGTACTACTAGTTACTCTTATTCTCCTGATATCACTTATTTCCAGTACCCCTTTTAAGGTACCGCAGTGTTTATTTGATTGCTCTCTTTTGTCTCCGGTGCTACACTATCGTGTGCTTTTTTTGACACCAGAGAGGTGGATCCAGTACCACAGCCCCTTCACATTTACAGCGAGGGGGTGCAGTAGAGCACCTCATATGGGCCATGGAATCTCGGAGAGTTCCATTTGCTCACAAAACTTCGCACATACACTAGTTCTCCTGGCATCCAGGGCTGTGGTGGGCTGTCTAGAGAGACAGTTGTTGTGTCTGTTTGATTCTCTGCTGTGAAGGGGGGCGCAATCTGTTTTGCTATACTCCGTACTGCTTGGGTGAGATACTCTTTGAATTCCTCCCCCAAGACCGCTGCGGTTCTGTGCGCATCAGCCTTCCTTCTAACTGGTGACAGTGGCGTTTGCATGCGTCTACCAGTTACAATTTCATGGGGTGACACGTGGTGGTCCTTGCTAGGCTGTGTGTGCTGCTGAAAAGAAAAAGTGCTAGGGGCAGACAGTACACCCAGTTCCTTTTTAGGGAATGGCACAGTTTAGACAACCTACTTTTAAGAAGGCTGTTGATTTGCTTGCAAGTGGTAAATTGAACACATTTTATGTTTTATCTCGAGTAGGGACGTTACTTCTTTGAACAAATCATTCACAGAATGAGTGCCATTGTCTGATCTTATCACGTCACATATTCCCCATAAGGGGAAAACTTCTCTTACTTGAAACTTAGTTGCGCACTAGGCGTCTGGGTGAGCGCATGGCCCTGCTCCCACCCATCTGGAGAACGGACACACCACAACAATAAGATACCTGGCACCATTACATCTCTCTCCCATATCTGAATAATCTATATGCAGCTTCCGGAAATGACATATGGGGCATGGTAGCATTCCTCGTAATGTTCTTAGTGTCGTTCCAGAGTTGAACACTTGGCATGTCGTGCACTCGATGACCATCTTATTGAGATATTCTTGAAGGTTCGGATAAACCAATCTTCCTGAAGATCGGCTGCTATGTGCTGTTTTGAATTGTGCGCAGGAAAGTGTAATTGTTAGAACGCTACATTTAAAAGTTCTACGGGCATTACTACTTTTCCTGTTGTGTCCTGCCTCCACAGCAGATGAGTGGGTGACTGTGTGCACCCTCGTTTGGTCCATAACTCTTGTTCTATGGTTGGAGCTCTACTCTGTAGCTCTATCACTTGTGCGATAGGCAGTGCATTGTACCCTTCTGCTTTTTGCTCTTCTGTTTTACTTACTAATATGCATTCTGCGCACATTGGTATGGGAAGGTAAGCTGCTTCTTTGACTGCCGTATCTGCGGCTGCGTTACCTAAAGATATTTTGTCTACATTATGTGTATGGGCCTGACATTTCACTATTGCTACTACAGAGGGTTCTGCAAGAGCTTCATTTAGCTTATTTAGTAGTTCTGCATGTTGCACTGCGGACCCATCGGCTCTTCTAAATCCCCTCCTTCTCCATCTCGATTACCCTGCATGTACTGTTGTGGTGACGTATGCTGAGTCAGAGTAAATTGTTACTGCAGACCCTTTTTCTGCATGTAAAGCTTCAATCAGTGCTATAAGTTCTGCTGCTTGGGCGGAGTAGTGCATGGGCAGGCATTTCTTTACTAGTGTCTTATATTCTCTATCTTCCAATCTCACTACAGCTGCTCCTACATGTTTTTCCCCCTGTTTCTTGGCAGATGGATGCTAAGCCATCAACGAAGAACACTTCTCCTTCCTGTAACGCATTTTCCCTTGCTTTTGGAATGTTATCTCCCTCCCCCTCGTAGGTGGCACAATCATGTTCTTGCATGTCTTGCACAGTACATGGCTCGATGAGGAACGTTTCTGGGTTCACTGATTTAACATCTTACTACGTGAATGTTTGGGCTCGAGAGGATGATCTCATAGGCTGATGCCCTTTGTGTGGTGAGGGTGGATTTCGATCTTTCAAGTATGGCAAACAGGGAGTGTTCTATGTATAGGGTGACAGAGCACCCCATGACAATTGTCGGGGTCTTTTCAATAACAAAGGTGGCAGCTGCGAGAGCCTGCTTGCAAGCGAAGTGACCCAGCATCACTGAATCAAGTGTGCCACTGTAATAGGCCAATGGTTTATGCCCCATGGAGGTTTTTTGGGTTAACACTTATGTCATTAGAGTGCGAGAACAGGTAAAATTCTCACTCATAATCGGGTGTCGCTAAAACTGCTGCTGTGGAAAGTAGCTCTTTTAGGGTGTCGAAGGCTGTTTGCAGGTCTGCTGCCCACCTGATGGGTGTTTTCTCTTTTTGTGCTTCTTTTAAACCTTGCAAAAGGGGCCTTGTGTAAGATGCATAGTCTAGGATCCACGCTCTACAGTAATTGCAGATTCCAAGGAATTTCAGCATGTCTTTCACTGTGCGTGGTCTGGCTGAGGCACGCACTGTTGTTGCCCTGTCAGGTATTATTCTTTTACCGTCTTTTGAAATCAATTGGCCCAAGTACAGAACCTTAGTCAGACAGTACTGTAATACTGTTTTCCTGTCTACCTTGTAAACCTTGTGCGCTAGGAGTTGGAGTAACACAATGGAATTTCTTCCACAGCTCTCTTCATTTTTACCGCAGACCAGCAGATCTGTCTTGAAAAGGGGTGTTTCTTCCCAGGGACCAGCCCTTATTAGCATAAATCATCCAATTCCACCAAAATTACAGGTCCGCTCGTGCCAAGCAATGAACTCGTGCTAGAGAAATGACTCCTTCAGTATAAATGTAGCATTTATTAGACATATAGCATAATATAACAGTAAATTTAGCAATGGAACTTGGGAAACAATAATAATAGTTAGAGAAATCACAAAACTTAGAGAAACAAAGTCTTACGTCCCTTGAGATGGTATTATTAATCAGCGCTAGGAGACTCGGGTTATTTTAAGCTAACTGCTGCCAGCCCCGCTCACAGATAACAGCGCTGCAAGGTGCCGCAAAGAGCCTCATCATGTTCCGGGCCCTCACTCTTGCTCGAAGCCAGTCCACGGATGGATCTCCCTCCTCCCCCACCCAGTTCTGGGTGCTGGCACCTTTTGTGCTCTCGTGCCGTCAATCAGCATGACGCACCGTGCCAGAACCTTCCCTGTGCAAAATATGTTTGCCAATGGAAAAACCCAACTCTCTCTGGGATGCTCCCTGCTCCTAACCCTCCCTGGGAGCCCTGTCTGCGAAAGCACTGGAATGTTTTATCAGCGTGTGGAAGGCCGTACCAGCCCTTCTCAGAGAAATAGGATTTGTTTACGAAGCATGGCAGAGCCACTGTGGTTGCAAAGACAGAATATTCTAAGAGAAGCTGAAATCAATTTACCCTTAGTGAGCAAGCTTTACCAGGCCTGCACTATGCTAGCTGTGTCTATAGTCCTTCAAAGATTGGCTATCTAAGCACTATATAGGTGCTATAATGCTCCAAACACTCCAATACAAGTCTCTATTAGTTACTAAACTGGGGGCCTCCACCCTGCCTATCTATGCACAATGCATAATGTAACCTTCCACCCCTACCAGGCCTGCATATTCCTTGTAACTCACTGATGAGTAAAAGAGGCACTACCAACACACTACTTTCAGCATTTAGCACATACTTTGAATAAGCTATTGGTTGTTAGCTGTTAATACAGCCATCTAAGGCCCTAATATCAAATATGGCACTTTGTATCTCATAACAAGGTCATCTACATATAGAATGATGGTGCTCTGGACATGAATAAATTAAAGACACCACTGACTTCCTCAATTGTATTCAGGAGATCACAGCATTGAGCCCAGAGTGTATATTGTTCAGCATGGATGTCTGTAGCTTATACACATCCATTCCACACGAGGAAGGAATTCAAGCAGTAGAATGGCTTTTACTAAATTCACCAGCTAATAGAGGAGATCCACAATTCATCATGAAACTCCTGAGTTTAATACTGAACAACAATTAATTCAGATTCCAGGTTAATTTATACCTCCAGGTGACAGGAACCTCAATGGGCTCAGCAATGGCCCCAGTATACGCAAATAGCTTTATGTACAGATTTGAGTACATGTATGTACTAAAAAATCTAGAATGGTCGAGCAAGATACTTTTATGGAAACATTTCATAGATTATATTTTCGGCATCTGGTGTGGGACAATGGAAGAATTGACCATCTTTTTCAATTATCTGAACTCGGTACACCAGAACATTAAATTCACGATGGAAGTTGGAACACCATCCTTACACTTTCTTGATGTCTGCCTGGAGATCAAAAATAATCAGATCAGTACCAACGTCTACCACAAACCCACAGACGTGAACAATCTCCTGCACTTTACAAGTTTCCCCCCAAATCCATGATGGGGAGCCTACCATGCAGTCAAATCTTGAGTCAAATACAGTCAAATCATTTCAGATCCAGCCGCACTTGATGTTGAATGCACAAAACTATTGGAGAAATTTGAAAGGAGAGGTCATCCACATCCAGTCCTGGATGAGGCAGAAGATAGGTCATCCAATGGGAGTAAAGAACATCTGCTTACTCCAAGAATAAAAAACCAAGAGACTCCACTTCTTTATATATCCAAATACTCAAGACAAAGTTTCCAAGTGGGGAAAACCATCAATAAACATTGGAGTATTCTACAGAGTGACCCACTGCTACATAAACTGTTTCTAAAGTCACCAATGATGGCTTTCAAGAGAGGCCGCAATCTAAGAGATAAACTGGTCAGAGCTGAGAAACCTCCAAAGGAAAAACAATTGTTGCTAAAGACAGATAAGAAGGGCACCTACTCCTGTCTAGGGGGCAAGCATTGCAATAATGTGATAAAAGGAGAAACCATAGCACATCCTCAAACGGGTAAGAAATTCAAACTGAGAGATTTTGCCACATGCATCTCAACAGGTGTCAGCTACGTGATTAAATGCCCTTGTGGCAAACTATATGTGGGCCAGACTACTAGACCAGTAAAAGACAGGATCACTGAACACAAATCGAACATCAGGTGTAAAAATATAAAATCTCCCCTAGCCAGACACTTCACTGAAAACAATCATACAGTAGCCCAGGTTAAATTCCAAGTCTTGGAAATAGTCAAGAAACCGTACAGAGGTGGAGATTATCAATCCATCCTCTCACCCAGGGAGAAGTTCTGGATACACCTCTTAGACAGTTTGAACCCGAAGGGACTCAACAAAGAGTTTTCCCTCAAATGCTTCATCTGATGATGACCTCAACAGCGACACGCAAACAGGCACTTTGGGCATGGAACAAAATAAATAACCTGAGATGAAGGCACTGAAGACATAGGAACCCTAGAGCACTGTATATGATATGTAACTGGAAACAAGGGTGGAACATGTGTTAAATTAACGTTAGTCCGGGAAATGTTCACCGGCCCACCCACAACAATAAATGTATTAGATGATCCACCACACAAGCAGAAATGATAAATATCAATTTAAACTTGTGTGGGTCCCCAATTGTTGTCTACATCAGAATGCCGCATTTGTAATAGTCTATCTATGATTGATTAACACCAAGGTAGCGTTAGCCAGTGCTCCCTGTTCATTACCAGTCCTACCTTTATGTTCATAATTTTTTACTCTTTCCCTCTTAAGAAATGCTTCTCCACCACACACTGTTTTCATTATATGTTCAGTCTGTATGAATCATTGCTGTTGTTGCATCAGTAATTAGCTACATTAGTGTTTTGGAATCATCCACATAGACAGTGAGCTATATTATGTATAGGCTCACGAGAACGCACAAGATGGAGCCCAGATAATGCTCAGCCTGACTGTGCTACAAGCCATTGATAACATCACGTGAATCAAAACTGAATCCCTCTTCACTCATCATAATGAACACTCCATATATGGGGGACAGAAACACACGCTGTTTACTGGCCTCTAGCAAGGTTTCCTTGACTACGCAAAAACCCACCAGGGAGCGCGCAAGGGTCGCTGCTCCCTCACACTAGAGCACGTGCATTTCCTGCTCAGCGAGATTCAAGGGAATAGTGAACCGTGGACGCTGCATCCTCTAACAGAGGCATCCAGCCTAACCGGTAAGAATTTAGGAGGCATACACATTGAACTAAGGAGAGGAGATCATCTCAGATTCAGTGACTATATACTAAATATTTATTTTTAGACTTATTACGGGCGCACTGCATTCAGCGCCACTAGGGAGACCTAGGATCTGGAATGAAGGCCATAGACGTGAGCAGTCCTCAATAAAGGCACTTTGGGAAATAGAAATTGCACCTATTGAAACCGGTGATACCAATTATGTTGATTTCTTAGGACTTATGAATGCCCATGATGCATAAGAGCTCTCCTCTTTGATATACTTAACCAAGCTCTATCCTTGGGAGGCTCCACGCTCCGAGGCAGGATAACAATCCATGTTTATGAGCACAGCACCTAAAAACACAGGCTTTGAAGACCCCCACAAGAAGCCTCACAGACACTCACATCAAGGTATGCTTTATTTATAGTGAAACCTTGCTCTTGGC